>NC_089510.1:44354595-44690379 GCF_036850995.1 Saccopteryx leptura
AATTACTAAGGACGTAAGGTAGATAGAAAAGGGAAGAATCCAAAAAGACTATGCTCTAGGGCTCTCTCATGCTAAGAGGTCAAAAAGAAAAGAAGAAACCAGCAAAGGCGGAAAAGGAGAGATCAGGGAAGAGTTGAAAAAACAGGTGATGTTAAATGAGGAAGTGTTCTAACAAAGAGTTTGTGGTTCATGTGTCTAATGCTATTGATAAATTGGGTAAAATGAGGATTGAGAATTGGACGTAACAATATAGAAGTCTTGGATGACCTTGATAAGACTAATGTCCATGGAGAAGCAGGACCATAGAAAACCTGATTGGAGTGAGTTTAGGGTAGAATGGAAGGAAAGTAATTGGACAGTTAAATGTATATGTGTGAATATTTATTTATTTTCTATTTTTATATCAGTTTTATGATATAAAAAATAGAGCCGATATGATTTATAGAAATATTGAGCAGAAGGTACGAAGACTTCCGATATATATTTTACCTCTCAGTTTCCCCTTTTATTAATATTTTTAATTAATTTGGTACATTTAATACAATTGATGAAATAAGATTGATACATTAGTAACTGAAGTCCATAGTTTATAATAGGGCTTGCTCTTTGTATTGTACATTTCCATGAGTTTTAACAAGTCTATAAAGTCATGTATATGTTACCCATTTTTACAGTTAAATTTTTCAATTACAGATCAATCACTTACTGTGTGACCTTGAGCAAATTATTTTAAATTGAATCTCTGTACATTGTTATGGTTAAATAAGACAGTATAGATAAAAATGCCTAGCATAATTACTGGCATCTATTAAATGTTAATCTCCTCCTGTCCTATTGAATGGAAGCCATAAGGTATATAAATCAATACTAATGCAATTGCAATTTTGCAATAACTTAAATAGTACCATCTTAATGTAACTTTTGTTTATTTTAATTTCATGATATATATCTTCCCCCAAATAACTGTTTTACTTCTATAATTGTTGGTATTTGGTCCAGATGACTTTTTGGGTTTAGGGTGATAGAGAGGCCAAGTCATCAGTTGATCTCTATATGGGTCAAGTTAGTTCTACAATAAGAAAAGTGGTGATACTGCCACAGATAAAATGTCTCATTAACCATGGCTGTCCATCTCTCAGATAGACTGAAAGAGATCTCAGCCTGAGTGTGCTGACATGCCAGTGCAATATCACCATTTTTAGAAAAATAACAAATGCAATAAGGCTTTTCAAGTGGTATAATATATATATTTTCAGGTGAAAGCCATTTCTATGTAGAGTTTTCGGTAGAAAGAGTTTAAACATTGCAAGGAGGTTATTAGACAACCTTTAAGAACCCTTTCAAACTGACACCTTCAAATTTATTTATTTATTTATTTCTATTTTAGCACACCATAAATGAAACTATAAAAGTTTAAACTAGGAAAATAAGTGTTAGATTCTGGAGTCAGAACTGTACTCGTAATGGAGAAAAAAATGGACTGTTAAAATCTGTTTGAAATCTTCAAGTTTTTGTTGTAGTTCACAGGAAGGTAACTATTTTTTTAGGCTATACTAGAGGGAAATTTTCCCTTGGTTTGGTTCTGGAAGTGGTAACAATCTTTTATTTCATGCAACCAAATCTTTTTTTTTTTTTTTTTACAAGAAACATAGTATTTGGGGAACTTGTTTAGTCTGTGGAATAATGCAGCTAAAGACTAAGTTGAGCTAAACTGGATCAGTTAATTAGAATATAGAATATGAAAACAAATGTTTTTCTCAGCTTTTCTGAAAATGCATTGATTATCATCTGTCCTTTTGAATCTTGAGTGGAAGATTGATAATACTTGTTAGGTCTCAGATTGACAATAAACTTTGGTGTAGAATTGGAGTTAACTAAGAGGGATGAGCATTGTTAGTAAAGGTGGCAGTAAGTGTTCAGAATGGGACACAATTTATTTACCAGTTAAGGTAAGTAAGCAGCAGGTTTTGTAACAGCCCAAGATTGGACAAAGGAGGATGGGAGTAGGTACAGATTTCACAGAAACATGGGTTAGATAAAAACTAGACAAGATATAGGGTCAGGTTAACCAAATCAGGACCATGGATATCAGGAGGTCAAGGCCAAAGAGATGATTACGAGAGCTTAAAGGCAAGGCAAGACCTTCTGGCTGAACCAAGTTGCTTTATTTTGACTGGTTGCCTAGGTTTTCAGGTTAGATACATCTGTCAGGTAACTTTATGGTGCTCAAGAGTTACATTTTCGCCTGACCAGGCGGTGGTGCAGTGGATGGAGCATCGGTCTGGGATGCAGAGGACCCAGGTTCGAGACCCCGAGGTCGCCAACTTAAGCGCGGGCTCATCTGGTTTGAGCAAAAGCCCACCAGCTTGAACCCAAGGTCACTGGCTCAAGCAAGGAGTTGCTCGGTCTGCTGAAGGCCCGCAGTCAAGGCACGTTTGAGAAGGCAATCAATGAACAACTAAGGTGTTGCAACGTGCAATGAAAAACTAATGATTGATTGTCACGGAAATGGCGCCGTGAGCAGCGCGTCTGACAGATCTCCCCAAAATCACAACAAATTTATCAACTAGAAACAGGAAAATTTATCTTTGGAGCAAACTGAAAGCAATAGGACTGTTATCACTCGAATCTGAAAGACGAGGGTGTGGAGGAAGCTACCCCAGGGACGTTCACTCAAGCCGCGAGAAAGTGCGCCTGGGTGCTATCAACAAGACCACCCTCAGATGCCAATAAGAAAGAGGAAATCGAATATTATGGATACAAAAGAAAGAGAGGTAACACAAATAGATGTGGAAAAATCTATGGAGAAAAGACTTAACATATTGGAAGCCTTGGAGCTAAATGACAGAGAATTTAAAATAGAAATCTTAAAAATACTCAGAGATATACAAGAAAACACGGAAAGGCAATATAGGGAGATCAGAAAACAACTCAATGAACACAAAGAATATATTACCAAGGAAATTGAAACTATAAAAACAAATCAAACAGAAATGAAAAACTCAATTCACGAGCTGAAAAACGAGGTAACAAGCTTAGCTAGCAGAACAACCCAGATTGAAGATAGGATTAGTGAAATAGAAGACAAACAACTTGAGGCACAACAGAGAGAAGAAGAAAGAGACTCAAAAATAATAAAAAACGAGAAAGCCCTACAGGAATTATCTGACTCCATCAGAAAGAATAACATAAGAATAATAGGTATATCAGAGGGAGAAGAGAAAGAAAATGGAATGGAGAATATACTCAAACAAATAATAGAAGAGAACTTCCCAAGCCTGTGGAAAGAACTAAAGCCTCAAATTCAAGAAGCAAACAGAACACCGAGTTTTCTTAACCCCAACAAACCCACTCCAAGGCACATCATAATAAAGATGACACAAACCAATGACAAAGAAAAAATTCTCAAGGCAGCCAGGGAAAAGAAGAGTACAACATATAAAGGAAGGCCTATTAGATTATCATCAGATTTCTCAGCAGAAACTCTACAAGCTAGAAGAGAGTGGACCCCAATATTTAAAGCCCTGAAAGAGAGGAAATTTCAGCCAAGAATACTATACCCATCAAAGCTATCCTTCAAGTATGAAGGAGATATAAAAACATTCACAAATACAGAAAAGATGAGAGAATTTATCACCAGAAAGCCCCCACTCCAGGAAATACTAAAGGGGGTTTTCCAACCAGATTCAAAGAACAAAAGAAAACAACACCACAAGTAACAGCTCTACCAAGAACACAATAAAACCAAACTTAAACTGTGACAACAAAGGAAAAAAAAGGGGGGAGAGAATGGAGATTAACAGTAGCAAAGGACGATGAAGTGCAGAAATACTTATAAGATAGGGTACTACAATGAATATGGTAGGTACCCTTTTCATTACTTAATGGTAACCACCCTAGAAAAAACCACCACAAAAACACATGACTTAAAAAAGGTAGCAACAGAGGAAAGAAGTATGGAACACAAACAAACAGAAACAAATGATAGAAAAACAAAAGAGAAGAATCAAACTAGATACAAAACTAACAGAAAGCAATTTATAAAATGGCAGTAGGGAACCCACAAGTGTCAATAATTACACTAAATGTAAATGGATTAAACTTACCAATAAAAAGACACAGAGTAGCAGAATGGATTAAAAAAGAAAATCCAACTATATGCTGCCTACAAGAAACACATCTAAGCAACAAGGATAAAAAAAAATTCAAAGTGAAAGGCTGGAAAACAATACTCCAAGCAAACAACACCCAAAAAAAAGCAGGTGTAGCAATACTCATATCTGATAATGCTGACTACAAGACAGAAAAAGTACTCAAAGACAAAAATGGTCACTTCATAATGATTAAGGGGACACTGAATCAAGAAGACATAACAATCCTTAATATATATGCACCAAACCAAGGAGCACCAAAATATATAAGACAGCTACTTATTGACCTTAAAACAAAAACTAACAAAAATACAATCATACTTGGAGACCTCAATACTCCGCTGACGGCTCTAGATCGGTCATCCAAACAGAGAATCAATAAAGATATAGTGGCCTTGAATGAAATACTAGAACACCTGGATATGATAGACATCTACAGGACACTTCATCCCAAAGCGACAGAGTATACATTTTTCTCTAGTGTACATGGAACATTCTCAAGAATTGACCATATGTTGGGCCACAAAGACAATATCAGCAAATTTAGAAAAATTGAAATTGTACCAAGCATATTTTCTGATCATAAAGCCTTGAAACTAGAATTCAACTGTAAAAAAGAGGGGGAAAAATCCACAAAAATGTGGAAACTAAACAACATACTTCTAAAAAATGAATGGGTCAAAGAAGAAATAAGCGCAGAGATCAAAAGATACATACAGACAAATGAAAATGAAAATACGACATATCAGAATCTCTGGGATGCAGCAAAAGCAGTAATAAGAGGAAAGTTCATATCACTTCAGGCCTATATGAACAAACAAGAGAGAGCCGAATTAAACCACTTAACTTCACACCTTAAGGAACTAGAAAAAGAAGAACAAAGACAACCCAAAACCAGCCGAAGAAAGGAGATAATAAAAATCAGAGCAGAAATAAATGAAATAGAGAACAGAAAAACTATAGAAAAAATCAATAAAACAAGGAGCTGGTTCTTTGAAAAGATCAACAAAATTGACAAACCCTTAGCAAGACTCACCAAGGAAAAAAGGCACAGGACTCAAATAAATAAAATCCAAAATGAAAGAGGAGAGATCACCACAGACATCATAGATATACAAAGAATTATTGTAGAATACTATGAAAAATTATATGCCACCAAATACAACAATCTAGAAGAAATGGATAAATTCCTAGAACAATACAACCTTCCTAGACTGAGTCATGAAGAAGCAGAAAGCCTAAACAGACCAATCAGCAGGGAGGAAATAGAAAAAACTATTAAAAACCTCCCCAAAAATAAAAGTCCAGGCCCAGACGGTTATACTAGTGAATTCTATCAAACATTCAAAGAAGACTTGGTTCCTATTCTACTCAAAGTCTTCCAAAAAATTGAAGAAGAAGCAATACTTCCAAACACATTTTATGAGGCCAACATAACCCTCATACCAAAACCTGGCAAGGATGGCACAAAGAAAGAAAATTACAGACCAATATCTCTAATGAATACAGATGCTAAAATTCTAAACAAAATACTGGCAAACCGAATACAACAACATATTAAAAAAATAATACATCATGATCAAGTGGGATTCATCCCAGAATCTCAAGGATGGTTCAACATACGCAAAACGGTTAACGTAATACACCATATCAACAAAACAAAGAACAAAAACCACATGATCTTATCAATAGATGCAGAAAAGGCTTTTGATAAAATACAACACAATTTTATGTTTAAGACTCTCGGCAAAATGGGTATAGAAGGAAAATATCTCAACATGATAAAGGCCATATATGATAAACCATCAGCCAACATCATTTTAAACGGCAAAAAACTGAGGACTTTCTACCTTAAATCAGGAACAAGACAGGGTTGTCCACTCTCTCCACTCTTATTTAACGTGGTGCTAGAAGTTCTGGCCAGAGCAATCAGACAAGACAAAGAAATAAAAGGCATCCATATTGGAAAAGAAGAAGTAAAGGTATCACTTTTTGCTGATGATATGATCCTATACATCGAAAACCCGAAGGACTCCACAAAAAGATTATTAGAAACAATAAACCAATACAGTAAGGTCGCAGGATACAAAATTAACATACAGAAGTCCATAGCCTTTCTCTATGCCAACAATGAAATATTAGAAAACGAACTCAAAAAAATAATCCCCTTCACGATTGCAACAAAAAAAATAAAATACCTAGGAATAAACATAACAAAGAATGTAAAGGACCTATATAATGAAAATTACAAAGCATTGTTAAGGGAAATCGAAAAAGATACAATGAGATGGAAAAATATTCCTTGTTCTTGGATAGGAAGAATAAATATAATCAAAATGGCCATATTACCCAAAGCAATATACAAATTTAATGCAATTCCCATCAAAATCCCTATGAGATTTTTTAAAGAAATGGAACAAAAAATCATCAGATTTATATGGAACTATAAAAAACCCCGGATAGCCAAAACAATCCTAAGGAAAAAGAATGAAGCTGGGGGCATTACAATACCTGACTTTAAACTATATTATAGGGCCACAATAATCAAAACAGCATGGTATTGGCAGAAAAATAGACACTCAGACCAATGGAACAGAATAGAAAGCCCAGAAATAAAACCACATATATATGGTCAAATAATCTTTGATAAAGGGGCCAACAACACACAATGGAGAAAAGAAAGCCTCTTCAACAAATGGTGTTGGGAAAACTGGAAAGCCACATGCAAAAGAATGAAACTCGACTACAGCCTGTCCCCGTGTACTAAAATTAATTCAAAATGGATCAAAGACCTAAATATAAGACCTGAAACAATAAAGTACATAGAAGAAGACATAGGTACTAAACTCATGGACCTGGGTTTTAAAGAACATTTTATGAACTTGACTCCAATGGCAAGAGAAGTGAAGGCAAAGATAAATGAATGGGACTACATCAGAATAAAAAGTTTTTGCTCAGCAAGAGAAACTGATATCAAAATAAACAGACAGCCAACTAAATGGGAAATGATATTTTCAAACAACAGCTCAGATAAGGGCCTAATTTCCAAAATTTACAAAGAACTCATAAAACTCAACAACAAACAAACAAACAATCCAATAAAAAAATGGGAAGAAGACATGAATAGACACTTCTCCCAGGAAGAGATACAAATGGCCAACAGATATATGAAAAAATGCTCAGCTTCATTAGTTATTAGGGAAATGCAAATCAAAACTACAATGAGATACCACCTCACCCCTGTTAGATTAGCTATGATCAACAAGACGGGTAATAGCAAATGTTGGAGAGGCTGTGGAGAAAAAGGAACCCTCATTCACTGTTGGTGGGACTGTAAAGTAGTACAACCATTATGGAGGAAAGTATGGTGGTTCCTCAAAAAACTGCAAATAGAACTACCTTATGACCCAGCAATCCCTCTACTGGGTATATACCCCAAAACCTCAGAAACATTGATACGTGAAGACACATGTAGCCCCATGTTCATTGCAGCACTGTTCACAGTGGCCAAGACATGGAAACAACCAAAAAGCCCTTCAATAGAAGACTGGATAAAGAAGATGTGGCACATATACACTATGGAATACTACTCAGCCATAAGAAACGATGACATCAGATCATTTACAGCAAAATGGTGGGATCTTGACAACATTATAAGGAGTGAAATAAGTAAATCAGAAAAAAACAAGAACTACATGATTCCATACATTGGTGGAACATAAAAATGAGACTAAGAGACATGGACAAGAGTGTGGTGGTTACCAGGGGTGGGGGGAGGGGGGACAGGGGGAGGGTTGGGGGGAGGGGGAGGGGCACAGAGAACTAGATGGAGGGTGGCGAAGGACAATCTGACTTTGGGCGAGGGGTATGCAACATAGTTTAATGACAAGATAACCTGGACATGTTTTCTTTGAATATATGTACCCTGATTTATTAATGTCATCCCATTACCATTAATAAAAATTTATTTAAAAAAAAAAAAATTAATGATTGATGCTTCTCATCTCTCTCCGTTCCTGTCTGTCTGTCCCTGTCTATTCCTCTCTCTGACTCACTCTCTGTCTCTGTTAAAAAATAAATAAATTTAAAAAAAAATAAAAAAAAGTTACATTTTCATCATAATTTGTGTAACATCTTCATGAGTTTTGGAATATTCAAGTACCGCTATATGATTAGCTACTTAATATAGACCAACTTTTTAAAACCTTATGTAAATCCAATTTAGAAGGAAGCTTTTATCACTAGTTCAAATGGAAGACCTTTATGATAAAAAGGTAACTATAAAAGTAAATATGACAGAAGAAAATGAATGTTAACTAAATCATAACTATTTTTTATTGATTGATTTTAGAAAGACAGAGAGGAAGGGAGAAAGAAAGAAAGAAAGAAAGAAAGAAAGAAAGAAAGAAAGAAAGAAAGAAAGAAAGAAAGAAAGAGGCATTCATTTGTTGTTCCACTTTGTTGTGCATTCACTGTTCACTTCCCATATATGCCCTGACCAGGAATCAAACTCTCAACCATGGTGTTTCAGGACAAACCTACTGAGCTAATCATCCAGGACAAATTGTAACTATTTTTACCTGAACTTTCACTAGACTCTATTCTGATATCCCCTTCCTCTTTATTAAATTATAAATTTTTCTAGTATTGGATCACTGATAGAATTATTTCAAAGTGAATCTAACTTTTTCACTATATGATACATTATAATTTATTGCCCAGAAGGTTTCTATGTGAAACCTTCTCATATACCATCCAAATCATTTCATTTACCACTCAAAATCTTAAATGTCACATTTGGGGAAATACCATTCTAGAATAAAATTTCTAAAATCTGGGACAATTTTCAAACCTGTATATGTAGACTTCTGCTGACCTATGAAAATGTTACTGCTGGTCCATTTTGAAATAAAAAATAAGAACAATATATACATTTTTCTTGATGCTAATTTAATTCAACTTCTGATTACTAGAAAAGCATATCTTATTTTTAATGTTAAAGTTTTACTCATATGAAATAATGATAATGAGGATGAATATTTTTTAATTTTATATTTTAATCATACAAAGGCTTGTTCTTTCCTATTTTGAGAATTTTTTTTATGACTGGTCAACACAATTTTGGAAACACTAGTCTAGACTTCTAACCTTGAAAAACTTCAGATTCTCTACTTGTGTCCCTTTTGCCAGCCTAGAATGCGATTTCTAACCTCAAGATTATCTTCTAGGTTAAAATGGCTGCCGTAGATTAGCCATCACAGTAAGGTTCCAAGTCAGAGAAATAATAAAAGATAAAAGTTTAAAAACTAGCCTGACCAGGCAGTGGCACAGTGGATAGAGCGTCGGACTGGGATGTGGAGGACCCAGGTTCAAGACCCCAAGGTCGCCAGCTTGAGCGTAGGTTCATCTGGTTTGAGCAAAAGCTCACCAGCTTGGACTCAAGCTCGCTGGCTCAAGCAAGGGGTTACTCGGTCTGCTGAAGGCCCGTGGTCAAGGCACATATGAGAAAGCAATCAATGAACAACTAAGGTCTCGCAACGAAAAACTGATGATTGATGCTTCTCATCTCTTTCCGTTCCGGTCTGTCTGTCCCTGTCTATCCCTCTCTCTGACTCTCTCTCTCTGTCCCTGAAAACAATAAACAAACAAACAAAAAAAACAAACAAAAAACTGGTCCTTCTGATTCATGTCATTTAAAGCAGCTTTTCTGGTTGTCTATACAACACTTTGCTTGTATCTTATTGGTTAGAACCCAATCACATGGCTACAATCAGGTCTATAGTATGCTGGGAAATATAATCTGTTGATTAGGTATCTAAACAAATATAATTTGTTTTCTTTTTTCTTTTTAATTTTTGTTTTTACTACAAATAAATAGGAAAAAAGATCTTGAGTAATAACTGGTATTTCTACCACACCATCTTTTGATCCTAGTTCATGTCTTAAGGCTCTTTTTCTGAAGCAAACAATCTCTTGTAGATTCTCTCACCTGAAATAACACCTTTATTCTATAAAATTTATTTGGTCTGTATCACATTCTACTTTGCTTGCCCTCTTGTCTTTTCTATCCTACTACTACATAATAAGAGCAGAGATTCTTTTTACACCTCTTTAGATCTACATGCAGTATGTAGCAAAGCACATAGTTTATGCTTAATAAACTTCTGTAAATTATTTTATTAGGGTATCAAGAATGAGCAAAGTGTGATAATGGCAGAGCTTGTATGATATCAAAGTAAACTTCACTTCTCCATGAATCACCATAATTGTCCTCCTCCCAGTTTTTCCTGGGTTCACCTAGCTTATACTTCTAAAAACCATCTGGTAGTCCATCTTCTTTATTCATGCCATTGGTAACTTTTGCCAGAGCTACTTTCCTTCAGGTGAAACTCCTTTTGGCATGGTTCATGACCAAGAGAAAACTTCCCAGGAGTATAGATGATTCTCTGCAAAGCTGGTAGCCCCCTACACTACAGAGTGTGACTGCCCAAATTGGCAAGAATTCTCTGGATTCAGCAGAAAAGACATACTTTGGACAGATAGCAGAATTTGAAGTCCGAATTGCCTTTTCTGGCTTGAGTAATTCCCTAAAACTCATTGCCAGTGACTATAAGCTTTTAGCTGCCCCACTAACTTCTAGTCACTCAATGTTCTGGGCTTTCCAATATAGAAAGAACTAGTCTGGATTCTTTTCCCAGGGTTATATTTTGGAAAAGAGGCAAGTTAAGAAGAGGGCCTATGTTTCTCAATTACCTGAAAGTGTATCACTATAGCCTAAGAGAGGAAGAATATGGCTGAGATTTATTGTTAATAATCTCAACATGAATTTTTGACTCTAATATATTTTCTTTGGAAATTTCAGTAATCTCTTAGAAGTTCTGAAAAAGGTAGCACCTGGCTACTCTAGATTTTATTTTATTTTATGTCATGGCTTTATTTCACTGTGACCTTCACAGATCCATATATTTATCCAACAAACTCCATTTTTCAGCTATTCCTTCCAAGTAACAGGCTAACTAGATTAAAGCATGTAGAGGTAAAGACTCCCTCAAACACAAGAATATTATCAGCTGTATTTAACATACTGAGTTGTACACATGCACCCTGACTCTTTAGTCTGCATTGTTCTTTAATATATGTAAATCTATTATGATCATTATAGAAAAGTAGTATTTTGGAAATGTAGCCATCATGATATCAGCGGAGAAAATGGTGATTCCTGACCCAAAAAGCTTTGAAAGCTGCACTGTTCTAACTGCCTAAACTAAGATTAGAGCATGTGAAATGTAAGATCATTTTTATTCATCTTTACCTTAAGAGAGCATTGAAAGTAATTTTTTAGTAAATTCTTTCTTACTGTACTTAGACTTTGGTTTCCTCACCTATAAAAGGAAAGAATTGGATCAGAAAATATCAGAGGCTTATTACAGCTCCATGATTTTATTGTTCTATATAATCAACTGATTGGACAACATGGTGAACTGACTTCATGACAGGTTGATGAAGTTTCTGATATGTTTAGTAAGGCTTTCCTACTCAAACCAACATAATCACATCAAACACTGACTATAATTTGTTTCCTCCCCATTCTCTCATAAATATGAATTGTTGCAAACAATTTTTCTGAGGGTTAGGCTGTGATTTGGTTGAATTCTTAGTGACTCATTTGGATACTGTATTATTATCTAATTTTGTTCATTTCTCACTTAACCAGGTGCTCCTAGGAAGTGGAGTTCTTCAGAATGTAAAAAGCAGACTGTCAGTCAGGGCAAGAAGTGGGAAATGATGTGCCATGATCAGCATTGCTGACAAGCCAGCAGAAAACTGTTATTAGGTTTCCAGGAAGCACCTAGCCCTACCTATCACAACCTAGGCAAAGTTATTGCCTCTGCCTCATAACTAAACCACTTGCTTTCATTCTCAATATATATGAAACAATAACAGCATCAATACCATCTCCCCCTCAGGCGATTACAACACCCAGAGCTTGCATTTTCTGATTGCTTTAGACTGCAGTGAAATAGGTCACAAATTACTATCTTAGTGTCCCCTCCTTCTCTCTTCCACTTCTTTCACAAGAAAGTTGTGACTTTCTTTTTCATTTAAAAAGGCAAGCAATATCTTAAATAGCTTCACTTCCTTCATCTACTTTTGCTTATTTCTCCCACTGCTTTATTTCCTTTTAAATAGTGAAGATAGGTTCATAATCTCCTTTCAAAGAGAGTTTTCCAACTGTGCAGAAATTCAATAAACAAATATTTATTAAGCACATACCATATGAGATGCACAAGGGGTACTAAAACAAATAAATCTTATTTCCATAAAGAGCTCACTATCTGGAGAGGGGGGAAGATACACGTGTAAACTAATGAATATTAATAGCGTTGGCTATGCCAGAGGTGAGTATAGTATTCACAGAAGCACTTCAGCCGGATAAGACAGTAGGAAGGTTAAAGAAAGCTTCTCCAAAGAGAAAATACCAGCAGTGGGTTTAAAGGACAAGTGGAACTTAAGCATTGAAATAGAGGAAGGGGGCATTCCAGGCAGAGAGAGAAGCTAAAACCTGTGCCAGCAGGTGAGGAGCAGCATGGAGCAGTGTAGGAATTGCAAATGACTGAATGTTGCTAGTAGATAAAGTGGGAGTGTGGGTAAAGGGCAATGCCAAGCAATGACATTGACAAGGTAAACAGAGGCCGTGACATGGAGACCCTGGTAAGCTATGCTTTAAATAAGTAAACTTAGATTTTATACAAGACTTTTAGACACTGAGGATTTTTCTTTTCTGACACTAGAAATAGAAAGAATTTGAAACACAAGAATCACATGATCAAATCTGCATTTTAGTAGGATCACACTGAATGCAAGGTAAGGTCCAGAAGCAAGGGTTGAGCAAGGCACATAGTATGCCACAAGGCAGATTTGGTTGAATGAATAATGAATGAATGCATAGTGTTGGGATAAGAATGGACTGAGCATAAGCAAGTGGAGCACAGAGTTCTGGTGAGAGGCTGTTATAATAGTGATTTAAAATAAAATCATCATAATAAAGTAATAATAATAAAGTAATAATATTATTAACATATAATTAATAATAACTTTAATAATATTAAGAATGGGATAAAGAAAACTTACTTGAAAGCAATTAATAAAGTATTATTCATATAACTTTATTTTTTAGGTAGGCAAAGGAAAATAAGAAATGCAAGGTGACTACTAAGTTTATGAATTAAAGAACTAGGTAGAAAGGGCTGTGACATTCATTTAGATGGAGAACACAGAATGTGAACATGATGGAGGAGAGGTTGTAGATGAATTATTCAAACCTGGACAAGTTGGATTTGAGATATAGTAAGACATATAGGTTGAAATTTTCAGTTGGATGTTTAAATCAGGAATTCAGGAGATAAGCATAGGTTGAATATACAGATTTGAGAATCTTCAGTGAGTAAGTAATAATTAAAGCCATTGGAGTAGATAAGATCAGTCACAGAGCCTGAGTGGAATAACATTTGGGCTGGAGAGAAAGTTGGGCCAAAGGTGAAGGTTGAGACTTAAGAATATTAACCACTCCAGTGGATTTTCCTACTTCCCCATTAGTTGTGAATTGCTCTCCTATTCACTAAGTTATCTAAAACATGCTGCTGAAAATTTGCATTTCTAAGTGTGAGTTTTATGATAAGCCTAACTAGCAACAGAACAGGAAGAAAAGAGTCCATGCATATGATAATAACCTATACATGTGAGTAGAAGGATGATGACTCTGGTGGATGATTTAAGTAAGACAACTGACTCAAGGGAGACTTGTTAAAAGATTTTGGAACATATAACTCAAGGCTTAGTTGTCACTGGAGACTGGAATTATACCTAGAGCATAACAAGACGCAGTATCCCCAAGAAGCCAGGCTACTAATTGGCTAACTAGCCTGGAAGTGAAAGAGATTGGAGTTATAAAATTCACACTGTTCTGACTTATGCTTTCTTAAACTAGATGCAATGATTTAGCTGGGTGCCACGGTTAATTTACTTATGTGACATTCCTCACTCTATAGGAAAGCAGACTTTCTATATAACATGGCTAAATAAGAAAGCCCCATGCTAACACTTTATTTCAGAGGCTATAAAATATGAAATAACACTGTGACTGAAAAGTAAATTTGCTTCCTTGGATGTTTGTGGCAGAATTCACTTTAAGGTCTTCTGGATAGTTTTGATACAGTAATGTCTAGGGTTTTACAAGGTAAGAGATTCTTTCAAATTTCTATCATTTTGGTTAATACTAAAGCTTATTCCCACTTCTTTTTCCTTAATGGGAACAGAAAATAACCATCTACCATCAGTCCTACATTATCCAATACTATTTTAAAGACTAATTAAATTTTTCTAAATATTTATTTTTAAAACATTATCTCAGCTCCTTTGAGATTTCATGTTGATACTCATTTCACTAATCTGGAATCATTTTTGCTCCTGTCATCTTTAATTTCTCCAAGGATTCCACATTTACACTTCATCTGTGCCACCAAATTTGGACAGTTTTTCTACTAAAGACTGACAAAGATTAAAAGTGGACAGGAGATCCAAATTCAATTCAATATGCAATGGTTCAGTGAAAGCCTAGTATTTTTTGTTCACAGCATTGCACTGCTGAACCGTAGTTACTGTGCGCTGAATCTACTCAATCAGGCTTGGGAAAGCAAAACTTGTTTTTCATGGCCCCTAATCCAAACTATTTGGTATCACTTTTGTGTTAAGAATAGGAAAGTGATAAAAGAAATTAAGAGGTGGAGATATGAAGGTTTTAAGAATACAACTATATTTGATTTTTTTTAAAGATTAAAGCTTACAACGGGGACATTTTTAACAAGTATAAAAGGGGCAGGGACATTTGAAGATGTTGAGAAGTTGTAAAAGTGAAATAATGCGGCATCGTTCAATCCACTGGTTGAATAATGTTGAGAGCGATCTTAACCACCATAGTGCATTTTCTCCTACCTCAGTTCTTTCTCAGGGACCCTTTTCAAAGCATCAATCCCCTTTACTTCCATGTTCTTCCCCATTCTTCTCTCCCTTTCTTTCTGCCCTCCAACGTTTCCCCTCACAACTTCATCCTTTCTCTTCCATATATTTTTTTACTCTTTTCCTCATGACTGAAATCTGCAATAGGAAATTTAGAAAACTTGCCAGTCTACACACAAGTGTAAGGGATAAATAAAGACAAGGATAAACAGAATAACTGGGAAACATGCCAAATAAATTCTACTATTTAATATAGTTTAATTCATGTCAACAATAATTTATAAAGCACATCCTACATGCAAGGCATCATAGCAAGCACTGGGGACGAAAGGTGGATTAGCATGTCATTACAGGGTATTCCAGTATATTTACTTCAGAAACTCATTGACTACTTTCTTTATACTGAAGAGAATTGTCATCTTTTTCACTTTTTATCTATTGTTTATGTAGTAGTATTAGAAGACTAAATAATTAAGATCTGGCAAGGATTTTTGCTGTTTTGTTTCCTGCAACAATAAATGTTTTATCAAGAGAGTTCTTTAAGTTCCAGTACAACCTTAATATTTAAGACTCTAGCATTATACTGTTATTTACTTTTATCCACTTAGACTCATGAACAGAAAGCTAAAACTAAGTCAGTTGAAGGCTTCCCTTCTTGTCTTTAACTATGTCAAAAAAAAAATCTCATAGTGAAGTCCCTAACCTGAGAGCTCCAGGGTGCTTTTGCTGTGTTTGGGCACCTTTCCATTTCTGCTACGAGGGGAGGTGGTGATTGATGGTGGCAGTGTCAACCGGAAGTTTCTTTCCTCAGTGCTTCATTTTTCTTCCCCTCTTTCCATTTTTTCTTAAGTGCCTATTGACTCTCTACTGCAAGCAAGGCAGTGTGGTTGCATTCCTTTACTCTGCTCTTTGTAAGATCATTTCAAGAATGACCAATGGCATCTGAAGACCAAAAGTATATCAATTATGTAAGTTATGCAGTCTTTGTTAGCTTCCACATACAATTTAAAATTTTTCTTTAATTGAGATAAACAGGAGCTTTAAGATTTAAAAAGACTGTAAGATAAAAATAAAACAAAAAACATTGTTCTGCATAGGCAAAAAAAAATTTTTTTTAGAGACAGACAGGAAGGGATATACATGAGAAACATCAACTTGTAGTTGCATCACTTTAGTTCTTCATTGATTGTTTTTCATATGTGCCTTGACCAGGGACTTCAGCCAAGACATTCACCTCTAGCTCAAGCCAGCATCCTTGGGCTCAAGCCAGTCATCATGGGATCATAATCTCACACTCAAGCTGGTGAGCCTGTACACAAGCCGGATGAGCCCATGCTTAAGTTGGCAACCTCAGGGTTTCAAACCTGGGACCTCAGTGTCCCAAGTTTACTCTCAAGCCACTGTGCCACATTGGTTAGGGTGCATAGCTAATTCTTTCAACACTTTTAACTCTTTCTTTTGAAAAATGCCTTCATATCTGAAACATGCCTGAAATGCTGTTGCATTCTTTCAAACCTTATCTATTGATGAAACACTTTGGAATATATGTCTGCAGCTCTCTTTTATCACCACTCCTTACCATTCTTTATATTTGGGGAATGGACAATGATGTGATATGGTAGAGACTGAGGAAATGTCCGCTGGGAACTGTGTTAGACATTATAGGTCTTAACTCGCATTCTCTCAGCCCACTTCTGTGCTCTGTGCATTGCTATAACAAGCAGATGTTCATCCAAATGCAGCCTATGACACTTTATCTTGTTTGGACCATCTCTGTACCTCTTTGTTGACACTTTAGGAATATGCTCAGCTATATTCATGTGTTCACAGAACTGGAAGTTAAAAAGAGTTAACTTCCCTAGGTAAAACCCTTGTCTGATGGGGGACAGGAGCAAGTAGACAAATGTTTTCTTCTTTTTTGTCTTGGACTGAGAAGCCTGACAGGCAGTCTACATGCTTCTTCAGAGGACTCCAGTGGGGCCCAGCCACAATTGCCTATGGTGAGAGCCAGCTTAATAATGCACCTTTGCATTGACTTTCCTGCTGTTCTTTAGTTCACTCATCTCAGTTTGTCTCCCATAAATAACTACCTCCATGCATACTTTTACTCTAGGCTTAATTGTTTGTTGTTTTTTTTTGAACCACAGACC
The DNA here is from genome assembly GCF_036850995.1 of Saccopteryx leptura. Lineage (NCBI taxonomy): Eukaryota > Metazoa > Chordata > Mammalia > Chiroptera > Emballonuridae > Saccopteryx > Saccopteryx leptura. Next base: position 44,371,913 of record NC_089510.1, read on the forward strand.
ACCTCCAATGTTTTTGGGAAAGATGATTCTCTTTGATTAAAAAGGGAATGATGAGATGACATAAGACTAATGGTGGCATAAGAGATACTTCTGATCTCTCCTCTTGAAATTTCAACAAATTGAACAATTATAAAGCAGTGAAGTAACCCCAACTGGGCTCACAGGTGTGTCTGAGAGTTCTACACACCAAATGTACTACAGGTGGCAAGGATTAAGAAGGGCGGAAGATAAAATGCACTCATGATTAACTCCAGAGAGCAGAGGGGCAAGGGCTGTTTGGGTTTTTGCCTGCAGGAGCTCCAGGGAGAAGAAAAACATGGAGTAACTGAGGTTTTTTTTCTGCTGAGAATCTGGAGAGAAAGGAAGCTTGGACTGTCTGGGTTTTGGTCTGCAGGTGTTCTGGAGAGTGCAGAAGCCAAAATGTCTGGGTTTTTCTCTGCCAGGGCTGTGGAGAGGGGAGAAGCCTGGAGTGACTGGTTCTTCTTCTGCGGGGAGGAGTGGTGAGATTGAGGGACACAGCAGAAGATACTAAATATAAGAAGTGGCAAAATGAGGAGTCATGGCAAGTGTTACCACAGTCAGCTCACAGACTGCATTTGGTACAAAGACAGAAGAAACCAAAGTGGCTCAATAATCTTCCAGAATCTGCCTTCCTCACCTTGTGGGGTACAGAGAGTGGCAGAGACAGCAACATCACAGTGGAAGTCAGCCCAAGACTTTCACAGAAATAAAACATGTAATACAGCACCACCTATTGGAAGAAAACAGAACAACCTCTCAAAATTGAAATAATGTTTTCCCCCTTTTCTCCAAAGAAGATACAAAGCTACCAGAAAATAAAAAATAAAATGGCTATCAGAGTCTAAGGCATCAATAATTACCCTAAGTGTAAATGGATTGACTCACCAATAAAGAAGCACAGATTGGATCAAAAAGCAAAATCCAACTGTATGCTGCCTTCAAAAGACACATCTAGGCTGCAAGAACAAAAGTAGACTCAAAGTGAAAGGTTGGGAAAGCGATTCTCCAAGCAAATAATATCCAAAGAAAATCAGGTATAGCTATACTAATATCTGACAGTGGTTAGTTCAAGACAACAAATGTAACCATAAATAAAGATGGACATTTCATAATGATAAAATGGACATTGTATCAAGAAAACATTACACTTCTCAATATATATATACATGAAACCAGGGAGCACCAAAATATATAAGACACCAATCAACTCACTGATCTAAAAATAGAATTAGACAAAAGCACAATCATCTTTGGAGGTTTCAAAACATCATTGATGGCTTTAGATAGATAATCCAAATGGAAAATAAATAAAGAAATATCAGCCTTAAATGACACACTAGACCAAATAGACACAATAAATATTTACAGGACATTTCATCCCAGAACATCAGATTATACATTCTTCTCCAGTGTTTATGATACATTCTCAAGAATGGACCATATGTTGGGTCACAAAACTAACACCAACAAATTCAGGAAGATTGAAATAATACCAGGCACATTTTCTGATTATAAGGCTTTGAAACTAGAATTCAACTGCAAAAAGGAAGTGAAGAAAGCCACAAAAAATGTGGAAATTAAACAACATACTTCTAAAAATTGACTGTGTCAAAGAAGAAATAAAAGCATAGATCAAAATATATTCACAGAGAAGTGAGAATGACAACACACCATATCAAAATTCTGGAATGCAGTGAAAGTCATAATAAGAGGGAAATTTATATTATTATAGGCTTATATCAAAAAACAAGATAGGTCTCAAGTAAACAACCTAACTTCACATCTAAAAGAACTAGAAAAAGAAGAACAAAGGCAACCATAACTCTTCAGAAGAAAGAAATAGTAAAAATTAGAGCAGGAATAAATGAAATAGAGAACAAAAAATTATAGAAATATTAGTGTAACAAAGAGCTGGTTATTTGAAAAGATCAGTAAAATTGACAACCTCCTGGCTAGACTCATTAAGGAAAAAAGAGAGAGGGCTCATATAAACAAAATCCAAAATGAAAGCAGAAAACTTACCACAGATATCACAGATATACAAAGGGTCATACTAAAATATTGTGAAAGGCTATATGCCACCAATTTTAACAATCTAAAAGAAATTGATTAGTTCATAGAACTATACAGTCTTCCTAGACTGAGTCACAAAAAAGTGGAAAACCTAAATAAACCCATAAGAAGGAAAGAAATAAAAACAACCAATAAAAAACTTCCCCCAAAATAAAAGTCCAGGACCAGATGGCTACACTAGTAAATTCTACCAAACATTCAAATATTTGGTACATATCCTTCTCAAAGTCTTGCAAAAAATAAAAGAAGAAGCAATACTCCCTAACACATTTTATGAGGCCAACATAACTTGATACCAAACCCTGGCAAAAAAAAGAAAACTACAGGTCAATATCTCTAATGAATACAGATGCAAAAATCCTAAACAAAATATTAGCAAATCAGATACAACAACACATTAAAAAAATAATATATCATGATCAAGTGGGATTTATTCAAGGAGTACAAGTATGATGCAACATACATAAATCAATCAACATAATACACCACATCAACAAAACAAAGAACAAAAATCATATGATCCTATCAATAGATGCAGAAGAGGCATTCAATAAGATACAACACCCATTTATGTTTAAAACACTCAATACAATGGATATAGAAGAAAAGTACCTCAACATAATAAAGGCTATATAGGACAGATCATCAGCAAATCTCATACTAACTGAGGAAATCAGAAGCAAATCAAGGTTGCCCACTCTCTCCACTCTTATTCAACATACTTCTGAAAGTTTTAGCCAGAGCAATCATGAATTCCATGTTCATCACAGCATTATTCACAGTGGCCAAGAGATCAAAACAACCAAAGTGTCCTTCAACAGAGTATTAGATAAATAAGAAGTGGTACATATATACAATGGAATACTACTCAACCATAAGAAATGATGACATATTGCCTATTACGGCAACGTAGATGGAACTTGAGAACATTATACTGAATGAAGTAAGTAAATCAGAAAAAGCTAAGAACTATATGATTTCACACATAAGTGGGATATAAAACTAAGACTCATGGACATTGATAAAAGTAAAGTGGTTACCAGGGGATAGGGTTCTGAGGGAGGGGATGAGGGGAGTAAAGAGGGTCAAGTATGCAGTGACAGACTGATTTAACTTTGGGTGATGGGAACACAACACAATCAACAGTTCAAATGCTATAGAGATTTTACCTGAAATCTATGTTCTCTTATCGATCAATGTCACCCTGTTAGATTTAATTTTCTAAATAAAGAAAAAAAAGGAAGTGATGCTTAAGAAGAGAGGTATGCTTTTTCTTTTTGCTTTTGCACACCGTGTTAAGATAGTAATGCTTGGAGATATGAAAGAGAGGCCAGAGAATATTAGGAGAAAACTTGACATTATTAACCTGCCTAATTGACCAATTTTGGAACTGCTTCTTTTGAGTTCTTGTTATGTAAAATAATGGTGTTTAAAATGTTGCTATCGAGGAATTTTTTAATAGTAGTTGAAACCGTACCAAAACACATCATACTCTGTCTTTGCTTTATGTCTGTCTTGTTGGAGACTGAAAATGACTTTGTCTCTTGTCCTAACCTTTGCTTATGCTTTTTCTTCTACCTGGAATGTCCACCGTTTTCTTGCTTTTTTACCTATGTTTATTCTTCCCAGCTGTCTAATTCTCATTCTTTCTTCAAGATTCAACTCAAACCCCGCATTTAGTTTGTAGTAAAGCCCCTCCTTCATGCTTGCCTAATGTTCTATGCATACCTTCATCAATACACCAAATCTATCACCTTATAATCTGCTATTTGTTTTTCTGTGTCTTCTATAGATTCCAGATTAGCACAATACCTAACATTTAGTTATAAATTTGCTGAATGATTGCATGCTTTGTAGGGGGGGATGTTGGCAGAGTGATCGTGTAGACAAACCACAGGTTAGAGTCAGGTCATTTGGTTCAGCATTCCTATTTCATAGAAAATAGCATATGGATGGTAAAGAATATGTACTGTATAAAAATGACTAAGATACTCTATAAATCAATGGACAAAGTTATATGATTTTTATGATTGCTTCCAAAACAACAAAACATTTATATTATTTACTTTTTTCTTAAAGTTTTTTTTTTTTTTTAATACTAGATACTGTAAGAGGAAGTCTTAGACTCAAAGTTTCTCAACATTTATTTAAAAATGTTTTTGGCACCTTGTTCAATGGGTAAATGAATAGATATTATTATTGAAGTTGGTCCAAGATAACTGTGAGCAGAATTTACGGGTAAATAACAGATTATTAAAGACAAAATAGTATGCTGGTTATTAAGCTATTATTTTTCAGATTCAAACTTACCCTTCTATACTTTGCTCTTTGACTCTGCCTGGGACCCTGTGGACCATGCTCCTGCTTTGCCAGTTGGCTCCCATGACTTTCTGCCAATGGGGCGACTGAAAAGCAGGAAGAGGGAAAGAAAATTTTCTTCTTCCTGTTTGTTGGTTTTCAGTTCCTATTAATGTCATATCTGCAATGATGCTATGACCAGCAGGAGTGGCTAGTTTCAATAGCAGTTTGTTTCAGTTCTCAGTTTTTTTCCTCCATACTCTCATACTCAGCCTTATTCCTCACATGTCTGTATCAGCTGAGTCCCAGATCCATAGGGACCCTCCTCTGAGCACCCAAGTCATTAGCACCTGCTAGACAGTGTCTCTTTCTTAAAATTCTGGGTCTCAGCTTCATGGAGTTATCCTCCAAATTTTTTTGTTTTAATAACTCAAATTCCTTTGCTACCCCAGCCCTAGAGGTGAGAGCTGCATACTGCAGTCACTATCTCTGTGTTTTTCAAGTGTTCTCTTTTGCCATTTTCTAGTTCTCTAAAACCTCTTTAAGTAAATCCCTTTATTAAATTCTCTCTATTAAAATAACTGTCATAGTTTCTATTGTCTAACCAGACTCATGGAATCAGATGTAAATGAGTCTACTAAAAAGATATATAAAGGCCCTGGCCGGTTGGCTCAGTGGTAGAGCGTCGGCCTGGCGTGCAGGAGTCCCGGGTTCGATTCCCAGCCAGGGCACACAGGAGAAGCGCCCATCTGCTTCTCCACCCCTCCCCCTCTCCTTCCTCTCTGTCTCTCTCTTCCCCTCCTGCAGCCAAGGCTCCATTGGAGCAAAGATGGCCCGGGCGCTGGGGATGGCTCTGTGGCCTCCGCCTCAGGTGCTAGAGTGGCTCTGGTTGCAACATAGCGACCCCCCTCCATGGGCACAGCATCGCCCCCTGGTGGGCAAAGCATCGCCCCCTGGTGGGTGTGCCGGGTGGATCCCGGTTGGGCGCATGCGGGAGTCTGTCTGACTGTCTCTCCCCGTTTCCAGCTTCAGAAAAATACAAAAAAAAAAAAAAAAAAAAAAAAAAAGATATATACATGTGTTATCTAAATTTAATTCTATGTATTGATAAAAATATTTAACATCTTAACAGCTGTATGCACTTTTAAAATTATGGTAAACCATTGTAAACTCTTATGAACTCCTTTAAAAGAGTGATGACCTTATTCATTTGTGTCTTCCCTGACCTAGTGCAGTACCTGAGACATAGTAAGTGGGTTGCTGAATAAATGAATGAATGAATGACAATCTTTGGCTAAAGTGTTGCCTATACAAAAGAAGAACCTGAAGCCATGACCAACTCAGCAGGAACTTAGCCTCAGCTGTTGCAAAGCAAAGGATCATCTCTGAAGGAAAGGAACTCTGGTATTGTCCATAGCCTAACCCTTTGAATTTTCTATCATTTTGGAAGATAGGTTTATTCATGACTCAAAGAAGCCCAACTTGGAAACAAATTTTTAGCCACAGGGGCTAGAATGTGAAAAGATCAGAGGAGTTACAACCATTTCTTATGTACCTACTCTGTGCCTTTATAGGGCTGACCATTTTGGATGTATTATCTCTAATTCCCCTACAGCATCTTATTAGTTAGTAATAAAGTACTCACTTTAAAAATTAAGAAACAGACTCATAGTCTAATAAATTGCCCAAGATCAAAGAGCTAGTTAATGGCTATGCTATGATGTAAACCAGGTTTTTACTCCACAGACCATTTTCTTTTGCTACATATTTCCAGGGCCTAAGATTTGGGCTTGTTAAATTGAGATAGAGACAGTCATGCTTGTATTTAGTGTTTTCATATCAAAAGCAATGTGTTCTAATAATTACTTGAATTTGTTGACCAGTATGAAAAATAACAGTTGTAAAACAACTAAAATTTTTTTCCTGTGGCAATAAATGTCAGTTGAAGAAAACAGTACTTTTCTCACAGTCTCCTAATGTAGTGGCTCTCAGAGTGTGCTCCAGGGCGCACTGGTGTGCCCTAGAAGATTTCCAGGTGTGCCCTATGGTATTCCAGGGAAATATGTGCCTGTTGGGGACCAAAAAAACCAAAAAGTTTTTGGAGTTTAGAGTTTTGGGGGACAGAGGTGTGGCGAATTAGCTGTAAGCTGACAGTCTGCCCAACCCCCACCTAACTTGCCTGATTAGGTTGCAAAAGGCTGTCAAGCTGTGGTGCTGTATTATTTATACCAGTAGTCTCCAACTCCCGGGCCGCAGACTGGTACTGGTCCATGGGCCATTTGGTACCAGTCCGCAGAGAAAGAATAAATAACTTACATAATTTCTGTTTTATTTATATTTAAGTCTGAACAATGTTTTATTTTTAAAAAATGACCAGATTCCCTCTGTTACATCTGTCTAAGACTCACTCTTGATGCTTGTCTTGGTCATGTGATACATTTATCCATCCCACCCTAAAGGCTGGTCCATGAAAATATTTTCTGACATTAAACCAGTCCGTGGCCCAAAATGGTTGGGGACCACTGATTTACACTACCACCCATGTTCCCCAGACAGACCAGAGGCAAGTTTCTTCTATCCTTTGTTTGGTGTAAAGTTAAGATGATATGTATGGAGAGGGTTTTGGATTGATGATTAAACATAAGGAATTGTCTCTTGAAGCCTTTTGGATTTCTATAAAAGAAGAATATGTGGCAATATCTAAAAAAGCTTTGAATATTTTACTATAATTTTCAACATCCTATTTATGTGAATTAAGATTTTCTATCCTCAACACAATTAAGAGTAAAGAGAGAGGAATTCTTCAATGTATTGATGAAGAAATGAGAGTTTGCCTTTCAAATATATGCCCAAACATTGAAGAAATCACTAGGACACATCAGATTCATATTTCTTATAAACACAAGAATGAAAATACTTAAACATTTGTGCCAGGACCTGCCAAATTTACTAAAACTTACTAAGAATGTAAAAAGATAACGTTTTAAAAAAAATTTTAACCCCTCTTTTTTATGAATTCTAAAAAGCATTACTCAAAAAATGTAACAAAAATGTTTTTTAATGTCAGAATAAATTTAATTTTGTTGTATTTATTTTGTTTAACTACTATAAAAGCATACTTGGATTTTATAATTTTTCTTTAATATTTGACTTAATTATTTTAACATATTTCTCAGAACATGTATATAGTGCACCTATAATTATTTGTAGGATTTTAAATGCGCTTCTACTTCAACAAATTTGATAACCACGGAGCTAGTCCAACACTGGCCTGAGTCAGGCTGTATTATTTTCCTTCTTTTTTTTTTTAAGTGAAAGAAAAGAGAGAGACAGAGACAGAGACAGACAGGAAGGGAAGGAGATGAGAAGCATCACCTTGTAGTTGTAGCACTTAAGTTGTTCATTGATTGCTTCTTATATGTGCCTTGACCGGGGGGACTCAAGCAAAGCCAGTGATCCCTTGCTCAAACCAGAAGCCTTGGGCTCAAACCAGCAATCTTGAGCTTCAAGCCAGAGACCTTTGGGCTCAACCCAGCAACCATGGGTTTGTGTCTATAATCCCACACTCAAGCCAGCAACCCCGTACTCAAGCTGGATAAGCCCATGCTCAAGCTGGCAACCTTGAGGTTTCAAACCTGGGTCCTCAGCATCCCAGGTAAACATGGGATGCTGGTCAAATCTATTTTTAATAAAAAAAAGAAACTGTAAACCTACTTTTGCCCCCATATTAAAAAATGATGGAGATAAATATGGTGGTGGAGAAAGCTGAAATTTTATATAAAAATAAATTATAAATGAAGCCCAAATGCTAAAGAAAAAAAGAATTTAAAGGTATTAAACTTAGATAAAGACCCATTTTGAAAATGTTATTAGAGTCTGGCCTGTGGTGATGCAGTGGATAAAGTGTTGACCTGAGATGCTGGGGTCTCTGCTTCAAAATACCAGGCTTGCTTGGTCAAGGCACATAAAGAGGGTTGATGCTTCTCTTCACCCATTCTTTCTCTCTCTCTCTTCTAAAATATCAATAAATTTAAAAAAATCTTTAATAAAAAAGGACCCAGAGATGATTTTATCTGATGTATGGTGGCACAGTGGATAAAGCATTGACTTGGAACACTGAGGTCACCAGTTCTAAACCCTAGGCTTGCCTGGTCAAGGCACATATGAGAGTTGATGCTTCATGAACCTCCCCCTTCTCTCTCTCTCTCTCTCTCTCTCTCATTCTCTTTTTCTCCCATTCTACCATAAAATAAATAAAAAATACTTCATAAGCTGTAAAAATCAAATAAAAATTAAAAAAATATTATTAGAACATATAAAAACTTTATAATTGTGACATAAAACCCAGAAGCTATATTTAAAAAAAAAACCCAACAAGTAAGTTTGACTACATGCAAATTAAAACAAACACAAATTCTTGTAATATTTATGGAAAATAGTTCATTTATTTTACACAACACTCCAGCAAAGAATAAGAAAAAGAGCAAAGAACATGACAAGGAAATTCATAGATAAATACAAATGGTGAGTAATGATGTAAAATAACTCTGAACCAAAATTTTGGACTGAACTAGGAGGATTCCACAACCGAGGACCACCAAAGAACCCACACTGAGTTTGGTAGGAGGGGCAGAGACATGGACAAGGCTACCCCACTCCCGGTACGGGGGAGCAGGGACCGGGAAGCGGCACCTGGGAGGAATTTTAATGAAGGGAAGAGCTGTCTAGTGAGTTGCAGGTCCTTATCCCCAAAACCAGAATTCCAGCCTAGAGCCCTAGAGCCGGGAAGGGGCTGATGGACTATCTTTGGCTGAGAAAAAAGCCTGGACACAGTTTGAGAGAGGAGACAGGACTCTCAGACCCAGGCCTCTCAGACCCAGGCTCTGTATTAAAGGAACTGCATGGAGAACCTCATTCACAGACACTTTCTCCAGTCTCCAGGAGGACACCCTAACCCCTGGGCTGAGTCACTCCCCAGATTTGAAGTGAACCAGCATCACCAACAAAGGAAAGAAAGTGCCTCATCCACCAGAGGCCCCCCTACCCTAGCTAGAACAAAGGCGCTTAGCACCAGGTGCCATATTAGGGACACAAATAGGGAGTGCAGAGGTCTAAGCTACACCACACTGCTGAGTGCTTGCCCAGGCAGACAGGCCGGAGGCGGCAGGGTGCGGCTGTGAAGGTCCGAGCGAGCTCGCGCAAGCCAGCCTGCGGAGCCTGGGATCATCGTTGCCTCTGGGAAAGCCTGGGCTCACACACACCCCGGCTCCCTGAGTGGCCTGCCCTAGGCAGACGCGGAGGCCCGAGAATCAATAGGGGGAACGTGTGGGAATGCATAGGCACCCGCAAGCCCACCAGTGAAGGCGAAAGTCGCCTGGAAGTTGTGGGGAGCCGGGCAGGCACAAAAACCAGACTGGGGCTGGGCATACCCTTGACAGTGATCCGAGCGGAGGCTGAGCCCAAGTAGCAACTGAGTGGGGAAGCGCTGGCATGCGTGAGTCTGCCAGCAAAGGCGGAAGTTGCACCAGCTACTGCAGGGACCTGGGAGGTGCGCAAACCTGCCCAAGGTGCGGACACGCCCTCAGCAGCACCGGCAACCTCAGTGCAGATCTGTGAGGGCACCTGACCCCCGAGGCAGCCGCTGAGATCTGAGCCAATGGAGACAGTCCTGGAAGTGGTTCAACTGGGTGTGTGGGCAAGCGTGAGCCCAACCAAGGCAGCGGTGGTCACGGAGGTGGGTTGGAGCCAGCAGCACCTGAGCCCAAAAGCGGTGACCTTGGTTGAGAGACCACAAAACGAGAGCTAAAGTGTCTAGATAGAAAAACACCTGAAGTGAAGAAGTAGGCCACATCTAATACCGTACTTAATCACTGAATTACAGTACTGAGCCCAACAAGTAGCCAACAATAAAAGACAACAGAAAGCGGATTTTAGGGGAATTTGAACTTTTAAAGTAACTTCTCCAGGTCAAGAGTAGATAAAAGCAAACCTAGGAATGCAGCTGATGTTTACAACAGCACCTGGACCCAGCAGAGGCAGCCACAAGATTTGGATAACCTGTAGCTCCCAAAAAGTAGATAAGAACCAGTCACAGGCAGTGACCCCCACTGACCTGTCCCAGACCCCAACCAGGAAAGTCCAGGGCAACACAGACAAAATCAGAAGACAGAGAAGTGCAATCCAAATGACTCAACAAGAGAAACCCTCAGAAAAAGAGCTGAGTAAGACAGATATAAGCAAACTACTGGAGGCAGAGTTTAGAATAATGATTATTTGAATGCTGAAAGATCTTAGAACAACAATAGATAGTCACAGTGAGCACATAAATAAAGAAATAACAAGTATTGAAATAATAAAGAAGAACCAGTCAGAAATGACAAATATAATATTTGAAATGAAGACTACACTAGAAGCAATTAAAAGCAGGCTGGATGAAGCAGAGATCGAATAAACGATTTAGAAGACAAGAGAAATGAAAACACAGAAGCGGAGCAGCAAAAAGAAAAGAGAAAGAAAAAATCTGATTAGCTCTCACACTCTAAGAGAGCTCTGTGACAACCTAAAGAGAAACAACATTCGCATCATAGGAGCCCTGAAGAAGAGGAGAAAGAACAAGGGTTAGAAACATTATTCAATCAAATCATAGCTGAAAACTTCCCTAAATTGATGCAGGAAAAAGTCACACAAGTTCAAGAAGTACAGAGAACTCCATTAAAGAGAAACAAAGAAATCCACACCAAGACACATCATAATTAAAATTATCAAAGCTAAGAGGTAAAGAGAAAATATTAAAAGCTGTTAGAGCAAAAAAGGCTGTCACCTACAAAGTAGCCCCCATAAGGATGACATCCGACTTCTCAACAGAAACATTTGAAGCCAGAAGGGAATGGCAAAAAATATTCAGAGTAATGCAGAACAAGAACCTACAGCCAAGACTACAATGTGTCCGTAAAGTCATGGTGCAGTTTTGACTGGTCACAGGAAAGCAACAAAAGACGAAAGAAATGTGAAATCTGCACCAAATAAAAGGAAAACTCTCCCAGTTTCATACCTATTCAGTGCAGTTTGATGTGGGCTCACGCACATTTTTTAGGGCTCCTTAGGTAGCTATCCCATATAGCTTCTACAGACTCGTCACTGACTGATGGCCTACCAGAACAGGGTTTCTCCACCAAACTGCTGGTTTCCTTCAACTGCTTATCTCACTGAGTAATGTTATTCCTATGTGGTGGTGCTTCATTATAAACATGCCGATATTCATGTTGCACTTTTGTCACGGGTTCGAATTTAGCGAGTTACAAAACACACTGAACTTTCTTCTGCACTGTCCACAATTCGACTGGCATGGCCCACATCTTGTGGGCTGCTCCACTGTATACATGGTGTTACATCATCATCTGCACATGCGCACATGCTGCCACATCATTCTACAGAAACTGGGAGTGTTTTCTTTTTATTTGGTGCAGGTTTTACATTTCTATCGACTTTTGTTGCTTTCCTGTGACCAGTCAAAAGTGCACCATGACTTTACAGACACACTGTACTTTATCCAGCAAGGCTATTGTTTAAAATCAAAAGAGAAATAAAAACCTTCTCAGACAAAAAACAAAACAAAACCAAACCAACAACAAAAACTCAAGGAATTCATTACAACAAAATCAAGGCTGCAAGAAATGTTAAGAGGCATGGTGTAAACAGAACAAAGGGAGAAAAAGAATACAGTAAAAGAGAAATATAGCTATAAAGAACAAAATGGCAATAAACAACTACATATCAATAATAACCTTAAATGTAAATGGATTGAATGATCCAATCAAAAGACAGAGTAGCTGCATGGATAAGAAAACAGGACCCATACATATGCTGTCTACAAGAGACACACCTTAAAACGAAAGATACACATAGACTAAAGGTAAAAGGATGGAAAAAAATATTTCATGCAAATGAAAATGAAACAAAAGCTGGGGTAGCAATACTTATATTAGACAAAGTAGACTTTAAAACAAAGGCTATAGTAAGAGATATAGAAGGTCACTACATAATGATAAAGGGAGCAATCCAACAGGAAGATATAACCATGATAAATATCTACGAACCTAATATAGGAACACCTAAATATATAAAGCAGACTTTGATGGAAATAAAAGGCAAGATCAACAGAAATACTATAATAGTAAGGGATTTCAATACCCCACTCACATCACTAGATAGATCCTCAAGAAAGAAAATTAACAAAGAAACATCAGACTTAAAGGACACACTAGATCAACTCGATTTAATAGATATCTTCAGAACCTTTCACCCTAAAGCAGCAGAATATACATTCTTTTCTAGTGCTCATGGCACATTCTCTAGGATAAGACACAAAAGGAGTGTCAACAAATTTAAGAAGATTGAAATCATATCAAGCATTTTCTCTGATCACAATGGCATGAAAGTAGAAATCAACCACAACAGAAAAACTGAAAAATACTCAAACACATGGAAACTAAATAGCATGTTATTAAATAATGAATGGGTTAACAATGAAATCAAAGAAGAAATTAAAAAAGAAATGAATGATAATGAACATACAACAACTCAAAATTTATGGAACACTGCAAAAGCAGTACTGAGAGGGAAGTTCATAGCACTACAGGCATTTCTTAAGAAGCTTGACAAAGCTCAAATAACCTAACCCTGCATCTAAAAGATCTGGAAAAAGAATAGCAAGTAAATCCCAGAGGTATTTGAAGGAAGGAAGTAATAAAGATCAGAGTGGAAATAAATGACACAGAGGCCAAAGAAACAATACAGAGGCTCAATAAAACCAAGATCTAGTTCTTTGAAAGGGTAACAAGATCGATGAACCTTTAACAAGACTCACCAAGAAAAGAACAGAGAAGACTCAAATAAATAAAATTAGAAACGAGAGTGGAGAAATAACAGCTGACACAACAGAAATACAAAATATTGTAAGAAAATACTATGAAGAACTGTATGCCAAAAAATTAAACAACCTAGGTGAAACGGACAAATTTCTTGAAACAAATAATCTTCCAAAAATAAATCTGGAAGAATCAGAAAACCTAAAGAGACCGATTATAACAAATGAGATCGAAACAGTTATCAAAAACCTCCCAAAAACAAAAGCCCTCGGTCTGATGGCTTCACTGGTGAATTCTACCAAATATTCAAAGAAGAAATAACTCCTATCCTTCTCAAGCTCTTTCAAAAAATTCAAGAGGAAGGAACACTTTCAAGTTCCTTTTATGAGGCGAGCATAATTCTGATTCCAAAACCAGGCAAAGATATCACAAAGAAAGAAAATTATAGGCCAATATCCCTGATGAATTTAGATGCTAAAATCCTCAACAAAATATTAGCGAACTGGATCCAGCAATACATGAAAAAAATCATACATTATGATCAAGTGGGACTTATTCTGGAGAGGTGGATAGTACAACATTCGTAAATCAATCAATGTGATTTGCCACATAAAGAAAAGGAAGGAGAAAAACCACATGATAATTTCAATAGATGCAGAAAAAGCATTTGATAAAATCCAGCACTCATTTATGATCAAAATTCTTAGCAAAGTGGGAATACAAGGAACATACCTCAACATGATAAAGGCCATCTATGACAAACCCACAGCCAACATCATAATTAATGGACAAAAATGAAAAACAATCCCCCTAAAATCAGGAACAAGGCAGGGGTGCCCCCTTTCACCACTCTTATTCAACATAGTACTGGAAGTTCTAGCTACAGCAATCAGACAAGAAGAAGAAATAAAAAGCATCCAAATTGGAAAAAAAGAAGTAAACTATCATTATTTGCTGATGATATGATACTGTATATAGAAAACTCTAAAGTCTCAGTCAAAATATTGGACCTGATAAATGAATTCAGCAAGGTGGCAGGATATAAAATTAATACACAGAAATCAGAGGCATTTTTATACACGAACAATAAAATGTCAGAAAGAGAAATTAAGGAAACAATACCCTTCACTATTGCAACAAAAAAAAATAAAGTACCTAGGAGAAAATTTAACCAAGGAGACTAAAGACTTGTACTCAGAAAATTATAAACTATTGATAAAAGAAATCAAGGAAGACATAAACAACTGGAAGCATATACCATATTCATGGTTAGGAAGAATAAACATCATTAAAATGTCTATATTACCCAAAGCAATTTATAAATTCAATGCAATACCAATTAAAATACCAATGACATACTTCAAAGATATAGAACACATATTCCAGAAATTTATATGGAACCAAGAAAGAACACAAATTGCCTCAGTGATCTTGAAAAAGAAGAATAAAGTGGGAGGTATCACACTTTCTGATATCAAGTTATACTACAAGGCCATTGTACTCAAAATGGTTTGGTACTGGCATAAGAACAGTCATATAGATCAATGGAACAGAACAGAAAACCCAAAAATAAACCCACACCTTTATGGACAATTGATATTTGACAAAGGAAGTAAGAGAATACAATGGAGTAAAGACTGTCTCTTTAACAAATGATGTTGGAAAAACTGGACAGCTACCTGCAAAAAAATGAAACTAGAACACCAACTTACACCATTCACAAAAATAAACTCAAAATGAATAAAGGACTTAAATGTAAGTTGTGAAACCATAAGCACCTTAGAAGAAAACATAGACAGTAAGATCACCGACATCTATCGCAGCAATATATTTGCTGATTTATTTCCACAGGCAAGTGAAATAAAAGACAGGATAAACAAATGGAACTATATCAAACTAAAATGCTTTTGCACAGCTAAAGATAATAGGAACAGAATAAAAAGACAGACCACACCATTGGAGAACATATTCGACAATACATCTGATAAGGGGTTAATAACCAAAATTTATAAAGAACTTGTAAAACTCAACATCAGGAAGACAAACAATCCTATCAAAAATGTGCACAAGAAATGAATAGACACTTCTCCAAAGATGACATACAGATGGCCAATGGACAGATGAAAAAATGTTCAACATCACTAATCATTAAGAAATGCAAATTAAAACCACAACGAGATACCACCTCACAGCAGTCAGAATGGCGCTCATTAACAAAACAACACAGGATAGGTGCTGGCGAGGATGTGGGAAAGGGGAACCCTCCTGCACTGTTGGTGGGAATGCAGACTGGTGCAGCCACTGTGGAAAACAGTATGGAGATTCCTCACAAAAGTTAAAAATGAAACTGCCCTTTGACCCAGCCATCCCACTTATAGAAATATATCCCAAGGACACCATATCACCAATTGAAAAAAAGAAATGCACCCCCATGTTTATGGCAGCATTGTTCACAATAGCAAAGATTTGGAAACAGCCCAAGTGTCCGACAGTGGACAAGTGGATTAAAAAGCTGTGGTATATATATATACAATGGAATACTATGGGGCCATGAGAAAGAAGGAAATATTACCTTTTGCAACAATATGGATGAACCTGGAAACTATTATGTTAAGTGAAATAGGCCAGGCAGAGAAAGAGAAATATATGACCTCACTCATTTGAGGAATCCAAGGAACTATGTGAACTGAGGAACGGAATTGAGTAGTACGGTTTGGGGAAGGCTATTGCTTTTTTTTTTTTTTTTTTTAACATCTTACTATGCTCTAAAAATGCCATAGTAAGTGTGCAAACTGCTTTTTATTACTGTCGAAAGTTCTTGATGAACATAGAAATAGTTTCCAAGCTTTTCATAGACCCTCCTTATTCAGAGGCAATGTCCAACATACTCAGAATTCCTTAACCCTTCACCTGTTCACAGGCCTTCCTAGATTCTCCTGCCTAAGGTACTTTCCCCTGCTCTATTTCAATCATTTCCATCCATTTTTTTCTTATTTTATTTTTTGGGGGGTTTCCTGAATCCAATTCTAATGTGGGGAAAGAGGTTCCTCCCACAATCACCAAGCAAAGCTCTGGGTGCCAGCTCAGTGTCCTACAATTCAAGTCAATAGCGACATTATCTGCTCAGAGATTCAGAGGTGGATTAAGGTCGGTTGAAGGCCCAGGCACAAAAGAAAATATTGAAGTCCCTAAAAAAGAGAGAGAGACAGGGAGAATAAAAATACATGTTAACCATATTTTTAAATAAATAAAAAATATTATGTACTATTAATGTTAAAATTGCACATACGAAATCAAACTTGGTGTCATCAGGAAAAAGTGTAAAGTTGGGGTTTTGTGGGCCCCTTCAGAAGTCGGGGCCCAGGGCACATACCCAGTGAGCCCACAGTTAAATTCGTCTCTGCAGAGATTGCATCTCACTCCACAGGCTGAGGGTTCAGTTCTACAAGATTGACACCCTCATTCCACCACTTCAGATGCCACCTACAAGCCCAGGTTGATACCTATGCTTTGACCACTGGCTACAGATTAGGTGTTGCCATGACCTCCTTTTTGGGTTTGATTAATGTATTATAAAGCAGTCTGCAGAACTCAAAAACATATTTTACTTACTAGATCACCAATTAATTATAAAAGGTTATAACTCAGAAATAGCCAGATGGAAGAGATGCATAGTGTAAGGTATGAGATAAGGATGTGAGGCTTCCATGCCCTCACCAAACATCCACTCTCTCTAAACAGACACATGGTCACCAACCCAGAAATTCTTTGAATCTTGTCCTTTTGTGTTATTTTAGAGGTTTATTATACAGGCATGACTGATTACATTATTGACCACTGGTGACTGAACTTATCTACTCTAATTCTATGAGAGGAAGGGTAGGAGGAAGGAAAGTCCAACTTTATAATCACAGAGCTGGCTGGCTCCACTAGGAAGCAGCCCCCAACATTAGGTGCTTTCCAAAAACCACCTCATTAACATAACAAAAGACAACTTGATCACTCTTTTTTAAAAAAGAAATTTTTTTATTCATTTATTTTTCGAGAGAGGAGAAAGAGGGAGTGAGGCGCAGGAAGTATCAACTCCCATATGTGCCTTGATCACTCTTATCACTTAGAAAATTCCAAAGGTTTTGGGAGTTATGAGTTAGAAATCCTGGAAGATGATTAAATATTTGTGGTTTTCCTTCTTGTAAATCATAATATTGTAATTTTATTTATAATGATTCTCATTATCTGAAATTCTTTTTTAGTTACATTTTTATTCCCTGCCTCCATCAATAAGTAATCAACTCCCAAAGGGCAGACCTTAGTACCTGTCTTGCTTACTGTGTGGACAAAATGGGGCCATATACTGAACCGGACAAGCTCAGGGGAGAAGTGCATGGCAAACGTGTCAAACTCAGAGGCTTAAAGTAACTGCATAGGGTGGTCTGAAATTAAAAAATTTTAACTAAAAGTGAGTCATGACAGGTAGTCATGTTCTAGGCTGGCATCTTCCTTGACAAAGGCCACACTTTACCTTAACAGAGCCTATTTTCTTTTTGCATCTACCATAATATACCTTTGAAATGTCCGGGTAATTTCCTTTTTTCTGGGCCTCTCACTGCACCAGAGCAGAGGCCACAAAACCCCTCATTGTAATTGTTATTGTGTTGTTAACTACGCCTATACTATACCCACAAATGTAAAGATATATGGTTCTATTCATTTTACTTTCTATCCAATCCCAGAAATTGCCCTGCTTTGCTTTCCATCCATTCCTAATCCATCCCTAATGGATTTCATATAACTTCTTATGCCTCCTTCATGATTGTACTGTAATACTTCCCTTCTCTGGAGCATTTTCTCAACCTGTTGAGATTTTGTTTCCCAGAAATTGTCAGTTTGCTAAAATAAACTCGTAAAAATTCTTACAGGTAAAGGTTTCTTACATTGACAAACCCCTTTATGTATTCTCCTTTGATTCTGATGAATAACATAAGTGGCAAAATTGCCACTTTCTGAAGCATTTTCTCAATCCATTGAGATTTTGCGTCCCGGAAATTGTCATCAGTTTGGCTCAAATAAACTCTTACAAGACTATTTCTTAGGTTGGATGTTATTTCATTAACAGCTGCTATATTTTCCACTTCTAGTAGAGTACTTGGTACACAGTAAGTGCTCAGTAAATATTTGTCAGATGATTGAATGAATTATAAGCAATATAAAAAGGAACTAGGTCTACATGTTGACTCATTTCACCTGGAATGGAAATTGGGTTTCTGAAACTTGAAAAATTGGCTTCATTTTTTCTTTAATACAACATACTATTAGTATCTGCCCTGTAGAAGAGCTGTAAAGAGTTACAAAATAGTTTCTATCTTGTCCTCAACCTTAAAATCAGTGGACAGAAACACAGGTCATTTCTAGTCAGACAGCCATTCTCTGGGATGGCAGAACGAGAAGAGACCAGGCAGTCATGAGGATGAGAAGTGATTCTGGTTTCATCAGCCAGTGGGGAACATAGGAGTTTCTTCTCCCTGAAAGATGAGGGTCCGAGAAACCACCATCATATTGAATCTCTTGGGATTTCCCACCATGTGGAGATGATTCTGATAGTGCTATCCCTCCTTTGCCAGTGTTTCTCACACATATGGTTTCTATGGTGCTCCTGAATCTCTGGGGCCTGGGAGGGCCCCCTGCCATGTAGGCCAGCTGGCTTGTGGGTCTTGTTTTCTCACCTCATTTCTGCCAATCTGTTTCAGGGCGCTGGGCTTGGGTCCCACTTTCTCAAGCCTTATCTCAGAGAGCATTTCCTGAATACAGTCTTCCTCAGAACGGGCAAAGAAACATAATCAGGATACAACAGCTTTTCAATATTCACTGGATCCTCTGTTAGGAAATTTCCAATACTAAGGACTTTTTTTTTTAGTTACCACATTAACCTCTTTTGGAATACAAATGCCTCTGGGAGCAAACATGGGCACATTAAAATATAAAAAAATGAAGAATAAGCAAAACTATTGAAAAAATTAGCATAAAATATGAATCAGTCATTGGCATTTGGATCATAAACTATCACAAGTGAAAGTGAAATTAAATACATATATTATACATACTATATTATATATTCATACATTAATTCATAAATTATACTATATAATTAATTTATATATTTGATATGTAAAATTTTTTCTATCCCTCTTATTTTTTAGAATGACGACACTGAGCACTAGAAAAGCACAGTGGCTTAGCTAAGATCACAATCAAATTTACTGAATACTTGCTTCTTTATAATTTGAGTAGATCTTGTTGAGAGTTAGGTAGAGACCTTAGGCTAACAGTCAACAAGCCAAGACATTGGGTACCTGGGTTGATATAAAGAATCATGTTTTCAAAGGCTCTTTTCAGTTGTATTGTGGTTAAGGGCTTGAGTTCTGTTCAGAGCAAAATAGATTTAACTCTTGCTTTGTTATGTAAATTGGGCAAGTAACAAAATCTTTAAGCTGCATTTTACTCACATATAAGAGAAATATGATAACAGTAACTGCTTTCTGGAGTTTTTATAAAAATTAACTGTGCTAAAGTAGGTAAAGCACTAGCAAAGTCCTTGGCTTATAGTAGGTACTTGGTAACTATGGCTATAAATGTGAGTTTATTAAAGACAAGGTTTACCTACTTCACAGTGTTGTGAAGGGCTCTCCCAATGTCTGGGAGGTTGCTCCAGCCAGCTATCCTCTCATCCCCACTGTTTCTCTGAGTCTCAATTTTTATAGCTTCAAAGTGGAGTAGATAATTCATTTTGCTTACCTGTTTTGCAAAAATATCTCATATCTTGCCCTGGCCGGTTGGCTCAGTGGTAGAGCGTCGGCCTGGCGTGCGGGGGACCCGGGTTCAATTCCCGGCCAGGGCACATAGGAGAAGCGCTCATTTGCTTCTCCACCCCCCACCCCCTCCTTCCTCTCTGTCTCTCTCTTCCCCTCCCGCAGCCAAGGCTCCATTGGAGCTAAAAGATGGCCCGGGCGCTGGGGATGGCTCCTTGGCCTCTGCCCCAGGCGCTAGAGTGTCTCTGGTCTCGGCAGAGCGATGCCCCGGAGGGGCAGAGCATCGCCCCCTGATGGGCAGAGCGTCGCCCCTGGTTGGCGTGCCGGGTGGATCCCGGTTGGGTGCATGCGGGAGTCTGTCTGTCTCTCCCCGTTTCCGGCTTCAGAAAAATACAAAAAAAAAAAAAATCTCATATCTTGGACCAGCAGACATCAGGGTTCAGCCCCTGGTTAGGGAACACATGAGAAGCGGCCATCTGCTTTTCTTCCCCGCCCTTTCCCCCTCTCTCTCTTCTGCTCTCTCAGCCAGTGGCTCCATTGGTTCCAGCATAGGCTGTGGGTGCTGAGGATAGCTTGGCTGATTTGTGTGTAGGTCCCAGATGGGTTTCTGGGTAGATCCCGGTCAGGGTGCATGAGGGAGTCTGTCTCTCTGTCTCCCCTCCTCTGACTTAAAAAAAATCTCATATCTTTTATAAATGTTAATTTTAGATGGAACAGTATTCCTTAGACATCTTCAAATCACAGTATTTTTGGAGTGTAAAACAGCAAAGGAAGATGGAAAGACTAATGAAAATAGTAGGGTTTTGTGATAAAGTTACCAACTATCTGTTTGCCCTTGAGAAAGCATGAGTTTCCACTGGCTGAAATCTAACGTAAATTAGAACCTGAACATTTGACAGCTTTTGTGTTCCCTGAAAATTATATTATGAGATTTAGAGGATAGGGGAAGGAACAAGGAGGTTCTAACATGTTCCATCCAAATTGTCTAATTTGTATCAGAGATTTAAGAGAGTTCAGAGTTTGTCTACCCAGCATAGGACATGGGCTCATAGCTTACTCCTAAAGAAACCAACGTCTCATTAAAAAAAACAAAACACAGTTCAGACAAAAAGCAGCTTGGGACACTCAAGTGAAAAGACTTTATCATGATAAAAAGTCATCTTTGTAGTTTTCACTGTCACTTATTTCATTCATAACAGCCTAAATTCCCACAAGGTCCATGGAATCAAGAATTTTAAAATGTAGATTCCTAAGCTCTACTTTCAGAGTAAGATTCAGTAGGTCTGGAATGGGGTTTGGAATAAGAATTCTTAATAAGCACCCTAACCTGATTTGGACCCATCAGAGTCTACTGAATCACACTCAGAAATATATTAGGTTATATACATGTATATAAATCTCTGTCTCAGTTAAAAAGTTAACATAACCCACCTTGTTCATATATCTAACTTATTTTTTTGCAGGAACTGCTCATTTAACTTAGAGCTCAGATATAATTTCATTGCCTGAAAAGTTGAATAGAACAGAAGTGGAGAATTTGGAAAGTAGCTTCTATTTTCAAAACATTATTTTGAAATAAAAAAGGCTAGGTGAAAATAGTATGCTACCATTTTTGTAAAGAAAAAAGAAATAGAATACATATAGCATATACACAAGTATCTTCAAAAGGAAACACAGATGGTTAACAGAGAAACAAAAGAAAGTGTTTGACTACCAGGGATGGGTAGAAATAAAGTGGAACAATAATAAATGAAGCAAGAAGAAAGCTTACCTTTCAATACAATTTTGACTTTTAAACCACATTAATGTTTTTATATATTTTAAAAAGGATATGAGTTCAACAACTATATAGTAAAATCCTAACACTAAATACAAATAAAAACACATGAATTGAACTGTATATTGATTTGATAATATGAACACAAAGAAACAAAGCCAGAACTGATTCAAGTAAATTTTGAGCACTATACTCTGACTGCACCCCACCTTTAATGGGAAATTTTCTTTCTTTCTTTTTTAAATTTTATATATAAAATTAAATTTAGCAGGGTGACATTGATCGATAACAGCACATAGGTTTCAGGTAAACGTTTCTATAACATTTGAACTGTTGATTATGCTGTATACCCATTACCCAAAGTCAAATAATTTTCTGTCACTGTATATTTGTCCCACTTTACTCCCTTCCGCCCACCCCTCCCCCACAGCTCTCTCCCCCTGGTAACTACTTCATCACTTTTATCTATGTCCATAAATCTCAGTTTTATATCCCACATATGTGTGAAATCATACAGTACTTAACTTTGTCTGATTTACTTATTTCACTCAGTATAATGTTCTCAAGTTCCATCCATGTTGTCATAAATGTCACTATGTCATCATTTCTTATGGCTGAGTAGTATTTCATTGTATATATGTATGACATCTTTTTATCCAACCCAGAAATTTTCTAAAGAGAAAAAGAAACTGTAGCTGCTAGTGGAATAGTTTTTGTGTGCATTATAGAATTGAACAAATTGGCAAATATATTAGTTTTTTGGAAATGAAGTTCCAAAACTTAACTTTTTGGAGAATGAGAAACAAACATGGACAGAGGGAAGGAGAACTGTTGTGTTAGAGATATCATTATGAACTTTATGACTTTATCAAAAAAATATATATTTTATTCCTGGATACAATGAAAGGTCTTAGAACCAATACACCTCAATAGCAATGAATGTACCTATCATTCTGATCTTGGTTTCCATTTTCCATTTCAAGGAAACAGGGCTCCCTGGAAAACTGCCTAATGCTAAGTCTGAGGGCAACAAAGTATACTACTAAGTAAGCCTGGAGCATTAAGTTGAACTGGAAATAAAGAAGTGCTCAAACTTGTTTAAGAAAAGTCAAACATGGAAGACAGATTGAAGGAGCTCCACTGACCAAATTTGAGATAGCTGAACTAGCAAAATAAATAATGTCAGAAATGGATTATAACATTTATTTTTAAAACCCCATGAGACCAGAATGGTGCCAAACACAATGAGGGTAAATGGAGAGAAGCAAGAATCTCTCTAAAAAAAAAATAGCAATTTGTTAATGTAGAAAAAATAAAAAATGATGATTTTTCTAAAGCCATCAATTACCATTATCGTTATTGATCCAAGCAAAAATCATCAAAGCATGCTAAAACTGTGTAAAATGTTGATCTTTATAATCACCCAGTTTGAGAAGTACTTATTAATTACAGAGAGAACATGGTACATTTACAGTGGAGAAATCTGGCAACGTCACCTTAACCAAATGACCAAACTTAATGTCACTAAGTTTGAAAAACTGACAATTGTCTCCTGATGTGATGCACTAAAAAGGACATATCTGCCAAAAAGGTTTAACTTTATTCTAATCATGAGGAAGCAATCAGAGAAATCTAAATTGAGAAACAGTCTAAAACAATTGGTTGGGACTGTTCAAAATGTCAATGTCTTAAAAGTTCAAAAGAGAAGGTTAGGCACAGTTCTAGAGTGCAAGTTACTAAAGACACATAATGACTATAACAATGCATTATTCTTGATTGGATCATGTATTTTTAAAGTTATAAAAGACATTATTAGGACAATTTAGAAAATTGGAACATGAAATGTATATTTTATAATATTAGATATGAACACTAAAATTCTTTGAAATTCCATGGCGATATGTAGGAGAATGACTTTGTTGTTAGGAGGTGCATAGTACAGCATTTATGGGTAAAGCATTTTGATGTCTGTCATTTAACAATTCACACACACATGGAAAACGAGAGAAAAGGCAAACATGGGAAAATATTAACAATTGGCAAATCTTGCAAAATAGCATCTCATTTTATTATGAGTGTAACTTTTCTACAGGTTAGATATTTTTCAAAATAACAACTTGGAGATGAGAGAAGGTACAAAAAGTAAAGTCAGTATTGGTTGCAACCAGTATTGGTTGCTGAATGGTGCAATATATTTCCCCACCTGTCACTTATTGGGCTGAGCATGAGCTTGCTAAGTGCCATGTTCATTAACTCATTTCCCTCTTCAAGCTGACTATCCCTTCCTCTTCCTATCACCAGGAGGTGCATAGGTACATAGTGTGGAGAGGAGGAGGAGTATAGGGAATGTTCTCTTTATAGCCATCTCAGAGGGATATTCTCACTTCAAGCACCTATCCAGAGGGCTAATGAACTACAAAGCCTTCTTACCATCCTGGGATAAGTTCAATATTTTCTTTTTATGATAGCAATTTATTACACCAGTTTGCCACTTGCCTGCTGCTTCCTTGTTAATCCAATAATCTATATGAGAAAAGCAATTTAAAGTACCTCCTTCCCATCTGCTGCCCATCATCCAATCTATATCTTAACTATCAGTGATTTATTAATGGTGTCTGCATTAAGCACATCTCTGCTTCACTGATGCCTTTCTTCTCAGCCTCCCATTTGGATATACTCTCTGGGTGTGTTAGAAGGCAAATTCAGCAAGGAGATTAAAAGCAACAATGAAATAATCAACTGAGCTTCATTCAGTTCCATGAGTGTTCCTTTCAAACATTTAGCATTTATGCACATCCATGCACTGAGTAGATCCATTTCAGAACCAGTCTTAAGCAGTGTGAGAAACTAGGATATTTCTTGTCATGCTTTTTTAAAATCATTCCTCAAACGTGATTTTCTTAGCTAGTTAAAGTTAATCATTGGAACCTGCAAATAGACAGCAGGGGCATTCCCCCTACGCCACAACTGGACGTTGCATTCCTCATCCCCAACCTCATGGATATCCATTCACTTGAATTGAAGGCCAGCATGAGCCTGGGACTCTGATCTGTTCCCTGTAGAGACCAAAGGGACATGTAGCTATTGGCTGGAAGTAATGAAGCAACTTTGAAGAAGGGACTTTGTTATTGAAGGTATGAACCTGGTTCTTTGCAAAGCAGGGCATTACCTGTGATTCCTGAGCTTCATTTTTCTCATATCCTACCTGGAAGAAAAAGTCTCTAGAATAACATTCCCAGAAGAGGGATCTAATAGAGTTGGGTGTATAGAAAATGATGAAGTCTAATAGTGTCTACTGTCTGTCGTGCTGAGCTGAACATGCCATTCACTTAGACTCTGTGCTATTCTTTGCCTACAGAAGCTTAACACATTTTGCCCAATGTAAAACCTTTGGTAAGAGAAGAAATGTGGGTACAAGATGGAAATCTCAGGAATCCATTGCTACCAGAACCCATTTGTAGTTTCCGGATGGAGGGAGTCCATAGTCCATATTGCATAGTGTTTTGCTCATCAGCTGATACATGAATTCTAGTTCTGCAACTGCCTATCTCTCTGCTCTATAAGTTGAGGAACGCTTTCAAAGTGTCAATTACTTCTGTAAAATGGTACTGCTATCTCTATCTCATAAGGTAGTGATCAAAAGTAATAATGATTACTCAGTAAATTGTTTTTATTCTTCATTTCTCATCAAATGTGATCTGATTTTTAGTTCTGTAAGGACTCTCTCTCTCTTTCCCCCCTGTTTGGCACCTCAGGAGTCCTAGTTGCATTTGCTTTGCTTTCCTTGGTTCTATGTGCTTTGGATGATCTTTGAACTGGCTTGTTTGGCTGTCCTCAGGCTTGCATTGCCTGATATCTTTATTCCATTTAATCATGACATATCTTGGTGTGGGGCTTTGGGGGTTAATCTGGTTTGGGACTCTCTGGCTTCCTGGACCTCTATGTCTATATCCCCAAACACAGTGGCTTTGAACTCTGAATGAATGACATATAGCTCTTGTTGTGAGTGAGCTGCCAATAAACAGAAGGACACTTCTCTGAGCTGATGGGTTTTAACGAAAAGAAAATGAAAAAAGACAATTAACCTGAATTGACATTTAATATTTGTATCCTTCCAAAGTCAAGGGTGGCATTCTTTTTAAGTTGTCATCCTTTAAACTGACTTATCAATGGGCCTTGTCAGGCAACAGTTCTAAAGAGCTGGTATATTCCATTTTACAAGTGACTGAAACTTATGATTTTGCATAGCAGTTATTATTATCCTCAATGCCAACAATGTAAAGGGTAGGAATGATCTGATTTCATTTTTTTTTACCCCATGGAACCCAGCACAATGTATTGTATTCTGTAAGTGCTGGATAAATGCTTGAGGAGCAGTGCCTATGGTTTCAACTTTGTGAACAGAATAATATATTTTACTATGATTTCTTTTCCTTTGAGTTGTTTTCTCTCAAAACTTTATTATAAAACTTTTTTCTTCTAGCCAACAGTTGCATTTTTTTCCCCACAGAAAACATCCCTCTCCATCTTTTTTTAATTAACAGCTTTTTAGTACTTTTTACCTTTCTCTGAGACAGTTTCCCACTATTGTCTGTTTGCAGCTGTTGCAGGACTGAGAAAGAAGTAGACGTACATTGAGTGCCTGATGTGTGGGAAGAACACCTCTAAATTCTTCTGGACTGGCCAAGCAGCCTAATCTTATTCTTACTAAAATAAACCTGTAGTTGGCAGCCTGAGGATAGGTTATTTGCAGTTTCTTTCTGTGGAGGAAGTTCTTGCTTGGACTAGCTGGGTTTCTTTTTAGGCACAAATAAGTATGTTACTACTCCCAAACTCCTTAGGTCTATATTACACTTCAAATTGCCTGAGCCAGCCATGTACACAAATGTGTCTAAACGACTAGAAACCAGCTGTGGTTTATGTGTTTATTTCAATTAATCAGTTAATTTGGCAAATTATCCTTGTTTTTTTTCTCTCTTGTCTACATCCAGTCTCTTCCTACATTGATTTTAGATGCATTCACTAGAAAATTAGGAGACATTGTGTTGGCAAATGGATTTTGGTCCTAGTAATTGTCTTTAGAACTCTTGTGGCTGAAATTGAACACTTCCACCAGGGAATTTTGAACACTTTCTTGTTTATTTATTCTTGCCAAGAGCTTTGAGAAAATGATATTGATAGCTTGTTTTCTGAGAGAGAGGTTACACAGGTGTCTGAATTTCCTAGCATCTGAAATTCTCATTCTGAGTTATATATTTCAGCCAGTAGGAGGAACCAAACTAGTTAATTGTTCTTTGGCATGGTTTGCAGCTGCTCGGATTACATGACCTTTACACAAAGACACAGAGAATATCATTCATCAGAGAACAAGCTGGAGGGGACAGGCTGGAGGCCTGGAGAGATGGCAGGCTTTGAACAAAGCATAGGGTGCTTGCCAATCATCTTGTTAATGAAGGCATTGTCTCAATGATTACAATACTTTTAGCTGTCCATCTATCATAAGAGTGTTCTTCTTTTCCCATGGAGCTTCTAAGATGGACTGTTTATAAATGAATGGATGAATGAAAAGTCTAAAGTGACTATGCATTAAAAATCAGAAGACTATATGGAAGAAGCTGGAGCTGTGAAGTTTCTTTGACAAATCTTCTACCCTTCTGTCTCCTGATCATAGAAGAAAACTGTGGAAAAACAAAAACACCACATCTGTATTATTCTCTTTCACAGAGGAGGTGAGGATAGGGTTGAGGCAGTATTACTTATATAATCTTGGGAAGGGGACTTCTCCTATTCATCTTTAGGTTCTACTTCTTTACCAACTTGTTCTTTTATTCCTATTCCTCCAGGACATACACAAATAAACCTGATAACATTTGGTATTTTCAAAGTAACCTCACATACATATACATATACATATACATATACATATACATATACATATACATATACATATACATATACAATCTCATGTAGTAGTAATGGGATCCAATATGAAATTAGCTTCAATTCTGTTTACGTGTGCCAAAAGCTACGGACTTCCTCAGAGCCTCAAAATACAGCAGGACAGTTCCTTCCCTGAATTCTGTCCCCTGGCTCAGTTATGCTACTTTAAATAAGTATTCAGATTAAATTACTGGTAGGCATTTATCACTTTACTTATTTGTCTCAGCTTGGGAAGTTCTTTATTGAAAGAGTCAACATAAAAAGTAACTTTCACAGCTGGAGAAGTTGAAAATATGCGATGAGATAATCAGACTAATTGGCCAGGTCTGTTAATCAGCAGGGAACCCAGTAATTTTGACACAGAAAATAAACAAGAGGATGAGTGGAGTAGGTTGATTTTTCCAACTAAGAAGAAACATCCCTTTAAGGTAGAGGGACTATTCTGGCTAGCGATACTAGGATATTTTAATTTCTTTGTATTGCATATTGATTTTACTCACAGACTGTGAAATGAGGTACAGATGGTTGGCTGAATAAGAATTGCAGAATGTCTATGATTTAGGCTAATGTAGAGAAAAAATGGAAGAATGAAAACTTGAGAATAATAAATCAAATCTGCCCTTAGTGGCCTTTTGTGTTTAACCCAATGAGAGTGTGAATACACTGGCACTACTATTACCAAAAATAAAATGAAGGCAGAATTATCAACAACCTCCTTCTCCTCTGTTGATGCCATATCTCTTTAGCTGTAGTCCATTGTCTCTCTGATCTCTTAGCAAACCAAGAAGTCATAGAAGTGGTTCTCCATGTGTGGTCCCACATATCAGCAGCATCAGCATCTCTCCGAGACCTTCTTAGAAATGCAAATTTCCAGGTCTCACTCTAAACTTACTGAATCAGACACTTTGGGAATGCGGTCCAGAAATCTGTGTCCCGGGTGATCCTGGTGCATACTAATGTTTGAGAACCACTGGTCCACAATCTTGCTACTCAGAGTGTGATCTGCAGCCAAGACTCACAGGATCATTGAAAAATTGTTAAGAAATAAAGAACCATGAGCCCTTCCTCATAGTTTGCATTTTTAGCCAGATAATTAGAATACTCATGATATTTCATGAAGTACTGATCATTATTCCTATTTCCTCAAGTCTGATGTACACTCCACCTAGCTTCTGCCCCTCCTCACCCATGAAAGTGCTCTCATTAATATGACTGGTGACTTCTAATCATGACATTTAACGGCTATTTTTCTGTCTTCCTATTTCATTTTATCTCTGTACGGCATTTTACAGAACTGCTCATTCCACCCTTTGGGATGAGCATATTCTCCTGAAAACTGACTATTGCCTCTAGGGCTCCTTAATAGGTTTTTTTTTTTTGTTTTGAGGTTTCTAAAAGGTGGCTTACCTCCTCACATCCTGCCCATCAACCAGGTTGCCATTCTCAGCTCACAGTTCTCATTCTATATTCTCTTTCTGGGTCATCTTAGCTCATATGTTGATGACATCTAAATTTAATTCTAGGCCATTTTTCAGTATCTAATTGCTTGTGGGATATTTTTATTTGCATGTCTTGCAGGCACTTCACACTCAACATTCAAAAAATAAACTCATCATTGAGTTCAACTTCCTTCTACCATTATAGTTTCTCATTCTACTGGTGTCATCACCATCTACCCACTCAACCAAGAAACTTGGAGTTTATCCATGATTCTTCCTTTCCTTTATTCCCTAATAGAGAGTACAAGTTGCCATTCAATATCTACTCTTCTCCTCTTTAATGAAGAACCAAAATGTTTATTCTGGTATTTAAAATAAAGATTACATCTTCCAGCCAACCTTGCAATTAGGCCTTTGTGTTTGCATTTTGATCACTAAAATGTAGGCAGAAGTCTCCTAGGAAGTGTTTTCTAAGGACAGAAAGCATGCACTAGTTTTGCCCTCGATCCATCCTTCTGCTTAGAACATGGAGGTGATGGTGTTGGCCCTAGCAGCCAGGTTCGAGCATGAGGAGTAAGGTCCACATTGAGCATGACATAGTGGAGAGATGGAAGGAGCTGGGTTCTATATACCTTCAGTGATACATAGCCCATATCTGGTCATCACCAAGACTTGCTAATTTAACTTCAAAATCTGTTTTACATATATCTCCTTTTCTATATATCTTGTAACCCACCACTTGGTAGGCCCTAATGATCTCTTATCCAAATTACTAAAACACTTCCCATATTCAAACCTCCAGTTCTTTGTCCTCCAAATTCATTCTCCATTGATGTGAATAACTTAGTTAAAATGAAAATTTCATCTTGCCATTCCTTTGCTTATAAGTCTATCAATAACCCCTCTTTTTCAACAGAATAGCTTTCCAATTTGTTTCCTATTGATTCCTTATGCTCATCACAATGCCCAAGCATATGAAATATCTTATAGTTCCTGAAGTACCATTTTTTTGATGAATTCATGCTGTTACTTTCATTCAGGAATATCCTATTTCCCTTCTGACTGGAAGGTGCATTTTTTGATTATTCTTCAAGATGAAGCTCAAAGCTCTAATCCCCTAGGAGACATTTTAGTTGTGTACCCCATGAGACAAAAATATAGAGGATTCAACTCAAATTTAGATTTACTACTTTGCATATTCAAAATGTTATACTTGTATTGTTATATATATATTTACATACATACATCACAAAACCTACACAAAAATATGAATTAAAAATAATTGCAAGTTTTTAAGTTTTATACTCAGTCTCATGAACTGGCTTCTGTCTCCTGGAGTAAGAAAACTAAATTTGAGAGACCTATTTAGTCTACAGTGTTCTCTATGAAGATCCTATCAAAGCAGAATTAATCATGCTTTGGTTTTTGTGCCTTCACAGTATTACATTATTTTTTTTTTTTTTACCTCTTCTGCCTTCTATATCATAAGATTCTTAATGCAGGGATTGTATTTATTCACTTGTATTCACAACTACCTGTTTGGCCAGTATTCCACTTATTTTTAATTCAATCAAATGCCAAACAATATTTATTTAATGTCTACTGTATAGTAAGCAGGTCATTTTTATGACCTGCTTTTTGTTTTTATGACCTACAGGCCCTTACCTACTCCATCAAGCTCTGCTTTAGCTTCATAATGCCTCTTTCTTTAGTATATAATGCATGGTAGATTATTTCAATTATAACTGCTATCATTATAGAATCTCTTGCTTTCTGCAGTGCAACATTTTTAATGCTTTTTTCTTCTGTTTTACCAAAGACTCACTCACAGCAGACTTCCTTTTTAGTATATATTTTACTATCCCCTCTTCTTTTCTTCCCAGTTCTAAAGAGGAGGTGCTGGTTTTCTTTCTGCTGAAACTGTTGACCTTAGTCCTTGGCCTCCTGCCCCAGGGTGATAGCATGGAGAAAGCAGGGGCTTCAGCTCTAGCCTCACAAGGGCTAGATGTTCAGGCCTGTTGTGGACATAGATATTTTATCTTGGGCAATTTGTTTAACCTCTTTGCACCTTAGATTTTCATCTTTAACAAAAAGTAATCATCACATCTTTCTCACAGTGTTGATATGATAACTAAATAGGAAGATATAACTGTATCTTACATAGTGTTGGGACAAAGTAGACACAGCGTAAATGTTAGTTTATTCCTTTCCCCTGGTGTTGGTTAAGAATCCTTATCCTGGTTTTATTTTTCATGTAAACTCTCTAGTTTCTTTTCTTCTGAGTACACCTGTGTTTACCCCCTGCTCTAGTTTAAACAAGCTTTCCTCCATCACTAAGTAGTAACTCCCATAATCTTAGTTCTAGGCTTCCTTGATCTTAATCAAGGTCTCATCTGACCCAATTGACTGCACTTTTTTTTCCCCTAAAAACTGTTACCTCCCTTGGTTTTCATAAGTTGCTATCCTACCTCTAC
The DNA here is from genome assembly GCF_036850995.1 of Saccopteryx leptura. Classification (NCBI taxonomy): domain Eukaryota; kingdom Metazoa; phylum Chordata; class Mammalia; order Chiroptera; family Emballonuridae; genus Saccopteryx; species Saccopteryx leptura. The sequence goes on from NC_089510.1 coordinate 44,403,608, forward strand.
TGACTTTTTCTTTTCATGTTTGGTTCTTTTTTCTGTTGTTGTTAACAAAAAATGTCCCCTCCCCCCAATGTAAGAGCCCTGCTTTCTACTCTTTTCTTTCTATAGTTTCCCCTCCCCATTGTTCTGATTCCCTCCCACAGCTACAAATTTCACCTTTAAAATGATTTCTTCGACCAAATCTCTCCTAAGGTCTAATTACAGATTTCTACCTAGTCATCTCCAACTGCATGCTCCAGAGATACAGTAATATTTATAAAGCTGAACTCTTCATTCTCTCTTCCTAATAACTCCTCTCAAAAGGTTCCATTAGGATTTCAAGATGGTGACAGAGTAGGTGGATGTTACAACTGCCACTTCCCAGGACCAAATTGAGTTACTACTTAACTTAAGAACAATCATTTTGAAAAACCAACATTGGGCTAAGTTATAGAGGAGTCTATCAACAAGAATCATGGAAGAAGCCACAGTGAGACTGGTAGGAAGGGCAGAGACATGGAAAGGGCTGCCTTAGTCCCAGCAGTGAGTGGCAGTGGAGGGTCAGGAGGGACTGTCACTGTGGAGAGGTTTACCCTATGAGGGTAAGGTCCTAAGCCCAAGGCCGGGTGCCCCAGCCTAGAGCCCCAGTGCCTAGAAGAGGTGCCCACACAGCATGTGCCAGTGAAAAGAGCCAAGGTGTCTGTCTGCAAAAAAGAGACGGAGCTCTCAGAGACATAGGCTCTCTCTTAAAGGGCCAGCACAGAAAATCTCATTCACAGACATTTACCTGGGGTTCCAGTGGAAGCAGGGCTGAGAGGACTAGAGTTATGTAAGGAGAGTGTGAAGTTGGTGGACCAGGGAGAGACACTGTGGGGGATGGCCACCGAAACCCCTTTGTCAAGTCATTCTCAAATACTGCAATCATCATCTTAGGCGAAGCCAGAGGTGGACTAAGGTTGGTGGATGCTCTGGGTGCAGAAGAAAATATTGGGCCCCTTAAAAAAAAAAGAGAGAGACAGGGAAAATAAAAATACATGTTAACCATATTTTTAAATAAATAAAAAATATCATGTACTATTAATGTTAAAATTGCACATCCAAAACCAAACTTGGTGTTGTTAGAAAAAAGTGTAAAGTTGTGGTTTTGCAGGGCCCTTCAGAAGTCAGAGCCCAGGGTGTGCCCTCAGTGCACCCACCGTTAAATTCGCCTCTGGGTGAAACAATCCCCTCTGAGTGGCATCAGCCTGGTGAAAAGCAACTGCACCACCCTAGGGAATCTCTCCTGTTCTACCCTTTGGAGACTGGGCCATTCTGACAAAATTAGCCAGGAAGCAGGAGGTAGGTCAGTGATTAAGTTTTCTGGCATTGAGGCTGGAGCTTTCCCCAACACTCTCTCAAGTCTATGACTGGTGCTTCAGCCTCACAGGAGATTCAGTAGAAATTGTCCAGACTGCAAGCTGACCACATCTCTGGGTCTCAGAAGCCACACCCACCAGATTCCTGGGTGCTACACCCTACTGAGGTCTGTGAAAAAAGTTTGGACAGACTGACACCTGGGGTGGAGCCACACCCACTACCCTTCCTAATCCTGAATTGCCCTAGGCTCTAGATTCTAACAGAGATATCTTCAGTGGCCAAGCCCAACAAAATTCAGGATGTGGGGCTCAGGAAACCTTGGCCTTTTGTGCACCTTCCCCTAGGCCCAGTGTGGGTAATAACCAGGTTAAGTGTGTGGTTTGCCATTTCCATGAGCACCTGGGCCCAGCAGAGGCAGCCACAAACTGGATTGGTTGTGGCTCCAGGAAGGTTTCTGAGGGCCAGACACTGGTCTGTGCCAGGTTTTCTCTAGGAAAGCCTAGGGCCAGTGGCCAGCTATGGAGAGCATCTCCAGCTATGGAGAGCATCACTAACAACCCTTGCTGGTGATGTGTCCTAAGGAAAGGCTCCTCACACCTGGCCCAGCTGAGGTGAGTTCTGCTTTCTGTAGTTGGCACTGGCACAGCAGTTCATGTGCATTGGACAGGGTAGAACTTCACAGTCAGCCAGCCCGAGTCCTGGACATCCTGTCCCACTGGGCTAGGTTCCACAGGGAAAGAGAGAGAGGCTTGGAGCATGGACATTTAAAGTGTGGGTCCCCGTGAGCCTATCGTTGGGTGTGGTTGAAAGGCTTAGCCACTTTCTTGTGAGGGGGCACAATCAGCCCCAGGGGAGGACTTTCTCAGTTTTCCTCCCTGAGACAAGACCCCTGAAGTAGAGGGTCCCAATAATGTTTTATTCCCATCCTCAGCTTCCCTAACCCACCAAGCTTGCAACCTGTAGAAAAGATGGTTGGGTGAAGTAGTCTGAGCCCATACTACAGTCTTTCTTCAGAAGACTCTATGTGAAGTCTAATACACATGATCAAGGTCGACCCTTAGAGCCAGCCAGCCTGAAGAGATAACTGAACCCACGAAAGGACAAGCTGCATTCAATATTCACATACAACAGGAGATTGAATACCACTCTCAAGAAGCATTCCTAGAGGAGGTCAGTACCACCGAGCCCATCTTCCTCACAAAGACACCATAACAAATTATAAAGTCAGACAGTGCTACCTAATACACAGACAAAATGGCAGACAAAAGAAGTACAAACCAAAGGAATCAATAAAAGAAATCCCCAGAAAAAGAACTAAACAAAATGGAAGTAACCAAACTATCAGATGCAGAGTTTAAAATGATTTTTTGGATGCTCAAAGATCTTAGAGAAAAAACGGATGGTCACAATGAGAACTTAAACAAAGAGATAGCAAGCATCAAAAGGACTTTGAAATCATAAAAAAATAACCAGTCTCAAATGACAAATATTTATACAATATCAGAAATAAAGACTGCACTAGAAGGAATCAACAGCAGGTTGGATGAAATAGAGGATTGAATCAGTGACTTAAGGACAAGATAATCACAAGCACAGAAGCAGAGCAGCAAAATGAAAAAAGGCTCAAAAAGACTAAGGAAGCTCTAGGAGACCTCTGGGACAACATAAAGAGAAATGATATCCACATTATAGAGGTTCCTATGAAGGAAAAAAATCACATAAGTTCAAGCACAGAGAGTATCATTAAAGAGAAACCCAAGGAGGTCCACAGCAAGACTCATTATTAAAATGCAAATGTTAAGAGAAAAGAAAGAACATGAAAAGCTGCAGGAGAAAAGCAGTTAATTACCTATAGAAGAGCCTTCATAAGGATGACATCTGAGTTCTCAACAGAACAGTTCAGCCCAGAATGGATTGGCAAGAAATATTCAAAACGATGCAAAACAAGAACCTACAACCAAGACTACTTTATCCAGCAAAACTATCATTTAAAATTGAAGGAGAAATAAAAAGCTTCCCAGACAAAAAAACAAAAACAAAAACTCAAGGAATTCATTACAACCAAATCAGTACTGCAAGAAATGTTAAGAGGCTCACTATAAAAAGACCAAAGAAAAAAAATCAAAAGAAAGAGGATAGTAGGTTTAAAGAATAAAATGGAAATAAATAAGTATATGTTGATTTTATCCTTAAATGTAAATGGATTAAATACTTCAATGAAAAAAACATAGGGTAGCTTCATGGATAAGAAGACAAGACCCATACATATGCTGTCTACAAGAGATCCACCTCAGAACAAAAGATACACATAGACTGAAAATGAAGAGATGGAAAAAAGTATTTCATGCAAATGGAAATGAAAAAAAAAACTGTGGTAGCAATATGATATCTGACAAAATAGCCTTTAAAACAAAGGTGATAATAAGAGACAGAGAAGGTCATTATATAATGATAAAGGATGCAGTCCAACAGGCAAATATAACCATTGTGAATATTTATGTACCTAATATAAGAGCATCTAAAAATACTGTTCACAAAAACTAGGGGATATTTTCTCACTTCATATTCATTTTGAAATATCTCCTTATTTTTGTGAGCAGTATATATAAAGCAGATTTTGATGGACATAAAGGATAAAATTGCAGCAATACTATAATTGTAGGGGACTTTATTTTATTTATTTTCTTTTTATGTCTTTTTAATTCAATGAGAGAAGGGGAGACAGAGACAGACTCCTGCATCATCCCAATGGGGATCCACCCATCAAGTCCACTAAGCAGCAATGCTCTGCCTATCTAAAGGTGTTGCTCTGTTGCTCAGCAACCACGCTTTTCTTAGTGCCTGAGGTGGAGGTGATGGAACCACCTTGGAAGCCATAAACATGTTGGAAGGAAGCATAGGCAGAAAACTCTCTGATATCTCTTATAGCCGTATTTTTGTTGATCTATCTCCTTGGGCAAGTGAAATAAAGGACAAAATAAGCAAATGGGACTAAAGCTTTTGCACAGCAAAAGAAACCATTAACAAGATAAAAAGACAACACACTCAATGGGAGAACATATTCACCAATATGTCTGGTAAGGATATCATATTATAACTGAAATTACACCATATTATAACTGAAACTTATAAAGAACTAATAAAACTCAACACTAGGAAGGTAAATAATCCAATTAAAAATGAGCAAAGGAACTGAATAGATACTTCTCAAAATAAGACATACAGATAGCCAATAGGCATATAAAAAATGTTCAACATCACTAATCATCAGAGAAATGCAAATTGAAACCACAGTGAGATACAATGTCACACCAGTTGGTATGGCTCTCATAAACAAACACATAGCAACACATAGCAAGTGCTGGTGGGAGTGTGGAAAAAGGGAACCCTCTTGCACTGCTGGTGGGAATGCAGACTTGTGCAGCCACTATGGAAAACAGTATGGAGATTCCTCAAAAAATTAAAAATGGAACTGCCTTATGATCATGCTGTCCCACTTTTAGGAATATATCTGAAGAAATCCAAAACACTCATTCAAAAGAAGATATAGAACCCCTGTTTATTGCAGCAGTGTTTACAATAGCCAAGATCTGGAGACAGCCCAAGTGTTCAACAGTGTATGAGTGGATAAAAATAGCAATGGTACATATATATACAATGGAATACTATGTAGGCATGAAAAAGGAGAAAATCTTACCTTTTGTGATGTCACAGATGGACCTGGAGATTATTATGCTAAGTGAAATAAGCCAAGCAGAGAAAAAAAAATCATATGATCTCACTTATATGTAGAATCTAATGAACACAGTAAACTGAGGAACAAAATAGAGGCAGAGGCAGGGTAATAGGGAGCAGAGAGGGACAGCAGTCAGAGGAAAGGGGATGTGGGTACAGGATTAGAGAAGGTGAAGGGTTTAGTGAAATTATATATACATAACACACATATACAGATAACAGGACAGCAAATCCCAGAGGGAAGCGGGGGAGGGAGTTAGGAGGAGGGGGAGGGGGGGCAAGAGGCATGTAATCGGGGGCACATGGTTGGGGTGAGGGTGTTACATTGATTGAGACACTTGAATCCATGTTAACACAACAAACTTAAAATTTTAATTAAAAATAGCCCTGGCCGGTTGGCTCAGTGGTAGAGCATCGGCCTGGCGTGCGGAAGTCCCGGGTTCGATTCCTGGCCAGGGCACACAGGAGAGGCGCCCATCTGTTTCTCCACCCCTCCCCCTCTCCTTCCTCTCTGTCTCTCTCTTCCCCTTCCACAGCCGAGGCTCCGTTGGAGCAAAAGATGGCCCAGGTGCTGGGGATGGCTCCTTGGCCTCTGCCCCAGGTGCTAGAATGGCTCTGGTTGCGGCAGAGCGACACCCCGGATGGGCAGAGCATCACCCCCTGGTGGGCGTGGGTCGGGCACATGTGGGAGTCTGTCTGACTGCCTCCCCGTTTCCAGCTTCAGAAAAGTACAAAAATAAATAAATAAATAAATAAATAAATAAAAAATAAATAAAGGCAATGAGAAATTAAAAAATATTGAAAAGAACATGTATGTTTACTTTAAGGATATTTATGTTCCTTATATTTGGTCACAATAAACTGATTTCTTTCCTATAATTTTCACTGAACATAATAAAAGATGATTGCTAAATAAATAAACAAATAGATAAAAAAGAAAAGAAAAGAAAAAGATGTAGCTACTTACCAAAAACAAAACAAAAAAGTACTATTGTTTTCTCAAAATAATCTTTTACACTTTTCTCTGTCTTGCCTCACATCTAATCAGTTGCTAAGACTCATTAATTGAACCATCACAAGTTTGAATTTATCTTTAAAAATTATTGTTCCCACCTGACCAGGCAGTGGCACAGTGAATAGAGTGTCAGAGTGGGATGCAGAAGACCCAGATTTGAAACCCTGAGGTTGCTAGTCTGAGCTTGGGGTCATTTGGCTTGAGCATGGGCTTGAGCGTGGGGTTGCAGGCTTGAGCGTGGGATCATAGACATGACCCCATGGTTGCTGGCTTGAGCCCAAAGGTCGCTGACTTGAAGGCCAAGATCTCTGGCTTAAGCCCAAGGTTGCTGGCTTGAACAAGGGGTCACTCACTCTGCTGCAGCCTCCCTCCCACCCCTGCAAGGCACCTATGAGGAAGCAATCACTAAACAACTAAGGAGCTGCAATGAAGAATTGATGGTTCTCATCTCTTTCCCTTCCTCTCTGTCTGTCCCTATCTGTCCCTCTGTCTGTCTCTCTGTCTCTGACACAAAAAATAAAATGAAATAAAATATAAAAATTATTGTTCCCTCATAAAACTCAACAACAAACAAACAAACAAACAAACAAACAATCCAATAAAAAAATGGGAAGAGGACATGAACAGACACTTCTCCCAGGAAGAAATACAAATGGCCAACAGATATATGGAAAAATGCTCATCTTCTTTAGTTATTAGAGAAATGCAAATCAAAACTGCAATGAGATACCACCTCATACCTGTTAGATTAGCTATTATTAACAAGACAGGTAATAGCAAATGTTGGAGAGGCTGTGGAGAAAAAGGAACCCTCATACACTGTTGGTGGGAATGTAAAGTAGTACAACCATTATGGAAGAAAGTATGGTGGTTCCTCAAAAAACTGAAAATAGAACTACCTTATGACCCAGCAATCCCTCTACTGGGTATATAACCCCCAAACTCAAAAACATTGATACGTAAAGACACATGCAGCCCCATGTTTATTGCAGCATTGTTCACAGTGGCCAGGACATGGAAACATTCAAAAAGCCCGTCAATAGATGACTGGATAAAGAAGATGTGGCATATATACACTATGGAATACTACTCAGCCATAAGAAATGATGACATCGGATCATTTACAGCGAAATGGTGGGATCTTGATAACATTATATGAAGTGAAATAAGTAAATCAGAAAAAACCAGGAACTGCATTATTCCATAAGTAGGTGGGACATAAAAGTGAGATTAAGAGACTTTGATAAGAGTGTGGTGGTTACGGGGGGAGGGGAGAAAGGGAGAGGGAAAGGGGGAGGGGGAGGGGCACAAAGAAAACTAGATAGAAGGTGACAGAGGACAATCTGACTTTGGGTGATGGGTATGCAACATAATTGAATGACAAGATAACCTGGACATGTTATCTTTGAATATATGTATCCTGATTTATTGATGTCGCCCCATTAAAAAAAATAAAATTATTAAAAAGAAAAAATTATTGTTCCCAATACCATCACTGTACTTCAGACTTTCATTACCTTTCCTCTGTATATTAGAAGTACATTCCTAGTCAGCCCTCTTATGGGCTAAGTCTACTTCTTACCTATCCATATTAGATATATTTATACTTAACTACATTTCCAAATTCAAAACCATTTGGTGATGCTCATTGCCCTCCAGCATTCCAGGTTCCTTATAATGTTTTCCTGCCCTATATATTGTTATCTAACTTATCTATTGCTGCTTTATGCCTGATAACCTGCATTTCAACCAAACTGGGGTATTTGCCCTTCTTCTGGTAGGGCTTATCTTATTCTGCCTTCAAGAATACATCTGTAGTGCTTCTTTGGTCTGAAGTGCCTTCTGGTTCTCTTTTTACAGTTTGATACTCTAACTTGCTTGCAAGCTTCATCTCAAGTCTTTCTCTTCCCTGATATCATTTATGTTCCTCCTCTACAGTTCTCTCAATTATAATAAATTTCTTTTTTCTTTAATAAATCTAATTTGTTCTCATATTATAACCATCTGTGTACTTATGTACTATAATACATTGTATGTTGCCTAAGAGCAAAGATAGTATTTTGCTCCTCTTCTCCCATTTTGCACTTAATACATTATCTTACTAATAGTATTTATACCACAAATATTTGTTTAAGTTATTTAAATCAGTAATACCCATGGGTTTATTATGTGTAAATCAAAACACTGATTTTTGACCACTGAGTAAAATTACAGACCAAATTAATTGTTTAGGCTTTTTCTATACTGAGCAATACAGAAACTCACAAAAAGTTTTATTTTTGACCAAGAGTGAACAATCAGGTAACATGCAGATGAGCAAGAGGAAGAGGAAGACTTTAGATTTGGATTCTAAAGAATTATTATGGAAGAGCGCGCGCGCGCACACACACACACACACACACACATACACACACACACACAAAATCACTTGATTTGGTAAATTGGCTCCATTTCGTAGAGGATTCAGTTTAGCATTTGAGAGACAACAGTTTTTTTTTTATTTGGCCTCTTATAGTCATTTCTAAGGTGACAGTTATAAAAACTAGTGGCCTTTAAAGTCTGTGCTAGTAAAACATACAGACAACGGTTAAAAATTTAAATATTACTGTTCGGCCCTCAGTGAAGTTGGTATTGTGTTTGTCACTTGTTTCCCCTCAATTCATTCATTTTCCCTCCTTTACCCCTCTACCTAAATAGTGTGTCTCTACCATTTGACTTTACCTTACTTTGTTTTTCTTCATAGGAGTTACATTACCTACTGTCTTCTCACTGGAATGGAAACAACATGGAAGCAGGCACTTTGTTATTTTGCTCTCTGCGGTATCTCCACTCTAGTCTAGAACGTCCCGCTATATGTTGAGAGTATACACTACATCAAACTTTTTTAATGAATGAAAATGTCAAAAATAATTTACTCCTCTATGACATGTTTGTTACAACACCCAGTTGTTTGACAGGATGTTGTTTAATTTGGTTCCCCTCAGGTTTTGTTCACAGGGGCACTATAATTGTAAAGCTCTCTAAATCCTTTCTAGAAATCCTTTTTTGTAAAGTGGCTAGCCTACTCTTTCCTTTCTCTTTTCATGATTCACCCTGCTTATTCTATGAGGGAAGCTGGCTTAAATTTTCTCAGTAAGTGAAAAGGGGTTTCTAATTCAGGCTTTTACTCCTTATCCTTTCCTTTTAATTCAGGGTCATTCTTGTTCCTAGCTGGTCTCTGTTGACCTATTCAGAATCATTACTGGGAACCAGAAGATGGTATGTAATTGAATTGGTATCGCTGCTGTCACCATCAATTTGTATAGGAAAAAAGGCTGAGGAAACACAAAGGCAGAAACTATAATTGAATTTGGTTACTCCGAAGGTAAAACATGGTTGCAATTTTCAGAGAGCATGGCAGGTCAGATGGAGAATGTGAAGGGGCTGATTGAGATGGATTATCCCTAGGGGACATGAAAACTGAAGAGATGGCCTTTGGCTAAAATGTATGGTCAGAAGTCACTAAACCTACATGTCCTTTTCAAGGTCAAATCTTTTTCTAGTCATTCAAATGCAATGAACACTGGATTATGAGGTGAATGGGGGGGGGGCAGAATTGGGTTCTAGTTAAAATTTCTCCAGTAAAGGTAAAACAGTAAGCAAATTATTTAATTGCCCTGAATCACAGTCATCTCACTTATAAAATTGGCACAATAATATAATTCCAGCCTCTCAGGGCTGCTAAGAGGCCCAAATGACATGATATCTTGAATTGCTTTTGAATAGTGCTTCACGCTGTTTGGAAGTGAAGTCTTATTATTATTACATGATCAATGCCTTATTTCTACAATGACTAGTCATTTCAGTTTGCTTTTTATTCATTACAGAAAGCATACCACAGAGAATTGGCTTGCTCAAATTATATTTATTTAACTTCCAACCTTCCATTAATATGTATTATGATGGCTGAAAATTTAACAGCCTGTAAGCCAGGCAATATGGAAGTGATATCTGCATAGCATACTTACATGTCAGCACTTTTTCTTTCACCATGAGAAATGATGTTTACTTTGGCGATATTTTATCAAAGTCATCCAATTACTCTGTTGCTTAAACTACTATTTTTGTGATTTTTTTATAAGCACTATTTTTGATGGAATCATGTGACTAGACAGTATACCCATTATGGATCAGTTCTCTGTTCTCCTCTTTTCCACTCAGAATTATCATCTATCACTGTTTTTACTTCTTCAAATCACTGCATCTGACTATATTCTAGAGCTCATTTGATGTCTTACTCTAATTACAGCCTCAATTAGCCATTTAACAGAAGGAGTGTGAACTGTTTAAAATTTGGTCATTTCATGCATTTCTGAAAATGTTTATTTTGTGTCATCTATTATTCTCAGACAGGTGGACAACTAGATATAAAGCTAAAAGTTTGAAATCCTATCGAGGATCTGGAAATTGGTCATCTGTAAAGGGCAGGGTCACCCTACAGCTCAGTGTGCCCGAAGGGCTCTGGTTTTTACCTAATGTTTAGGAATAATTATTAATAGTACTCCCTTGTACTCATGACATGTCTTGTTTTAGGCAAAAAATAATGTGACTACCCTTTGGGAGACAATATTTCTAAACTACCTTTCTACTCTTAGAACTGTGGGTTGTTAAAACAAGAAGGATTGTTAGAATCACCTGCTTGACTCTAGCCGCACTGACCCTCATACAAAGCTTTAGTAGTTCTGGTCAACCCTATAAATTTGTTTTGCTGAAAACTAGACATACAACTTTTCAATTCCTTTTGTGACAGGGAGAGAGAGAGAAAAACATCTGTTTGTTTTTCTACTTATTTACACATTCATTGGCTGATTCTTCTATATGCCCTGACCAGGGATCAAACCCAAAATCTTGATATTTTGGGACCACATTCTAACCAAGTGTGCTACCTGGCCAGGGCCTACTCATGTAACTTTTGATGAACTATAACCTGTCTTGACTTAGAGTTTTAATTCTAAAATGACAGCATTAGCTTCAAATCTGTTTGCTCCCTCTCTATCTCTTGCTCTTTCTCAGTCATCTATATTGACATTTTCTGACTACAAAATTAATACATAATCTTTACAAATTAAAACACTGTGAACATGTAATATTACAAATAAAAAGTGCCCTTATAATTCTATTCTTTAGAGATAGTCAATATTAAATATATTTGACATATATTTAGGGTTCTTTAAAGTTTCTTTTTTTTTTTTCTGGTGTTAAAAGTCTAAGGAACGTTGTGTCATGAAAGAGATTTTGAGATTTGTTTAATGTATATTTTTGTTAAATTTATTGGGGTTACAGATTAATAAAATTGTATAGGAATCAAGTGTACAATTCTATGTCACATCATTTGTGTTCACCACCCAAAGTCTAGTTTACTTCCATCACCATTTATGCCCCCTTTAAACTCTTCTACTTGCCTTCCCCTTTCTTTCTGGTAATCACCATACTGTTGATTGCGTCTATGAGCTTTTTGGGGATGGGGCATGCCCTTCACCTATTTCACCCAGCTCCCTAACCCTCATCCCCTCTGACAGCTGTATTTATGAGTTTGTTCCTGTTTTGCTTACTTTGCTCATTAGATTCCACATATAAGTGAGATTATATGGTATTTGTCTTTCTCTGACTGGCTTATTTTACTTAGCATAATTCTTTCCAGGTCCATCCTTGCTGTCCCAGAAGGTTAGATTTCCTTCTTTTCTATGGCTGAGTGGTATTACGTTGTATATTTGTACCACTACTTTTTTTTTATCCACTCATCTATTGATGGACACTGGACTGTTTCCAAATCTTGACTATTTTAAATAGTGCTGCAATGAACAGAGGGATGCATATATTCTTTTGAGTTAATGTTTTAAGTTTCTTCAGATATACTCCTAGAAGTGGAATCACTGGGTCATAAGGCAATTCCATTTTTTATTTTTTTGAGGAAACTTCATACTACTTTTCACAGTGGCTACAACAATCTTTAATCCCACCAAAAGTGCATGACGTTTCCCTTTACTCCACATCTTCATCAACTCTTGATGTTTGTTGATTTATTGATGAGAGCCATTCTGACAGGTATGAGGAGATACCTCATTGTGGTTTTTGTTTATATTTCTCAAATGATTAGTGATGTTGAATATCTTTTCATATGTATATTGGCCATCTTTTGTACTCTGGAGAAGTGTCCATTCAGGTCCTTTGCCCATTTTTTTTTAATTTTTATTTTACTTATTCATTTTAGAAAGGAGAGAGAGAGAGAGAGGAGAGAGAGGAGAGAGAGAGAGAGAGAGAGAGAGAGAGAGAATGGGGGAGGAGCAGGAAGCATCAACTCCCATATGTGCCTTGACCAGGCAAGCCCAGGGTTTCGAACCGGCGACCTCAGCATTTCCAGGTCGACGCTTTATCCACTGCGCCACCACAGGTCAGGCTCCTTTGCCCATTTTTTAATTGGTTTGCTTGTTATTTTGTTGTTGTTGTTGTTGTTGTTAAGTTGTGTAAATTCTTTATAAATGTTGGATATTAACCCCTTACCAGATGTTTCTTTGGCAAATACATTCTCCTATTAGGTGGGTTGTCTTTTCATTTTGTTGATGGTTTCTGTCCTGTGCAAAAACTTTTAGTTTGATATAGTTCCATTTGTTTACTATTCCTTTGCTTGTTTTCCTTGTCTGAGGTGATATATCAGAAAAAAGTATTGCTATGATTGCAGATTTTCCTGCCTATGTTTTCTTCTAGGATTTTTATAGTTTCAAGTATTGCATTTAAGCCTTTAATCCATTTTTAATTTTTTTTTGTATATGATGTAAAGAGTGGTCTAGTTTCACCTTTTTGTGTATATCTGTATAATTTTGCCAATACCATTTAAAAAATTTTTTATTAATTTTTAATTTATTGTGTTTACATGGATTCAAGTGTCCCACTGAATATAACTCCCGCACCCCCACCCCTGTGTCCCTATTTATGCCTGCTTTACCCCACTCCCCCTAACTCCCTCCCCCTACCCTCTAGGATTTGCTGTCCTGTTATCTATATCTCTGTGTTATGTATTTATATATATATATAGATTCACTAATCCCTTTACCTTCTCTAATCCCATCCCCTCATTCCCCTACTCTCTGACAACCGTCCCTCTGGTCCCTGTGACTCTGCTTCTGCCTCTATTCAGTTCTTCAGTTCACTTTGTTCATTAGATTCTACATATATGTGAGATTATATGATATTTTTCTTTCTCTGCCTGACTTATTTCACTGAGCATAATAATCTCTAGGTCCATCCATGTTGTAACAAAAGGTAATATTTCCTTCTTTTTCACTGCCATGTGGTATTTCATTATGTATATGTACTATGGCTTTTTAATCCACTCATCCACTGACGGACACTTGGGCTATTGTATCCGTCAATACAACATCCAGATCTTGGCTATTGTAAACAATGCTGCAATAAACATGGGAGTGCATATCTTCTTTTGAATCAGTGATTTGGAATTCTTAGGATACATTTCTAAAAGTGGGATAGCTGGGTCAAAAGGCAGTTCCATTTTTAATTGTGTGTGTGTGTGTGTGTGTGTGTGTGTGTGTGTGTGGCAGAGACAGGGACAGACAGACAGGAAGGGAGAGAGATGAGAAACACCAATTCCTCGTTGCAGTTCCTTAGTTGTTCATTGATTGATTTCTCATATGTGCCTTGATCAGAGGGCTACAGCAGACCGAGTAACCCCTTGCTTGAGCCAGCGACCTTGGGCTCCAGGTGGTCAGCCTTGCTCAAACCAGATGAGCCCGTGCTCAAGCTGGTGACCTCGGGGTCTCGAACCTGGGTCCTCCACATCCCAGTCAGATGCTCTATCCACTGCACCACTGCCTGGTCAGGCCATTTTATTTTATTTTATTTTTTTTATTTTATTTATTCATTTTAGAGAGGAGAGAGAGAGAGAGAGAGAGAGAGAGAGAGAGAGAGAGAGACGGGGGGGAGGAGCTGGAAGCATCAACTCCCATATGTGCCTTGACCAGGCAAGCCCAGGGTTTCGAACCGGCGACCTCAGCATTTCCAGGTCGATGCTTTATCCACTGCGCCACCACAGGTCAGGCTGATCTGGCCATTTTTAATTTTTTGAGGAAACCTCATATAGTTCTCCACAGTGGCTTCACAAGTCTGCATTCTCACCAGCAGTGCAGAAGGGTTCCCTTTTCTCCACACCCTCACCAGCACTTATTGTGTATTGTTTTGTTAATGAGTGCCATTCTGACAGGTGTGAGGTGGTATCTCAGTGTGGTTTTAATTTACATTTCTCAGATGACTAATGAATGACATTAAACATTTTTTCATATGCCTATTGGCCATTTGTATGTCCTCTTTGGAGAAGCATCTATTCAGTTCTTTTGCCCATTTTTTTTTCTTTTGTATTTTTCTGAAGTTAGAAGCCGGGAGGCAGTCAGACAGACTCCTGCATGCACCTGACCGGGATCCAACTGGTATGCCCACCAGGGGGCAATGCTCTGCCCATCTGGGGCGTTGTGGCCAGAGTTCTTCTACTGCTTGAGGCAGAGGCCATGGAGCTGTCCTCAGTGCCCAGGCCAATTTTGCTCCAATGGAGCCTTGGCTGCAGGAGGGGAAGAGAGAGACAGAAAGGAAGGAGGGAAAGGTGGAGAAGCAGTGGATGCTTCTCTTATGTGCGCTGGCGAGGAGTCTAACCCAGGACTTTCACACACTGAGCAGGTGCTCTACCACTGAGCCAACCAGCCAGGGCCTCTTTTGCCCATTTTTTATTGGATTGTTTACCTTCCTGGTGTTGAGTTTTAGAAGTTCTTTATAAATTTTGGTTATTAACCCCTTATCAGATTTATTAACGAATATGTTCTCCCATTGTGTGGGTTGTCTTTTTATTTTGTTCATGGTGTCTTTTGCTGTGTAAAAGATTTTTAGTTTGATATAGTTTTATTTATATCCTGTTATTTATTTCACTTGCCCATGGAGATAAATCAGCAAAAATATTGTTATGAGAGATATCGGAGAGTTTACTGCCTATGTTTTTTTTTCAAGATATAAATATTTATGGCTTCATGACTCACATTTAAGTCTCTTATGCATTTTGAGTTTATTTTTGTGAACGGTATAAGTTGGTGGTCTAGTTTCTTTTTTTTTTGCATATACTTGTCCAATTTTCCCAGCACCATTTATTAAAAATACTGTCTTTACTCCATTGTATGCTCTTACCTCCTTTGTCAAATATCAATTGACCATATAGGTGTGGGTTTATTTCTGGGTTCTCTGTTCTGTTTCATTGATATGTATGCCTGTTCTTATGTCAGTACCAGGCTGTTTTGCATACAATGGCCTTGTAGTATAACTTGATATCAGAAAGTGTGATACCTCCCACTTTATTCTCCATTTTTCAAGATTGCTGAGGCTATTCATGTTCTTTTTGTTTTCATATAAATTTTTGGAATATGTGTTCTATATCTTTGAAATATGCCATTGGTATTTTAATAGGAATTGCACTGAATTTATAGATTGCTTTGGGTAATGTAGACATTTTAATGATGTTTATTTTTCCTATCCATGAACACGGTATATGCTTACACTTGTTTGTATCCTCCTTGATTTCTTTTTATCAATATTTTATAATTTTCCTAGTACAAATCCTTTACCTCCTTGGTTAAATTTACTCCTAGGTACTTTATTTTTGTTGTTGCAATAGTTAAGGGGATTGTTTCCTTAATTTCTATTTCTGACAGTTTATTATTGGTGTATAAAATGGCTACTGATTTCTGAATATTAATTTTATATCCTGCCACCTTGCCGAATTCATTTATCAGTTTTAGTAGTTTTTTGACTGAGACTTCAGGGTTTTCTATGTACAGTATCATGTCATCAGCAAATAATGATAATTTTACTTCTTCTTTTCCAATTTGGATGCCTTTTATTTCTTCTTCTTCTCTGATTGTTGTGGCTGGACTTCCAGAACTATGTTGAATAAGAGTTGTGAAAGGGGCCACCCCTGTCTTATTACTGGCCAATACCATTTTTTTTAACATACTGCCTTTACCTCATTGTACGTTCTTGCCTCCTTTGTGAAATACTAATTGACCATAAAGGCATCTGTTTTTTGTGAGGCTCTTTATTCTGTTTCATTGATCTATATGCCTGTTTGTATGCAAGTACCATGCTATTTTGATTACTATAGCCTTGTATTATAATTTGATATCAGGTAGCATGAAACTTCCAACTTTGTTCTTCTTTCTCAAGATTGCTGAGGCTATTCAGGGTCTTTTGTGGTTCCACATAAGTTTTGTTGTAGTTCTTTGAAATATACTATTAGCATTTTGACAAGAATTGCATTGAATCTATTGATTACTTTTGGTAGTATGACATTTTAATGATGTTAATTATTTCTATCCATGAATATGATAATTTCTTCTACTTTTTGTATCTTTCTCAATATTTTTTTTATAATTTTCTGAGTACAGATCTTTTACCACCTTGATTAAATTTATTCTTAGGTATCTTAATTCTTTTTGTTGCAATTGTAAATGAAATTGTTTTCTTAGTTTTCTTGTGTGGTAGTTCATTATTAGTGTATAAAAATGCCACCAATTTCTGAATATTATTATTGTATCTTGCTACTTTAGTATGCTCATTTGTTAGTTCTAGTATTTTTTTGGTCAAGTCTTAGGGTTTTCCATGTACAGTATCATGTCATCTGGAAATAATGAAAGTTTTACTTTTTTCCTTCCGATTTGGATGCCTTTTATTTATCTTCTTATCTGATTGTTGTGGCTAGGATGTCCAGTCCTACACTAAATAAGAGTGGTGAAAACAAACATTCCTGACTTGTTCCTGATCCTAAAGGAGATGCTTAGTTTTTTGCCCACTGAGCATAATGTTAGCTGTAGTTTTGTCATATATGACCTTTATTATATATGTTGAGGTATATTCCTTCCATTATCATTTTACTCAGAGGTATTTTTTTTATCATAAATGGGTGCTAGATTTTATCCAATGCTTTTTCTGAATTTATTAATATAATCATGTGATATTTATCCTTCATTTGTTTAAGTGGTATATCACATATATTGTTTGCAGATATTGTACCAACCTTGCATCCTTGAAATAATTTCCACTTGATCATGGTATATGATCTTTTTAATGTATTGCTGGAAGCGGTTTGCTAATATTTTGTTGAGAATTTTTGCATCTATGCTTATCAGGAATATTGGCCTATAATTTTTTTCTTTAAAGTGTTTTTATCTGAAATTAAGATAAAGCCAGATTCATAAAATGAGCGTGAGTTTTCCCTCCTCATGAATCTTTGGAATATTTTGAGTAGGATAGTTGTTAGTTTTTCTTTGAATGTTTGGTAAAATTTACCTGTAAAGCCATCTGATCCAGGACTTTTGTTTCCTGGGAGGTTTTTTTTGTTTGTCTGTTTTATTACTGCTTTGATTTCATTAGTTACAGTGCATTCAGATACTTTCTTCTTGGTTCAGTTTTGGAAGATTGTATGTTTCTAGGAATTTATTCATTTTGTCCAGTATGTCTAGTTTGTTGGCAGAAAGATATTTTTAAAGGCAGTAGGAATCATACTGAGTAGTCAAGAGGCTGATGACTATTTAAATTGATTTTCCTAGAAATCAGTTCTACCTAGTTATTCATAAAATCAAAGTGAAGTGAGAAAAAAAAAAGTGAGGTGAGGACAGCTTTTCTCCCCTTTATGGTTCCCTATCTTTGCATCAGGACCTGTCATTTATGCAAAAGCCTCCTTGATGAAAGGTAGCATGCTCTGCTTTGGCTGATTCAACATGCTATGAATTACCTGCTGATTATATTGTGACTCCTGAACTGGAACACTAATGGTCCTCTTTGGCTCCTATGGCTGTATTTAGTTGCAGTGATTTGACCGAACTGATCAATGGTGACAGGAGGCAGATGTCCTGAGAGTCCCCATTTCAGATGATAAACTGTCATGGTGAACAGACTCTTCACTGTTTACAGAATGTGGTTTGGAAGCAAAAGTACATGTCCAATATGAAACTCTGAACTTTCTGTTATAATGAGGCCAATGCCATAAAACTAATTAGCAAATCTGGGTCCTATGCTTGTCTATGTAGCTTTTGCCACTAATTAATGTGACAGTAAGAAAAAAGAGATAATGCAGAGTTGATATACTAATACTGTTATATTTGTCTTAGTTACTACAAGAAGACAACATGTCCAAAAATGTATTTTAAAGAATGTAATGGGTTACATAAATGTTGGGCATCATTAAGTTTATTATATTTGCTTTGTAGTATTGAGGTGCATATTCTGGATACTTCTGGTATCATATCCCGCCTAAGGCAATTATTGCACTTTATGTCACTTTGGCCCCATTAGGTACAGTTAAGGTGTACTTTAGTGCTCTAGGGTATCCCAGGATTTTAATACTGCTCCTTTCAGATCCATGATCAAACATGTACTTGGTCTGGTATAAAAAATGTTTGACTTCTTGGGCTTATTAGTCAGGTAAAGAAGTTACATTGCTTAATGACAATTTGGTTATAAATCATCCCTAAATCATTTCTCACATTAAATTAATTCAAAAGTAAGCATCTTGATACTTCTTACTACTTTCCTTTCACCTTTCAGTTTATTAACTCCTCAGTTTCTAATGCTGAAAGCTCACACTCCTCGGGGTGCCTGACCTCTGCTCTATTTTAAAACCACCTGTCTTCTGACTTTAAGGTCAGGGACCCACTGCTAATTCTGTGCTGGCGCTATCTTTGGAACTCCTCAGAGACATGTTATTAATACAAACAATAAAAATACTTTTATGCAAAGCACATTTCTGGAACCTGGCAACTTTATAAAAACAAAAGTAATAACAAGCTGCTAATATTTTTATGATTATTCAGTTCCACCTGGCTTTGGTTTGATAGCCTGTTTGTTGACAGCAGAAACAATAATAGAAGATGGAGGTGTTTGAGAAAATCGCAGAGCATAAGATTATGCCAGCTACTCCTAGCCAGCTCTTTCTGCTAATCAAATCGGTGATGCAATCTTTTCTATTTCCCAGGAGGCACCTCTCTGTCCAGACTGACAGAGAATACATTTGATGCTTTTTACCCTGCCCTAGATCCATGACCCCTTACTCTTTTGGACAGTTATAGCTGCTAAAGAACCCAGTGACCCCCCTGGCATTCAGCCTCAGTCCAGTAGCCCATCCCATTTTTCTCCATGCTGAATTAAATTGCAAATATAGGCATGCCTCAGTGAAAACCCTTAAACTGCTGATTCCCCTCCTTCTCAGCCTCTGTTAAGCCAAGCCCCTGATCAGATTAGCTTCCTGCTTAATAAGACTGAAGCCTAGCTGCACTCCCTCTTATTTCACATAAGCAGAGGGATTGATATCTGAAGACCCTTAATCTGTAGAGTGGGGTCTATACATGCATAGGTAACTTTGAGCCCAGTTTCTTCATATTTATGAGGTTCAGACTAGCAGATATATTTTCAGGTTTCAATGGAAAGATTTAAAACTTAAAAAGAGCTGAAAATCCTTACCTAGTAGAGGTAACAAAAACATGGACTATTAAAACTTTAGGTCTTATTTCCTTATTTTAAGCCATTAGCCCATACTAAATGTGATTCTTTTGATAGCATAAGGTCATCATCCTTTCAGTTTGGCTTCTTTTCCTAATATATAAAACATACTTAGGTAACACAAGATAATTCTTAATTCCCCTGTCTGTTCCAGACTTCCCTAAGATCCTCAGACCTTATAAAGCTTTTAAGGGCAGTTATTTTGAGGAAAGAATGAGGAGACCACTGTTGGATGAATGAGTTGTAAAATCTGTATTTTCTGTTTTTGGTTTTTTTTTTTTTCACTCTTATTGTTAAGAATGGCCGCTGTTCTCATGTGGTGATGATCTCACGTGATACAGCTAATTGCCCTTCTTGCTCGGGAAGGGGCTTGGTTATGCTAATGTGTGTTGGAGGAGGGGCTTCCATGCCAAAAGTTTTAAAAGGAGGAACTAAGAGGCCATTTTGGAGAGAGTGACCATGTTCTTGTAGAGAGGAGGAGCCCATGTTGTAGCAGGGCAGAGAGCTCACATGGAGGAGAGGCAGCCAAAATGGCAGAATGCTGAAGGAGAAGCCAGTTTGTGCAGGAGAAGGAGATGGGCAACAGAGGTGAATAAGGACTGGTGAGACCTTTGATTCTACGAAAAAACCAAAAAGAGTGGGTTTTGGTGCCCCATGTGTTTGTTTTTTACTCGTTGGTTGGTACTAGTCTAGAATAAAGGAAAATGGACCACCAGTTTTTGGCTCCGCAGTTTCTTTACGACCGATCCAAATTAAATGCGAACCTACATGGGCCAGGTGGCTGTGATGGTGGGCATGGCTACTGGCCCTACAGCCATAAAACTGATCATTCATTTAACTATTTATGTATTTGGCAAACGTTTTATTCAGTGTTAATCACATGTAGGCACTCAGATAAGTAAGGACAGTGTCTGCCGGCAAAAAACTCATAGTTTAGTCAGGGAGACAGACTCATAAAGAGTGATCATAATCCAATGTTGTCAGTACAAAATCAAGACCATACACTGTATTACAGCTACATAGAGGAGAAACTGTCATATCTGCTATAAAAAGAAAAGTTGCTATGCCCTATTTATAAGCTAAGAAGAACCATAGGTATCTTAGCCTTTTCTTACCTCTGCCTTGGAGTCCTCATTGTTAATCCTCTAGGTCTGCTGGTGGTCAAATGAATTTTTAAAATTTGGATTTTTTGAGTTTGCTCACTTTTATTGTTGGAAAATGGCACAGGCAACCATGTGTGTGCTTGACCTCAGTGTAGGGCAGTTGATTGCAAATTGTGGATTGCATTACTGCTTGTTAAGGGCCATTGTTTTGCTAATGTTTGCTGGAGGGGGGGCTTTGTGAGCCCAGGTAGTTTTTGAAGGGAGAGTGGAGATAATGCAGAGTGCTGAAGAAGAAGCCATGTTGGCAGGGAAAGAGAAGGAGTACAGATGGGGAACCAGAGCTGAAGGGCTTTTGTGAGCTCTGCTGAGTCTGGTGGGGCCTTTGATTCTAGGAGAAACTGAAGAAGATTCTCCTGGTTGTGGAACCAAAGAATGTGTCAGGGCTCTGAATAAAAGGAAAGTGTTTTCCCTGTGTGTTTGCTTGTCCTCTGGTATGAGACTTTAATAAACAGAATGGCCCATCATTTTTTGGCTCCACTGTTTCTTTACTGTCTGTCTGAATTCAATGAGAACCTGCATGGCCACAGCAACGGCAGCCTCTGGCCATACACCAGCTCTGTCTTAACCCAGCATCAGAATTATGATCTTTTTGCTTAGTATAAAGATGATAATTCACAGAAATGATTTGAGGGACCCTAAAGTTGTGCTTAACTATAGTAGGCTCTATGGGATCCCAGTACAGAGCCTGTTGAATATATCTTGGGTTATCTTCCAACCTAAATGCATCATCAAAAATGAAAGTTGGCCCAGCCAAACTGATGTATCTGGTTACTTATCAGGAAGACTATGATACCAACAATATTTTAAAATGTTAATGTATTTATTTTTGTAAGCATGCCAAAAACTAAGACAGGGGTGGGGTGTTGGTTGGTTATTCAGTACTTTGTTGTTCTTCAGCTTTGTAATTTAATGAGAGTGCTACATTCTTCATCAGGTGTGAACATGGGCCTTTTCTCTTTCTAGGAAAATGTAATTGTGCAATAGAAAATATACTGGCTCATTAGTCAGGAGATCTGGGGTTTGGTTTTAGCTTGGCCATTAACTAGCATGGTGACTTTGGTCAAATTACTTAAATTCAGATTTTTTTAAATTAAATAAAGTGGTTGAATAAAATGATCCCCAAGTTTCATTCTAGCTTTGATAGGATAGTCTCTGTTTCCTTGAGTCTCTGATAGTCTCTGATCTCAAGAGTGTTCAGTAATATGTGTAATTGACATGATAGGCTCAAAACATAAGAAATTAGTATAAAGATGTGTCACAGATTAGATTTCCTGAGAGGCAGGTTCTGAGATAGAGATTTTCAGGCAGATGATTTATCAAGAAGTGTTCTTGGGATGGATCTCTATGGAAGGGAAGGGAAGGGAAAGAAAAGAAAGAGAAGGGAATGGGAGGCAAAGAAGCAGCAGTGAACAGAAAGATTAGTACACCTTTGATGAAGTCTCAATGGAAAACACAGATGGGATGACCTTTCATAGTCTCTTGAGTTGGACAAGAGAGCTGAACCCTAATATCCTTGTGTTGAGCAGTCATTGATGCAGAATTCTTCAAACAAAGTTATCCCTAAAGTGGAGTAACATTGAGGGTTTTCTGCTGGCAGCACTTCCAGTAGCTTGAAGAACAAGTCCTTCATTCCTCCTGAAGGGGATGGTACATCATTGCATTCACCACAGGATGTGTGCTCTTGCACTCTTGTGAGTATTTATGGACTATATGTAAAAAACATGTAACACAGTGTCCATGTTTGATACATGTTCATCCATCTACCCATCCATCCATTGACTCATCCATACTTTCATTCACCCTTTAATTATTCTTCTTCCTTCTCAGAGGTCAAAGACTTGAAATTAGAATATTAATTGGTGAATTCTCTTACTAGTAAGAAAGAATTCCTGTGTAAGAAAAAATATGATATACTAAATCTCTTCTGATCTGAAGCTACCTGTTTTATGAGTCTATATTAATTAACAATACCAAATAATGAATATATCTCTGCAGTTTACACACTGTTTTGAAATATCTTATTTGATCCTCATAACTAAAATATATAGCAGGCTAAGCTGGTATAAATAGTATCACTGTAGAGATGAAGAACCTGAAGCTAAATCTAGTAACATCTTAAAACAAAATAAGATAAAAGTAGAACAAATCCAGATTTGCTGATTTCTAGTCCAGTGTTGTTTCCATGAAAGCAGCATCAACAGGAGCTTATAGGCTATTGAGTAGCTGGTAAGATTCAGACTTGGGCAGTCTGTCTTCCTGGAAAGTCTTTTCTCAGCTAAAACTGAGCTACTGGGCAGCACTGCTTTCTAGGGGCAGGGAGCCTATTCAGTTCCCAACATTTCAGCCCCATGTAGCTCACAGACTGTGCATACTCATGTGTATCTCCTATCAGTGAAGCCACTAAACTTGGTAATTTTATGACCAGAGAAGCAGAGATTGTTCCCTGTGACTTAGTGTGGGTTTATTGTAGAGAAAAAATGTCTTGGCAGACAAATGTGATGTGGCGCCATCCCCAAAGCCAGTGCTTGTTAAACCTTAACTTGCATTGAACTTGGAGATCTTGTTAATGTGCAGACTCTGGTTCAATAGGTCTGGAGTGGAACCTGAGATTTTGCATTTTAAGCAAGTGCTCAGATGATGCTAACACTGCTGAACTACAGGTTCCCTCTCTTCCAGTGACAGAAACCTACAGTCTTTTCCAAAGAACTCAAGAATGGTCCTTGCCTTAAAGGCTAATTGGAAGCAATGATCTGAAAGAAACTGTCATAATTTTACTGTAGTTACAGATTCTCATTTCTTCCATCACTTCCTAACTTCTACCCTTTCAAAGAAACAAAAGGAAGAAATAAGGGTAGCAAAGAAAGAAGGAAGGGAAGAAAAAAAAACAGAAAGAAAAAAAAAGGAAACCATATTGGTACTGTAGTATGTGGTCAGAACCAATCAAGCTGTTCCTACATATGTGATGGTGGTAGCAGGTGCCATGACACTGGATTGGAACCTTTTCTTTTTAGCAGAGTCAACATTATCCATTTTATGCAAGAGAAATGGAAACCATATGAATGAAGTCTGCAGACAGCAGGGAGAAAGATGCTGTGGACAGGCACTCAGAGTAATGTGAGCCCTTGGGGTTTAGAAGCACAGGAGGAAAACCTTGTGATCTGGTTAAACCAGTTCCATTTAATGGACTGTGACCTGGTCTTTATGCAACAGAGCAGCCCTCTGTGATCCCTGGGGTGTTGCTTTACTCTGTGACTGTGTCTGCACTGTAGAATACAGTTTCACCCCCTGGTTTTTCAGGCTGGTGGAGGTGGTAGATGGAAGCAAATGCTTTGGAAGTGATTTTCTTGCTAAAAATTCAAATTCCTTTTTCCTAAGAGAAATGAAATATTTTCTTAGATTTGACTGTATAGTTTCTCTAAGCAATAAAAGGAGGGGGCAGGGAATGGAAGCTGGAAATGGCTTGAGTCAGGAATGTTCTCAGGAGTAATACCAAGCAAGGTGGGGGGCGGAGGGGAGCATTTTCCTACAAGGCCAGGTCTCTAAAAGCAAGGAAAAAAATATGGAAATCCAGGCCTGCTTGATTGTCATTCCATGGTGGACTATATATGTGAACGGACTATTTAACACAACCTTGGTCAAAGCCTGGGAGATATTCGTTCTGTCCAAGTAGCTTCTCTGCCAGTCACCTACCTACTGTCTTCCTGACTGTCTCCAAGCTGGTCTAAGGGTGATGGTGTTGGGAAGCACAGGGTTGGTGCTGACAGCCATTGTCTGTCTGTATTCTCAGGAGTGTGTCTGTGTGTGTGTGTGTGTGTGTGTGTGTGTGTGTGTGTTCAGGCACTGGCGCCAGCCTTCTTGAGTGGAATCAGAAGCATGATAATTAGCTATCTGCTCCCTCAGGCAAATGGGGAAGAAGTCTGCTTTTCCTGAGAGCCAGCCAGCCTGAAGAGATGAAAATCAGGGGGAAACAGCACGATTTGCCTCCCACCCCAGTTCAGGATTCCTAAAGCCCATGGCGAGAAGGTACTGCTCTGAGCATCTGTCATAGATGCTACTAGCTGTCAATTTGGGTAATATTGGTCTCTTCTTTATGTAACATTTTTTTACTCACTTGTTTGAATGATTTATCACAAAGCATGTACATCCTATCATTGAACGTGGAAAACTTTCTGAGAAAATGGTACAGTGAGAAACAGGGAGCAGACTTAACGGTATGTAATTTTACTTAAAGGCAATCTCCATGGACCGAAAATAACTTAAAACTTAAAATAGCTTATTTTGTGAGACAACTTGTAGTTTTCTAATTGATTTACATGTGTTATGCTATTGAGTTCCACAACAGGCCTGCAGTAGGCAGTCATTTCATAGATGAGGACTGAGACTCGGAGAGGCTGAGGCATTGTCCAAAGTCATGCCATTAGTGGGTGGCAGATCTGTGAGTCATTAAAAGGGTTCTGCTGCCTCCTACATCATAGTGACAGTTATCTGAGAACAAGCTGTTCCATGCCTTCCACGCCATCTCCATATGGCAATCCTACCTGCCTTAGGGATTTGGTTTACTATTGTTCATAGAAAATAGACTGACCCCCACCCACTTGTAATTCTGGGTTATATCCTTAGTTGTTATTATCTTATTAGATTTATATATTTTTAAGACAAAAATTGCTTCTAGTTAATATGAGCGAGGCTGCCATGCCTATCCTCCTGCCCACTATAATTTCACAGGAAGCACAGGGCACCCATCCTACACCAGGGTTGCAAAGATGATCCCAGACACCAGCCTTTATTCACCACATTGTGGTATAGAGCAAGTGAGAAACAGCAGAGTAAATATTAAAAGGGGCTTTGGAGTCAGACTTCCCAACATAGTCCAGCTGTGTCACTGATTAACCTTGCTAGTCCTCAATTTTTTCACTTATAAAACAGAAATATCTTTCTCAGAGAGTTAGAATAAAGAAGGGATATGAAGTGGTCAGTAGAGTACATGGTCCCAGAATGTTAGTGACTGCTATTTTTAGGTGCATAGACTCTACAATAAGACCCCTGATAAACGGTTTGAATTTGAAAGACTTGCAAGAATTTAGGGATTTAAATGCTGTTCAATGGTAAGGCCTTGACTTTCAGCTCTGTGATATTGTGGGTCTGGGAAATACCACAGAGCCAAGTCTGTTTTTCTTGAATCTTTGTATCTTTGTATTTCTCACATTTACCAGACACAAGGACTTCCATGGAAAAGGTGCTCAATGAACTCAGTTGACCAGGTATGATGGGGAGAGGGAGTGTGTGTGGTGTGAGGTGGACAAGGTGTTGGATGCAAAGTTGTGGTGAGTAGGGGGGATATGGTGATGTGCTCTTTGATCACAACAACCTAACATCTTTGGATACCTTCTTTATAGCTTTGCCTTTATGCTATAACACTCTTTTTTCTCTGGTACCTTTTCCAGAGTATAATGTCAACAGAAATACTTTCATAATTGTTGTCTTGAGTATAATAAACTCTACTAGGGATGTAAGAATATTTATTTACAATAAAACAAACAAGCAAACAAAAGACAGTTACCTAAATAGATAGAACTTACAAGTTTTTTTCAGCTTTGGGAATTACTTGAAGACCAATTATTGTTGGATTCACTTCCTTCTTATTCTGGGCTCACACTTTTCTCTGACTATTCACCAAATCTTCCTTTTTAGAGATCTCATTCTGTTTCTCTTCTTAGACCATGCTGTGCTTTCCTGGCCATCACCAAGGTCATAGAGAGCTATACCTTTAGCTCAACCAGCTTAATCTTCAGTTTCAGTGGAATTCTTTCTTCCAACTGACTTTTTAATCTTTCATGAACTGTCCAATTAGATCCCCACTTCTAAACTGAAGAAAGCAGGTAGGATCTGTGTCTAAGATTATCAGGGATTTGAAATTAAGAGACTACTTTAGATCTGTTTACTTTAAGATTAATGGCTAGTAAAATGTTTAGTTTAGATTAGGGTCTTCTTGATGGGTAGAGCTGCCTATATGCTGAGATGGAGAAGGAGAGCTATAACAAAATGTGATTTAAAGGTCAATGAGAATCCTATTTATCCCTGAATTACTTTACTATTATGACAGTGAAATTGCTTTGTGATTATTGTTTATTATTTTTTAGGACCTAAAGTCCTATATTAGAGGTGCTGAATCAGATCAAACCAGTTAGACCCAGGCTCATTTTCTAGATTTGTCTATTACTGGATCTTAGGCAAATTCTGTAAAATGGCAAATATATTCCTTGTGTGATTGTGCCGTGGAAAGGAAATAATAAATGTAAAGTAATTCTTGGTGCCTGATAAGTATTAGGTGTATAATAAATGACAGCTATTCATTATTTTAGTATTTATAAATTATTTCTCCTTAAGCCATTTGTTAACATATGAATATGCATACTGGGAGGAGTAATACACTTGGTTTATCAGTTTAATTAGCTTTCACTTTGGAAAACAAATAGGTTCCAAGGTATAGGACAAAGAGAGAAGAGTATTGGAGAGTAAGTGGCATGGGGAAATGGGCAGATATGGCAGACGGTTAGAATCCAGATGGACGCTTGTGGTTGAAATTCTTGTGTTTACAGGGCATAGCAGAAATGCCCTAGAAGCCTGAAAAGGATAGTTGATCAAGCTGGAAGGTGGTGGTACCCTCAGGATACACTGGAAACAGACATTTATCACCAGCTTATACCCATGATGTGCTGGTCACTGGGATGAATCAAGTCACAGAACTCTTGCTATGGGAAATGTTCTTCCTCACTGCTGCAGCTCAGGAAGTCTTCCAAATAACTGTTTTCTGCTGTCTCCAGCTATAGCAGAAGCAAGCTTGGTCAGAAACAAGTTGAACATTTCTTATAGAATTGTATGAAGGCCAAATGAAAACCAGGCAGAATGTGTATTCTTTTAGCTGGCCATTTGGCCAATTGTTTACTCATGAGGGATTGACTTTTAGAAAATTGATCTAAAGGCAGAATTTACAAGCCTTTTCCCCATTTCATCTTTATCAACACTGCCTTTTTTGTGTTTTATTTATAAAGTAGTTAGATTCTGTGGAATTATAGAAAATATATTGGTCTTGATCTCTAATTCCTGGCACAAAACTCCTAAAACCATTGTAATTTCTTAAATGACAAGAATATTAAAAGTATCTTTTGTTCTAATAGTTGGTCTTTAGTCCTGGTTCCTGACACAGAACTCCTAAATCTCTTAAAATTCCCTGAGAAAGAGGAGTGTCTTTTGTTCTAACAAGGTGACTATTGGTGGGCTCCTGGATATCTTCATGATGGGGTTGGTCTGAATGACCAAGCCATGATTAGAAGGTTGAGAATTTAGCTCTACTTCCCATCCTCTGGGAAGGGGAGAGGAGCTCGAGTTAATAATCAATCAAGCCGACAGGATGAAGTCTCCTAAAAATCCCCAAAGTCAAGAGGGTGGCACATGTCAACTCTAAGGGGACAAAGCTCCTGTGTTCAAGATCCTTCTGGAACTCACTCTATGTATTTTTTTTATGTAGTGATTCATTTATATCCTTTATTATATTCTTTTATAATAAAACAGTGAATGTAAATAAGTGTTTTTTTTTTAGTTCTGTGAGCCATTCTAGAAAATTATCAAACTCTAAGAGGGGGGTCACAGGAATCCCTATACCTGGGAGTTGCATTTGGTGTCTGAAGTGGGGGCAGTCTTAGAATCTGAGTCGTTAATCTGTGAGATCCATGTTAACTCTTAGGAGATAGTGTCAAAAATGAATTAAATTATAGTTTATCCTGCTGGTGGCAGAGAGTGTTTGCCATGTGAAAACTCCACATCTAGTATCAGAAGTATTGTGTGGTAACTGTCTGAGAGTAAAGGATAAATGTAAGAGTGTTCTTCATAGATTCCCTTCTCCACTGTTGCCTAGCACCTTGGGGCACTAGATTATAATAGAGAACTTTCTGTGTGGTACTTCAGTGTTGAAGAAAATGACTTATTTTATAATAATGAGGTACTGGAAAGGTTGACTTACCATTGATGTGCATTTTTTTGTTGTTGTTATGAGCCACACTCTAAGCCCAGGCTGGGAGCCCTCCATCCCTAACTAATGCATCTATCCCAAACCTGAGTTTTCCAACTAGTAGCCCATCTGATATTCTCTGAAACTGGTCTAGAATAAAGAAGTTGATTATTTAATGGTTGTATGAAACACTCATCATGTAGTGTGGGGCAGCAACACCTTGATTCATTCCTTAAGTCAAAACAAAAATATCTAGATATTCAGGTGAATTAGCTGCCTTCACTCTAGTTTCTTTCTGAGTTGGATCCACAAACATTTGTTTGCTTCCCACACATTTTTAAACTGATCAATTTTAAGAGCATTTTAAAGAATACTTGCCATATTTCATCAAGGGTCTTTGATATCTCTTAAGAACCAACTCAATCCTAGAACAACAGCACAAGTAAAAGAACAAACAAGGGAATATAGCAGATATCTGGAATGCCTGACCAAAGCAGGAGATGCACAGTTGTGGTACACTGAGTGTGAAGTCCTTTTTCTTTCTTGGCCTAGAATGTTGATTTAATTACATTTAAAACAAGAGAAAGAAAAATAGCTTAAGATGCAATTTTCTCCACTTGTAAGCAAAGACAACAAGCCATATGAAGGAAGGATCTGACCAAGGTAGTTCAGAGAGGTAACTTGGTCCATCAGAGAGAAGAAAACAGAACTACTTAAAATATAAATTGAAGCATTAGGATTCTAATAATTATTATTTATTGAGCAGTTCTGGGCATGTTGTACTCATTCTCACCACAACAGTACCAAGTGGACACTGAAGTTCTTATTATTTAGATGAAACAAAAATCAAATATATCAAGTATTGACCCAAGTTTATAAAATCAAACTAATGAAAAAGCTCAGATTTGAATCCAAAGCCTGTTCTTGCCATAACTTGCTTATTCTTTTTTTTTTTTTTTTTTTTTTTTTTTTTTTTTTTTTCATTTTTCTGAAGCTGGAAACAGGGAGAGACAGTCAGACAGACTCCCGCATGCGCCCGACCGGGATCCACCCGGCACGCCCACCAGGGGCGATGCTCTGCCCACCAGGGGGCGATGCTCTGCCCATCCTGGGCGTCGCCATGTTGCGACCAGAGCCACTCTAGCGCCTGAGGCAGAGGCCACAGAGCCATCCCCAGCGCCCGGGCCATCTTTGCTCCAATGGAGCCTTGGCTGCGGGAGGGGAAGAGAGAGACAGAGAGGAAAGCGCAGCGGAGGGGTGGAGAAGCAAATGAGCGCTTCTTCTGTGTGCCCTGGCCGGGAATCGAACCCGGGTCCTCCGCACGCTAGAACTTGCTTATTCTTTATTTCACACAAAGTAAATGTTGTTTGGTTATTAACCATGAATTCCAATTATTCATTTGACATTCATTTAACTGACATTTGTTGAGAACTTCCTATTTACCAGGAACTATAGGGGAGGCAACAATTCATAAGGCAAAACCCTTTATCTAGAGGAGGTTATAGTCTGATAGGTGAAATAATTGCAATACAAGATGGAAGATAAAATATGCCAGAAAAGAAGTATGTGTCTCTGCTTCTCATTTTTTCTTCCCACAAATAATCAATAATTAATTTCACTATGTATTTGCTCATACCTGTCTTCCAAGGAAACCAAATGCTTTGCATATATTATCTTGTCAGCATTCCCAAGAGTAGAACAGCTTCATAGTTCAGTTCTTAAAAGCCATCAGCTTGTAAAATGATGTATGGTCAATCTCGCACTCTCTCACATCATAGCAGCCACACAATGTCTTGCAATTAGCACTACTGATCTCAAGTACGCAGCACCAGCACTGGGGAACACACATCCCAGTTTTATTTAGATCTGCATGGACATATAGTCTAATTTTATATATATATAGATTATGGATGAGTGAGTCAGTCAGTGATATAGTAGGGAAGTATAAAAAAAATGAAGCAATTTTATTCTATTTGGCTAGCAGCAGAAGGCAAACCCCAAAGAGAGGTTAAGGAGCACTGGTAGCATCTGAATTATAATGAAGGCTTATGGAAGACTCACTATATTCTAGGCATGGTGCTTACTGCCTTCCTTTTATAGCTCATTTAAGTTTAAGAGAGTTGTACTTACCTTTGGATAAACACTGTTATTATTTCCATTTTCTTATAAGTAAAAGAACTGGAACTCAGATTGGTTATGTGACTTAGGCCAGTCAGAAATGAACTGGAGTTTAGCCACAAATGTGTTCCCTTAAAGTTCAAGTACTAACAATTATGCTTTATTTCTTCTTAAGATTGGGAAAATCAAGGAAAGCTGTATGTAGATAGAAACTGGATGTCTGGGAAGGCTGCAGGCAAGAAGCAGGAGGATAGAAACTGGAAAACATCCAGGTTTAAGGTACAGCATTGAATTGTGTAACAGTGGGAACACTTGAGCTGAAATGACCCAACTCAAGCTTCCTTAAAACACAAAGGAACTGTTTGTCTCAGGGAACCAGACTCTGGCAATAATGGGAGAAGATGGGTCCAGTGTCTTCATCTAGAAAAGGAAGGCCTCAGGCCTCTGTCTCTGTATCCCCATATTTTCCATCTTCTCTCTTTTCTTTTTAGGCTTTGACACCAACTCTCTCCACAGGGCCGACTCTCTGTCAATAAGGTGCCTCAGAATTTCATCCTTAAAGCTTCCTGATTTGTGAGGAAGAAAGCTGTTCTCTGTAAATTTCAGTTAGAAAAATCCCAGATAAATTTCTGATTGGTTTTGCCTGTATTATTTATTTCTCTGTGAGTGGGTTAACATTGATTGAACTCTCACCCCACCCAAACAGATGTTAGGACTAGAAGAAGAATATTTCTTCTTCTAGAAAAAGAGGAAAAAGGCATGTTTAGCCTTACTGGTGGTAGAGCATCGACCTGGGATGCTGAGGTCCCAGGTTCGAAACTCCAAGGTTGCCAGCTTGAGTATGAGGTTGCTGGCTTGAGTGTGAGATTGTCGACATGATTCCAAGGTCACTAGCTTGAGGCCAAAGTCAATGGCTTGAGCCCAAGGTCACTAACTTGAGTAAGGGGTCACTGCCTCAGCTAAGGCCCCAGTCAAAGCACACCTGAGATGCAATCAATGAATAATTAAAGTGATGCAACTACGAGTTGATGCTTCTCACCTCTCTCCCTTCCTGCCTGTCTCTCTCTCTCTCTTTTTTTTTTTTTTTGTATTTTTCTGAAGCTGGAAACTGGGAGAGACAGTCAGACAGACTCCCGCATGCACCAGACCAGGATCCACTCGGCATGCCCACCAGGGGCGACGCTCTGCCCACCAGGGGGCGATGCTCTGCCCCTCCGGGGCTTTGCTCTGCTGCGACCAGAGCCACTCTAGCGCCTGGGACAGAGGCCAAGGAGCCATCCCCATTGCCCGGGCCATCTTTGCTCCGATGGAGCCTTGGCTGCGGTGGGGGAAGAGAGAGACAGAGAGGAAGGAGGGGAGGGTGGAGAAGCAAATGGGCGCTTCTCCTATGTGCCCTGGCCGGGAATTGACCCCGGTTCCCCCGCACGCCAGGCCGACGCTCTACCGCTGAGCCAACCGGCCAGGGCCGCCTGTCTCTCTTCTTGCAAGAGAGAGAGAGAGAGAGAGATGTGAACTGATAATAAAAACCAATGTGTTCAAGTAGAAACAAGATAAGTCATCAGAATAATAGACATAAGAAACTGAAACTGACCATGTATGGAAACAGATACCTTAAAATCATTTTCTTTTTTCTTCTGCCTAAGAAGGCTTCCTGCTGCCACAACAAGCTAATCTGTGCTAACCCAACATCTATTCTACACCATCATAGAGTAACAGAATCTTTCCAGCTCATAGCTCTCCCCATCCACACCGTTCTCCCTTTAGCTGCTTCTCACGTGTGGCTCATTCCTTCTTAGATTATTCTGTCTGCTCCTCTGTTTGCAGTGACTTTTCCCCAGTTATTCAGATCCCAGCTCAAGTGCCACCTCCTTATAGGGGATGTCCCTGATTACCTTACCATTATAAAACAATCCCTTTCCAGTTTTATTTTGTCAAAGTATTTGATACCACTGATATTCGTATTCTCCTGTTTTCTCCCCTATTCTTTTTAATTTTCCCTTTTCTTTTCGTTCTTGTTCATTTTTTAAAAATTTTCTCTATCCTTCCTTAAAAAGGAAGTAGAGGTCTTTTCTGTTTTCTTGTCCACTGTAGTGCCAGCACCTACAATAGGTCCTTAACACCTATTTGTGAATAAATAATTGAATGAAAGAATCCTAGACATGAAAGAGACTACAGCATTTAACTTGAAGATGTTTATTTAAGAGGTGCTTTAGACATGTTTATTTAAGAGGTGCTTTCATCCATTTTTCATCAAATGGATGAAAAATAATTAGGAGAATCCAGGAAAGCTATATTATTAGAATGTGCTGGTAATATTGCTGAATTTGAATGGTAACCAAGACTTCAAATCCTTATACCAAGGTTGAATTGCAAATGTCCACTTTCCCCTTCCTCACTCTCATTAGGTTATATGAGCTGTGTGAGTGGTCTTTGGAAGGGCCTAGCTTCTTGCATGACTATTATTGAGCATATGTCATATGCCAGATGCAATGCAAGATGCTGTACATGGATTGCCTCTAATTCTGACAGTCAAAGTAGTAGGTAACTTTGCCCAGGGTCCAAAGGTTTATAAAAGGCAGGAATGGGATTAGAACCCTTTGTACTATATTATAGGGAATGTTTTCAAAAGTGCTTTAGCAGATCAAGGAGGTTATTTCAGAGTGATGTGTTTGATGAGAACTAATGATTGGTATCTGTCTACAAACCCATCTTATTTTTCTCTATACCTGGCATGGGGGTGAACATGTAATTCTGTTCCCAGTTTTCACAGAGAATTTTTATCTCATAGGACAGTGGTTTAACAGTATGCTCCTCAGAGAAGCAAGTCAGCATGTCCTGAGGACATGTTAGATATGTAAGTTCTCAGGCTCTACTCTTGACCTACTGAATCAGAAACCCTGCAGGTAGGCCCAGCAGTCTGCTTTAATAAGATGATTCTAATTCATACTGATGTTTGATAATCAACTGCTTTGGTGCATCTTTGGGAAGCTAGATAATTTCAGCTGAGGGGTTCCTACGTATTAATGGAGAGCCAAAAACTAGGGGATGAGAAATAGGGGTGGAGCAACCAATTGTCCTGATTTGTCCAGATCTAGAGGTGCTCCCAGGATATGGGATTTTTAATTCTAAAACCAAGACAGTTCTGGGAAAACCAGGATGAGTTGGTTACTGTATTAGTTTTTTATTGCTGCCATAACAAATTGCCACAAATGTATAGCTTTTTTTTTTTTAATAATTTTATTTTTTTAATGGGGCGACATTGATAAATCAGGATACATATATTCAAAAATAACATGTCCAGGTTATCTTGTCATTCAATTATGTTGCATATCCATCACCCAAAGTCAGATTGTTCTCTGTCACCTTCTATCTAGTTTTCTTTGTGCCCCTCCCCCAAATGTATAGCTTTTAACAAAACATTTATTATCTTTACAGTTCTGTAGATCAGAATTCCAACATGGGTCTTACTGGGTAAAAGTCAGTTGTTAGCAGGGATGTATTTCTTTCTGGAGGTGTGGGGAGGTTCTATTTCATTGCTTTTTCCAGCTTCTAAAGACCTCTTCCTCTGTCTTTAATGCAAGCAATGTTGCATTTCTGCAACCTTCTCCTGTAGTCAATCTCCCTCGACCATAGCCAAAAATGTTGCTTTGATTTTAAGGACCCATGGGATTAGATGGGGCCTGTTGGGAAAACAGTTTTGTTAAGCATGCTAGCTAGTACTTTGCCTGATTAGTGCATGAGCACGTGGCAGCACCACATGTGCATAGTCTATGTAAGGCTATGGGAGCTTGCCCTCTGGGAGGATGGCAGAATGCAGATCAATGATCGCCTGCCTGCCACTGTGAAGGCCCATTTTTTGCTGTCTGTTTGCCTGCTGCTGTGGTAAGTGGTTTTCCTTGCCTGTTTGCTTGTCTGCTGTTGGGAAAATCTATTAAATGGGAATGGGCCAATACTTTCCAGCTCTGCAGTTTCTCTACTGTATGCCAGAATCCAATGTGAACCTGCCTGGCCTCAGCCACCTGCATTACAGGGCCTTTCTCGATAATTCGAGAGAACCTTTCCATTTCAAGATCCTTAATTTATTCACATTTCCAAAGTCCTTTTAGCCATTTAAGGCAGAATATTTCAACTGTGAGTCTGTGGAACACCACTGGTTGAAAATCACTGATGTAAGGTAAATCTACAGGTCACAGGGATTAGGATGCAGGCATTTTTTGGGAGCTGTTATTCTGCCTGCCAATCACCACAATTGGAAGCCAGGGATGCAGAAAGTCCTAGGCATAACCAGAACAAGTTGGCTCTTTAATTGGGGTGAAGGAGTACAGAGAAGAGCCGTATTGCTGTGGTGGTGGCCACACCATAAAGTGGTGAAAGAGACTGTGAAATCATGCCCTGAAGCTAGACAAAAGTCAAAAGGGGGCAGATCTGTTTTTCTGAGTTACCTGTTCTGTGATCCTGTGTAAACTGATTCCAGCTTTCTCTTATTCATGCTTGCGACACAATCTCTCATTGGTAGACATTTTGTGTGTTGTGATTATTATTAGTCACTAACCATGGCTAATTCACTGTTGCTTATAAAATGCTACATTAACTAATGCTACCATTTAGCTATCAAGTTTTGATGGTAGCACAAACAAATCACCACTTTAATTGCCTGAATCTGGCTCTGTGTGTATGATCAGCATGTAACCAGGGCCTTGCTGAGCCCTAAAGAAAACTGGTGAAACTCATTTACAGGAATGCAGGCTGTAGTAGTAGCTCTTGCAAGGAAGTAATGTTCCATGAGTATTTTACTGTTTGTAGTATATAGTAAGGATTTATTTGTCTTGTGTAGATATCTGACTGTCTCTCGTTCTATCATCTCTTCAGATAAAATGCTCCCAAACAAAATGCCTTTTAAATTAGCTGGGAATAGATACACATATAAAGTATTGGTGATGCCATCAAAGTTTTTTAAATTTAATATAAACATAGATATATGAAATAAATGAATGTCCCTCTTTTTCATGTTGACCAGCAGGCTAGAAATAGAAGTAAACTAAGGGCCTTTGTTGTAGATGCCATTCTACTTTACATTTTGGCTCGGATGCTTCTCTGTAAAGGAGAGAGCCCAGGCATTGAAATAAAGATAGATATTGAAAGACTCAAACTTCCAAATTTACCCTTATTAACTGTGTGACATAAAGGCCATTTATTTTCTTTCTAAGCTTTATTTTCTCATTTTTATAAAAGAATAGTAAGTACCTGGCCAGTCGGCTCAGTAGATAGAGTGTTAGCCTGGCATCCAGCCATCCCGGGTCCAATCCCCGGACAGGGCACATGAGAAGCAACCATCTGCTTCTGTTCCCCTCCCTCCTTCTCTCTCTCTTCCCTTCTTGCAGCCAGTGAGATTGGTTCAAATGTTGGCCCCAGGTGCTGAGGATAGCTTGGTTGATTTGAGCATCGGCCCTAGATAGGGGTTGCTGGGTGGATCCTGGTTGGGGTGCATGCAGCAGTGTATCTCCCCTCCTCTCACCTAAAAAGAAAAAGGAAAAAAAAGGAATAATACTTTATGTTGTAAGATTAAATAATAAAATTCATTAAGCATTTAGTGTCTGGTACAGAGTTGACACAAATAACTGGCAATTATTAATATCATTGGTTTACTTTTTGAAGATCTCTCCAGTAAAAATTGAGGATTTTTCAAGCTGCTTTTTGCACAGTAGTAGCTATTTTCTCTCCCTGAAAGACCATACATTCAACACACTTTCTATTCTATGTTAGGCTGAAAACTGAGGATATAAAAGTTAATAAATTAATGAAAGTTAATAAATTAATAATCCCTATCTTCCAAGAACTCTCTGTCTTCTCGAAGAGCTGATGCTTGCTTGAACTGGAATAATCAGTTAGTGTCATTTGGAGAAGAGAGAATGGCACACTTTGGGAGTAGCATGAGTTAACCCAAAGCATGGAAGTGGGTTGCAGCCTCATCTTTGTTGGAAATTACATGTAGATAGCATTGCTGCAATAGAACTATATTAGGAAGGAAGTAGTCAGAGTTGCGGCTGAAGATACCAGCTGAACCATGAAAGACCTCTTATATGATAGCAGGGAACTTGGACCTGATCTGTGCATGGAGGCTATCCACTGATGGTTTTCAGTGGGGAGTGATGTGATTTAATTAATATTTTACAACCATCCCTCCAGCCAATGGATTGAAGAGAAAGAAAGATGAGAGAAATTGGGAATAATAGTAAGATCTATCATTTATGGTATCAGCAAACAGAAACCAACCAAAGTATCTCACTATACTTTGATTAAAGAACTAGAGAGTGAATGTGAGCAGGCTTAAGAGAACTAGCAACAGTGGGAGATGTTAGCAATCTTAGGTAGGAGGGGCAAAGGAAAGAATTAGTGAGAGCGGGAGCCATGGAGAAAGAGAACTCTGGTAGCAGTTAATGGCCTAGTTTATGTTGGGTTCTCCAGAAATAGACCCCAGAGGAGAATTCATTTACCGGTGACTTAGTCAGGAAGTGCTTCCAGGAGAAACTGGAAGGAAGTAGGAAAGAATCCATGCATGGGTACTCTTTCATCAGCATCTTGTGAAAGAAAGTTGCTATGTGATGAGTTAGGAATGAGTAGGAGTCATGAGTAGGCGCCTGGCCCTCTGCCACTTAATTCACTCAAACTCCCTGCCTTTTAGTTTACTCATCTTTAAAATGGAAAAAGTACATCTTCTACAGCCATTGCAGGAATAAAGTAGGAAGTAAAGGATTTTGTATGGGTTTATGCCAAGGTAAAGCAGTATGATGTAGGAAAATAAAAAATATTTTAAAAAATATCTTTTAATATGTTTATTTGCCATCTGTATTTCTTTTTTGGTGAAGTGTCTGTTTAGCTTTTTTTTTTAAAAAAAAATAAAATAATATTGTGGTGACATTGCTTAATTAGATTATATAGGTTTGAAATGTAGATTTCCTTGACATGATGTGCATATTGCATTATGTACCCACTATCTAAAGTCAAATCATCTTCTGTCACCATATATTTGGCCCCTTTACCCTTTACTACTGCTCATTCTCCTTTCTTCTGGTAACCCCGATAAAGTTGTCTGCGTCTATGAGATTTTGTTTGTTTTTCTCGATGTAGGCAGTTTTTGAATTATCTCCTGGTAACTAATGGCTATCTTTTTTTAATAATGAATGAGTTTTTAATTTTTTATGATGGTAAAGATAATTTGGATAGATTTTTAAAATTTTTATCTTTTAAATTGGATGTAGCACTGAAATGATGGTAGATAGGTATAAATTACTATGCTTATTATATTTTTAAAAGGCAAATGTATCCTGTATTGAGTCATTATCACAGTATGAGCTTTCTTGGCCAACAATACAGTTTCTATTGTTAACAGAAATCTGACAATATTTAAATGAATAGAACTGCTACCCTCTAAAATGATGTCAAAACATAAATATTGTCCTTTTTTTGCCATTTTATATTTCCCTAAACTTTTTAATAAGCATCTGGACTATACAGTAATTTCTTAGTAAATTACATGACACTGTGAGAGAGTTTTGTAAAACTTTTTGATGGGAAAGACTCTCTCATTATCTCTGGATGTTGAGGAAAAAGGCAGAGTAGCAAAGGATGTGTCGGAGTATCTGATTCCATTCTGATAGGTGCACAAGTTACTTCTCCCAGTGGACAGCAGGAAATGCTGGTAACCTTAGCAACAGTGGTGTCCCTTCCCATCCCTTTTTAATTAAAATAGCTGTTGCTAAGATACACCCTAAAGTAAAAAGAATATAGAGAAACAAGAGAATAAAAAAAAGAGAGAAAAAAATGAAGGGGAAGGGGAGAAAAGATAAAAGAAAAGGAAAGAAAATAAAAAAGTTAAGAACAAGAATGAGAAAGGAAGATAATGATATCTGAAGGGCAGACTCCTGGACATAAAAGAGACAGTTGAATTACTGCCAAAATTAGAGAGCATGGGGTGCAGGTAAGAATAGAGTGTTAGTTCCTGACTTACTAAAAATCAATAATTTATACTTCATTTCAACCTTGAGTTTTCTCATGCATGCTTACTTATTCTTAATGTGGGTATTTTCATATTGCCTTGGAAGGGAAATTTTTATTAGCTCTCTTTCCCTTACCCAACCTCCCCATCAGCATTCTTTCTTCTGATGCCTTCCTTTTCTACTAGCCTAAAAATGAAATATCTGAAGAGAGAATAGCATTATATTAAAATGCAGTGAATGCTCCTCTGTCAAGAGAGCACAGGCAAAGCTCCTCTGGTGTCTAGAGGAAGCCATGACCCCATTATCCATTCTGCCTTCCGTCTCCTGTTCATCCATGCACAGGCTTGAACACTGGGTGAAGACAGTTTCAGCAGCTGACAACCTCTGAGTTCAGGGGTAAGATTATGTTGCTCTGGATGATTGTGGCTTTTTGTAGCAGGAGAATCACATCCTGCAAGGCTTATAAATGAGAAGAACTGGCACCCTGCTTAATGGTTCCTCTCCATATGGTATGGAAGAGAGTCACCTGGAGTACATCCCCCATCTCCAAAAAGTGAGTAGGCTACTCAAGATAGAGTCATAAGGTAATTATATGGCTTGAAATTTTGGGAATTAACTGCAGTTAATGAATTTTATGTGTGTTGTTGACTATTGTATCTTTACCTAGAAGAATGCAGAGAACATGGTAGGTGTTCAATAAGTGCTGCTAAATGAATGGAAATAAATTACCTCCATTTTCTGAGCCATAGTCATCTCACTGTTCCCAGTCTGAGTCTAGAACATTTCCATCTCAGATCTCTAGATACGGAACACTCAGGCTTCAGCTCATTATCAGAGTACCTCCCTGCTGACCATGGTGATTTATTCAAGAACAGGTTTATGACTGAGTCAAAGCTGATGAAAGAGAGTAAGATTTTTTTTTAGGATTTATTAACTTAGATTGTCTTGTCACTGGACATGAGTGAAAGAGGATATATACCTGGTTCTTCTACAGCTACCTGTAAGCATGTTGGCCTGAAACAAGAGCTTATCTTAAGAAAACAGAGCCAAGAAGTGAGAGCTCTGCCTTTCTGTCCAGAGGACTGTTTCCAAGGTTTCCCAAAGCTGTAAACTCTTGAGCTGCCTCATCATTACTTGTTTTACATAATGTATTGGAACCATAAGTATACAGAGATGCTGAGATGCTCTTCTCGCAATACAATGTCTCACTTTTCTACCTGGGCATTGAATCATTGGACATGTTCTTCTGCTTTACCAAATTTCTTTTTTAAAAAACCCAGCTGTGACAAAAACAAACAAACAAAAAAAACCCAGCTGTGGCAGGACAGCAAATTCCAGAGGGAAGGGAGGAGGGAGTTAGGGGGAAGGGGACAAAGGACGTATAATGGGGGGCCCATGATTGAAGGTGAGGGTGTTATTTTGAGTGAGACACTTGAATCCACGTTAACACAAGAAAAAAAATAAAAACATGGAGGAAAAAAACCGAGTTGTGTGCTTTTTCTATAACTCCTTTTTATGTAGACTTGGTCCCTAGTGCTTCAGATTTGGCTGAGCAACATAGTCTCCTCTCTTCACATTATTACTCCCACTCCATAACTACTACTGAATTCTCTGGATTTGTTCACAAATTTTTTTCTTAATGATAACTTAACCCTAATACAATAATCCAAATCAATAGGTACCAAGAAGCTTTGAATATATTCCAAGTTTTAGGTAGGGATGAACCAGGATTCACTACTACAAGTAAAATAAAAGGGCTTTTTCATTGCCAACATTCTATTATTTGACTCTAGTACATGATTTGTATAATCATTCTAAAATTTATAACTTAATTTTTTTTTATGTCCTTGTAATCTCCCAGACACTAACCTAAATACTGGTTATTGCCTTCATGAAAGACAATGTAAGGTGTTTGGGGAGTAGATAGATCATAAACAAATGAACAAGACTTCTGGTCATGATGTATGCCAAAGAACAAAGAGGGTAGTGTGACAGAGAATTTCTGGGATGCTGGAGGTCCACTTTAGGTAGGGTGGCTTGAAGGTCTCTTGGAGGACGTGACAACTGAACCAAGATCTAAATGATAAGAAGTAGTTGATTATGTGGAGAGATAGAGGAGATTGTTCTAAAGAGAAAAAACAAAGGTTGAAAACTCTAAATTGGGAATTAGCTTGGCATTTTAAAGAAAATTAACAACAGAACAATCAATGTGGCTTAAACAAGGGAAGAAAAGAAATACAGAAAAGACAAAATCACAGAAGGTCTTGAAGACTATGAGGAGGAACTTGGAAACCATTGAAAAGCATTATTTTATTTTAAAATAGTCTGATACTGAGAATGGATTTGTAGGGAGGCAAGGACCCAAGCAAAGTGACTGATGCAAGATACTGCAACAGTTTGGAGGGGCTGGTAACTTGAATTAGGGTGTGGCAGTGTCCTTAGATTAGATGTGGGCAATGACAAAAGGAAGAAGGATTAAGGATAATAATTAGGCTTTAGGCTTATATGAGTGTGTGAGTAGAGATATCATACTGAGGAGGACATGGACATATATTTGAGGGAACCAAGAGTTTTATCTGGATATATGTTTAAGTAGGAAATTGAATACATTAGGTTGTAATACAGAAAAAGGGACCGAACTGGCAATGTAAATTTTTTGATTTATTGGGCTGTAGACAGTATTTTAATTATTATAAGTCTACATGAGATCACCTGGGGAGAATGTAGATAGAGAAGTGCAGAGGGTCAAAAATTCCCACATTTAGAGGAAGCCAAGCAAGCAGAAGAGATATCAGTAAATAAGAATCTGATTAAAAGAAAGAAAAAAAAAGCCAGATGTTGGACAAACAAGAGTATGGTATCAAACAATTAGAGAAGACAACAGTAGACCATATTAAATATTGCTTAGAGGTCAAGTTAGATGTGTATAGAGATATCACCAATGGATTTGACAACATTGGTGACCTCAGCAATTGGGGTTTTAAAGCAGTAGTGGGCTGAAAATTAGGCTGGACAGAGTTAACTAAAAAGGTAGCAATAGGAGATTCAGCAAGCAAGTTCTTTCAAGAAGTTTGTGCATGAGAGAGAAGAAATAATGTGGTATTTGGAAGGGAGCTTGTATTCAAGAGAAGGTTTCTTCCACTTCCAAAGGCTGGAGATACGAGAACAACATTTTTTATTATGAAATGGAATGATTTAGCATGAATCTTCCAATGCATGTCCCAGACTTAAAGGGATTGGATGCACAAAGATTGATCCATACTGTCTTAGATTTCTTAGAACCTCTTTAGGGCTCAAAGATTGCTGTCTCCACAGCCTGCCTCAGTAGATATTTACATTTTGGATTGCTACGGCCTAACTGTTACAGCTCTAGGCTATTAACAGGTTGACTCTGAAATAGCTTTCCTTATCAAACTGCTAATGCAATATTAGTTTTAGTTATTAAATCAAAGGAGAAAGATCTTTCCTGGGGGTTATAAACTAAAAAGACAGAAATTAGATTTAACCTAATATTATTTTAACAGAAAATAAATCAAATAGGAAAAAAAAACTAATGACAAAATCAATCCCTGCTGAAGCAATCCTGCTCACGTTATGCTTCCATTTTTCATTATCTTGGTATAGAAATAGTTTACCATTTTTTATTAAAAGATGTGGCAATTCCAGGGGTTTTTTGGGAAATAGGAAAGTGGTCTGGGGTAGGAGACTATATTATACCTGTAACAGAGTAAGTTTTAGTATATTTTGAAGGTAAAAAAAAATAAAACCTCCTACTTAAAAAATTACCAGCAATCTCTGCTTTCTGGGATAGAAATGGAAGTTATCTTTAGGGCAGACTACCCTTTTCCTAGAAGAGCTGTCCTCTGTAGATTCCTAGGTTGGAAAAATTCCTCCAGGGGAAGAAGGATCTATACTGATAGTACTGTTTTTATCCTGGTTTCTTATCTGGATTGGCCAAGTAAACATATATTTATTTGTTATA
This sequence comes from Saccopteryx leptura, assembly GCF_036850995.1. Classification (NCBI taxonomy): domain Eukaryota; kingdom Metazoa; phylum Chordata; class Mammalia; order Chiroptera; family Emballonuridae; genus Saccopteryx; species Saccopteryx leptura. Next base: position 44,446,539 of record NC_089510.1, read on the forward strand.
TATCCCTGAGTATTGGGTTAAGATTGGGATGTGCACTGACCAAGTAGAATAGTGTTGGGGTTTTTTTCCATTATTATCCTTGGATCATTCACGTCAGCCTCAGCTTCACTAGGAACTTGACTAAAAATATATAGTTTTAGATGCCACTCCAGATCTATTGAATTAAAATCTTTACAGATAAGTTTACAAATATAAATATTTAACAAACTTCTGAGATGATCTTATCAGTGGTATTCTCCTATTTATTTTTTAGCTCGTGTGTGTGTGTGTGTGTGTGTGTGTGTGTGTTTGTGTGTGCATGTGTGAGGAGGGGGAAGGGAGGGAGAAGCTCTGATTTATATTATTTACTAATTCTTCTCCAATCCTAACAGAGAAATCAGAATAATAATTTTAAAAGCCTAAAGGCAATAAAGGGGAGTTTGGTGACAATTTTCTTTTTACTTTCTATCAAGGACCATTTTCACTATTCTATAGTTCAAGCTTGCAGCTGACATTATATTTTGCAAGCTCTGTTTCATGTTGCCTCCTCTCCTCAGAAAACAGATACATCTTTCTGTTTAACAGTTGCTGCCAGCCCTGGCCGGTTGGCTCAGCGGTAGAGCGTCAGCCTAGCGTGCGGAGGACCCGGGTTCGATTCCCGGCCAGGGCACACAGGAGAAGCGCCCATTTGCTTCTCCACCCCTCCGCTGCGCCTTCCTCTCTGTCTCTCTCTTCCCCTCCCGCAGCCAAGGCTCCATTAGAGCAAAAGATGGCCCGGGCGCTGGGGATGGCTCTGTGGCCTCTGCCTCAGGCGCTAGAGTGGCTCTGGTCGGTCGCAACATGGCGACGCCCAGGATGGGCAGAGCATCGCCCCCTGGTGGGCAGAGCGTCACCCCATGGTGGGCGTGCCGGGTGGATCCCGGTCGGGTGCATGCGGGAGTCTGTCTGACTGTCTCTCCCTGTTTCCAGCTTCAGAAAAATGTAAAAAAATATATATAAATAAATAAACAGTTGCTGCCAGTCACACCCCTCCTTTTCCTCTCTCCCCTCTTCCCTCACCCCTTCTCCCTCCTGACGAACTATCTCTTTACAGGGTACCTATCCTGTCTCCTCACAGCACTAGATGGATGCCCACTCCTTTCCATCTATATCATATTTGTAGCTTTGTTTTGAACATAACCAACAATGCTGAGATTTCAAGGCTGCCTTCTCACCTTTCCTTCTTGAAATGATATTTACATAAAAATGGGAAGACAGCAAACTTAAGGAATGGCTAGCACCCCAGAAAGAAAGGCCACTGCCTTTGTCCAGAAGCTGATTAGGTCCCATCTCTCATCTCTTCACTCAGGAGAGAAGTCACTAAAGCTTTTCTACCCCCACCACAGAGTCAGACTCATTGCTTCCTTCAACCTGAGGTTGACCTCAGAGCCTGGTGAAGGCCTATCATCTACCTCATCACCTTGTCGCCTGATAATGCATCCCTGTCATATTCTTCTCAATAAAACTTATAATGTTTGCTCTTCCCAACAACTGAGACCTAATCCCTGAGCAATGATCTCAGAAAGATTACCTTGAAGTGCCTTTCATCTGTTACAGGATTAACATTATACATCAGTGTCCTTTTCTTTTCCCAGTAGGTTGTGAGTTTTGTGGTGAGAGAGCCCAGTGGCAGGAGGAATTTAAGATCTGAATTGTTTATCCTGACTCATCCAGCTGTGGGACTTTGACAACTAAAGAGCTTAATGATTCAGTCTTCAATTTTTCCAGCAATGAAAGACAAATAGTAACACAGTGAAAGATCCCTCTTACCACATAAACACACACTTATTTCATACGTATTTTTAAAGGATAAATAGGTATACAAGTTCTGTCAGTTCAGGAATAATCCTTTTGTTGACTTGAGAACAAAATTAGAAATGATTTAGTATGCCATGTAAAGGTTTAATGCTTTAAAACAGCTCTATTTAAGTGCTTTTCACAAACCATCCAACTCATTTCTCCTAAAAATACTGTAAGGGTTTTACAGATGAGAAAACTGAGCTCAGCAGACCAGGTAATTTGAGAAGAGTTGGAATTCAAACTCAGTTGAATTGGCTGTCCCTAATGAGTCTCAACTCCAAGTCTCAGCCATCAGATAATTCTATTTCAAGATCTTTCTCTTGAACTCCAGATTCTATGTCTAAATACTTGTTGGTCACTGCTACGCTTTGGAGGTTGTCAGTGCAAGACAAAGACTCTTCCTTATGTGGTAATTGCTTGCTCATCTGGCCTTATCATATAGCTCTCTCCCTTTTATACTCTACACTTGTGCCCTAGTAAACTACTTGCAGTTCAACAAAAACATATGCTATGATAGATCCTATGGTACCCCACACATGTCCTTTCTTTGGGATCAAGGCATACATTTCCACGGCTGCCAGTTGGCTTTTGCCTACTTAAAACTTAGACTTTCCGAATTGCCTTCCACCAAAGGGAAGTGCCATGCACAAAGTTATACCCCACTTCAGAAGATGCCTGCGTCCCATGACTGGTCAGTGCAGATGCATAAAGCCTATTCTTCAAAATGGGTCGATTCTGAAGGTCATTACAACTCAGAGCATCTCCCATTGGACTGGCATTCTGTTGGAACTACAGTGCTCTTCAACTTCTCCCACTTCCTAAGCCTTTTCTCCTTACTGCTTTACAACTGTTCTTCTTCCAAAAGCCTTCTCCATAAATCTGAATTCAAATCTCTGCTCCATACATAGTCTGTTTCTTGGGAAGCCTAATCTAACACAGTTGGTACCAGAGTTGTCCTAGCAGCTTTAAAATGGGATGTTAGAGCTACATTACCCTTTGGTGCGCTGGTAGTGAGGACTCCATTGGTAGTAGGTGGAATTTTGATAATTCCTGGAATGCTGTAGCAATGCCAGAGTTATACCTTTCATCACTGCTAAGCTGGAATGGAAACTGAAAGAGAATATACTGGTAGGTGCACTGTCTCCTGAGATTGAGAGGTTCTGGGAAAGTAGTAATTATAAAGGCAATGGAGTTATATGGCTTTGGCTGGGGGCTATCAAGGCATTAGGGAAAGGCAATGAAGGGCTGAGAGTGATTAATCTCAAATTTAGGGCAAAGTGAGAAAGCCAGAGGGCCTGAGGGCAGAAAGACTGAGGAGCAAACCCAGAATGTGATTTAAAGGTAGTAGAGTTCCAGAGAAGATTGATTTGTAAACCTGGCAAATTTGCTCCACCAAGGTCAAGGCCTTAATTGAAGAAAGAGTGAAGCTTTGAGGTTTGGGATAGGGTTATCTGGGCTAATGTACTTAAAATCTTGAATCCTCAGTTTCCTCTGAAACTACAGAAATGCCCTGCTTTTTCCCACTAGAATTAATCACTTCCTTTTGCTTACAAGTTTATAAGATAATATACACTCTCACCCCTCCCTTTCCCTTTTCCTCTCACCTGTATCTATATTATCCTCTTGGCTATCAGACCAAAAACTAGGGTCAAGTCACAACAAAATTGGTCTATCTATAGTAGAAAAAATGAACTACACACCCAAAGAGCTATAGAATGTGGCCAAACATGTGTCTATAGGACTTGGAGAGAATGTATGGAACTTAATCCTGAGGTCTTAGATCAAGGTGGAATAGGTGGGGGTCAGGGAGTGAAGGCGAAACATAATTCTGGATGAGAAGAATTTATTTATATGGAAACATTGTCCATTAATTCAGGATTTGATACCCTGTTACGGACCCAGGAGTTAGTGCTAACATGCTGCTAGAATGGCTCTTAGAAGCTTGGAAAAAGCTATGGCTTACACTAACTAAAAATACCAGAACTTCCATGACATATGGTGAAAGAAGAGATAAAGAAGTTCAGAGAAGCGGGCATGATAGAGTGGACATACTATATAAGGCAGGAAACCCATGTGCTGACCATGTTCCACTGAAGGGTCCACAGAACACTCTATTTACCAGAGCAACAAGGTATGCATTGACCAAGGGCCACCAGCATAAGTGAGACGCTCAGGGCTGGCAGTCCTCTGCAGGCTAGGGCTGATGGGAGAAGATACTGTTAAAGAATTGTAAACCCTAGAGAGAGATGAAGAGGATGCCAAAATAATAAAGGCCAAGTGATAGCACATAGTAACTATCAAAAGCAAAGTGGCCACAATGATTATAATAAATGTCCAGTCTGAGTAATAGCCAGGGAGAACTGACCCACACAGAGCCAAGGAGGTAGTTAATAGAATGCAGTGTATCCACAGGCAGTCAAGAAAAGTATTGCTCAATGTCTACAATCAAAGAAGTCAAAGCTAGATAATTAGGAGGTTAAAGGAACTTATATAAATTCAAAATCCCTTGTCTAGTTTCTCTCCACTGCTTGAGGGAGAAGCCAGGTCTCGAGGAGGAAAAACACCGGCAACCCCATGTTCAGTATATGTGATAGTGATTCCCTCAGTACTTCCTCAAGGTACCTATGACTAATTGAATAATCATGCTCTGCACAAAATGGGACTATCCTGTCATTTCAAGTAATGATGTACTCAGGTTCTGAGATAATAATTATATCCAGCAACCTGAAACATCTTTGTGGTGTCAGAGTAGAAGCATATGGGAGCCAATTAGTAAACGGAAACCTGGTCTAGTTTCATTTCACAGAGAATTCACTATGCCAGTGGACTCACTAAATAACCATTTATCTGATTCCCAAATATAAAATTGAAATGGACATATTTGGTACTTGGCAGAATTGCTATCTTAGTTCCTTGGCCTTTGGAACATCCCTCTCCCAATCAGCCAAGATTGCTATCACATTTTTGGGTAACCTAATAGATTCATAGGTAGCTTCATATCTTCTATTCAAATTACAAGCCTAAATTCTACCAAAAACAAAACAAAACAAAACAAAATAAACAGGTGGCTCTCTGAAGATTATAGTGGTCTTCTGCAAATTCAATTAAGTAGTAACCCCAATTTCAACTGCTGTGCTGAATATATCTTTATTAGAGCAGACCAACACAGCCATAGTTCCATAAGAGATACCCATTAATCTGGTGACTAGGATATTTTCCATTCCTTTTAAGAGGAACGATCAGAAGTAGTTTTGTGTTCAAGACCAGTATACTATGCTAACTCTCCTTTTTTTGTAATATAGTCCAAAGGGACCCAGACTCTTTATTCTTCAGAACATTATCAGTCCACTGTATCAATGACAACATGTTTATTGGAGTGAATGAGAAAGAAATGGCAAGTCCATTGGCCTTGGTAAGACACATGCACTCCAACAGATGGGAAATAAACCTAATTAAAACTCAGGGCTCTGACATACATGTTTTTAAGTGTGCAGGAATATCTCATTTTATTGTATTTTGCTTTATTGTACTTTACATATATTGTTTTTAGAAATTGAAAGCAAGACCCTCCACCAGTAAAACAGTTACAGTTGACTTTATTGCAGTGGTCTGGAGTCAATCCCACAATATTGTCAAGCTATGTCTGTGTAGTCATCTGGGGCATGCTAGCCTAGCTTTTCTAAAGAAGAGGAGGGATTAATGCATCTAGTATTTTCCACCCTTAAGAAAGAAACACAACATTTTTAAGATCTCTTTGGGTTCTGAGGATGGCAGATTTTGTAATTGGAAATAGTGCTTCAACCCATTCACCAACTGACACAAAAAGACTACAAGCTTTAAGACCCAGAGCAGGAAAGGGCTCTCAACATGTTGGGCACACATCATCTTGCAGAACTAATGGTAGGTGTCTGTGATGGTAAAAGATGTTCTTTGAAGTTTGTGGTCAGCCCTAATAGACAAATTGCAAAGTAGACATTTAAGATCAAGAGCAAGGCTGTGCCATCTGTAGTCAGCAGCTAGAGACCAAAATATCATTTGCAAAATAACTCTTGCCAGGCTCCTGAGAGCTGGTAGAGAAAAATCATAGCACATCAATTGACCAAGCAGTCAGGACTGCCCATCATGAGCTGGGGTCCTTCACACCCACCAAGTCATAAAGTCAAGCTAAGCCATTATCAATTTATTGTGAAATAAAAGTAGTACCAGATTGTGACTGAGCAAGCCAGAAGGTACAAGTAAGTTGAGGTAGCACAGATCTCTATGTCATCTATCATTATCACACCGACATCTCTCCCTCAGCTCAAAACTGTGGTCGCATTGTAGGGAAAGGGTATTCTTTTTGACCAACTGACACAGGAGGAAGAGTACAAGCCTGGTTCATTGATGAGTTGGCTCTGGATGTGGGTGCAAGCTGAAAATGTACTGCTGCTACATTATACCCCCAAACATGGGTGCCCAGAGAGTCAGCAATGTGGGGAAATTTTCACAATGAACAGAGCTTTAAATGGCCACAGCTGTTTCTCCACTTTTTGGGTAATGAAAGCAGAAGCTGTGAGTAATGCAAACCTAGATCGACAGATGAGACCAGTAAATAAGCAAGTGGCTGGGCAAAGAAACAGAGGCCCCATTAGAGATTGATACAGTCCATGAGTGAAGCAGCTGGTATGAAGGGGGCTTCCTGAAGCTGCCCCTCTTTCCTGATTCTTGTTCCAGTCAATATCCTGGATGTCACAGCAAACTCCACTACTTTCCAGATAATCTGAATGAGGCCCGTTTCCTGGTGATCAAAATAACATAATTAAATTAGTAACCAAAATAAGAACCCAAGTTTGCAGACCCCAAGTCAGTACCCTTTCCATTGTATCCATCAGCCTTTGCACCTGCCTGGCCCTTCTTTCTCTACCTCCCGACCAACTTTCCCTATACAACCTACATTGGTTGGGGGTGGATGGAGGCAAGGAGTTCCCAAGATGTAATTAATAAAATCTATACTACTTATTATATGTTCTGTTAGTAAAATGACTTTCTCAAACACAACCTGACATTCCTAACTCATTGCTAGTCTTAAAAAAAGTTACTCTTATTCCATGATGACTCTGCATAAACTATTATTAATCATCTTATTTGTATGAATATGCCTAAATTTTCTTTCCAACTATACTTCATACTTGTCTAAACTAGAAAAGTGGATCACAAGAGTTAGTGTTAGCTCTCTAACAGTTGACTAACAACTTCTTTCTCTTTGGTAGTTCACACTGGAAGAATTTCACTGAGCGCTCTCAGTCAGGTTCAACCAGATAATTAGAACTAGTATGTTACGGTGAGATTATTGCAAGAAATTGGTTTATGTTATTGTGGGAGCTGGTGAGGCAAGTGTGAAATCCATAGCATAGGGCAGGAGGAAGGGCAGGTTGAGAGCTCTCAGACATGGGCTGAAGCTCATTGTCCACAGACAGAATTTTTTCATCAGGAAAGTCTCCTTGCTCTAAAAGGTCTTTCAACTGATGAAGTCAGGCTTACCCAGATTATATAGAATAATCTCCCGTATTTAAAGTCCATTTATTATGGACTTTAATAACATGTACAAGGTACTTTCACAGTTAATTGAACAACTGAGGTCTGTGGTCTAGACAAGTTCACACATCAGAAAAATCATCATAAATACCACAGACGGAGGCCTTCTGTGTAAATGCAAAATGTTATCATTGTTATGAAAAAAGAGGAATAATTTTATTTTTCTAAACTTTTATTTTCTCTAGAAAAATAAGCAAATTGGATTCAACTAATTTTTTTGTTCATTCATTTTAGAGAGAGCAGAGAGAGAGAGAGAGAGAGAAAGAGAGAGAGAGAGGAAGAGGGAGGAGCAGGAAACATCAACTCCCATTAGTGTCTTGACCAGGCAAGCCCAGTGTTTTGAACTGGTGACTTCAGCATTCCAGATCAACGCTTTATCCATTGTGCCACCACACATCAGGCAGATTCAATTAATTTTTAAATTTGATCCATTTTTATTTATTCACTCATGTGCCAATAGTACACTGTGCTAGCCATTCTCATTTATTTTATCAGCAATTCTGCCTTTAAAATATGTTAAGAGTCTTACTACTACTGCCTTGTTTACTATTACCATCCTGCCCAAGTCACTGTCTTTTCTTTTCTAGATTATTGTTTTAGCATCCTTAATTGGTCTCCCTGCTTTACACCTAGTCCACACTACAATTTAATCTCCATATAACACCTACTGTAATTCTTCAAAAATCAAGCCACATTACTCCCTTGGTTAAGTCCTTCAAACAATTCCTTTATCATTCCAAGAAAAAGCCCAAGTCCTTTTTTTGTTCTGTGTGTTTTTACATGATTTGATCCCACTACTCTCATCACCCAGCTCTTTCACCCTTCTTTACTCTATTCCAGTACCATAGGCTTTCTCACATTTGCTCCAACAGCCCAAAAATATTCCCACCACAGGGCCTTTACACATATTGTTGTCTCCAGCCAAACTGAGTAACCAGCTTTATTTTCTTCCTTCAGGTGTCAGCTAAATTGTGACCTTTTTATAGTGGTCTTTCTCCATCACCCTTTTAATAAATAACACCCTCTTGAAACATCAACTCTCTTTCTCCTTTTCCTACCTTATTCTCTTTGCATTTACCACTTGGTCTTCTTGGTTTGCTGCAGGGCCTGCAACAGAGCTTGGGATGTGGTGGCATTAAAAAAATATTTGTTGACTAAAGGAAAGGTAGAAAGATGTCTACTTGTAAGAGAAAAAAATCTGAATCCTCCTATCTGAAAATGTTACAGTGCTTTTATGTGGGGGAAAAGCCTTCTCTATTTCAAATTTGTCAGAAAATTCTTCCTGCTTGTTTTTGTTGTTGTTTTGAATAGTATTGTGATGTTGTTTCTCCCATAACCATTCGTTGAATAGGTGTTTCTATGGTTACAATGTTATTTCTAGTCAGAATCCTGCTGCAGAGAAACCAGAATTTGGTATCTCAATAAGTCAAGATTTCATTGACATATTATTAAGATGCAGATAGGTTTTCACAAATCAGCTTCCTGTGTCATTAACCAAATTAACTAGAGATAGGAGTGGAAGACGTATTTAGGGTTCAAGTCCAGAGTTCTGAAAAATGACACTGTAGGAAACAAAATGGTTACTAAGACATTTGCTCATCTGTGAGGATCCCAGAGAAATTAATTCAATTTTACCTTGCTTCCCACCACTTGATCCTTTGTGTACTAGCTGTCATTAAGCCCTAGTTTTTATATCCAATCAAGCTGTGAATTCCTTAGGCTGCTTATTCTTTCTGTTCTATTATGAGGATAGGAATAACAGTACAGATGCCTGTACCTCTAGAGCCTAATTTGTGAGTTTAGCCCAAAAAACAAATGAAGTATGGCTAATGTTGGCATTCAATGAGTACATGGGGATCTGGCTGTGTTAGAACGTCACAGAGGAGCTAACCTTACAATTTATACACATGCTTCAGCTCTAATCTCCAATCTGGCTCCTACTGCTCATAATCAGCCCAGGGGTAAACCATATACAATCTTGTTTTTATTGAATTATGAAAATGTGGAAAGATTTAGATAGCTATACAGGTATCTTGATATAATCTTTAAAAATAAGAAACATTGCAAATTAATTTGCATATGTATGATACCAATAAAATGACTATTTTTTGTCCAACCCCAGCTTTATAAGGAACTCAAAACCATTGTCAAACTAATCACTAAAAATCAGTTTATATTTTTGTTGAAAGCTCTCCAAAATTTGGCAAAAGAAATGACATTTTAAGGCATAGAGCAGCATATTCTTACCATATCTGGCTGGGGCTCTGTGTATCAAACTCTGCTTGCTCAAGTCTGTCCCCTTACTACATAAAAGAAAAAAACTTGTTCAGGATTTATCATATCTCCTGGAGAACACATTATCATCAAAAGAACTAAGCTTTCATTTATTTATTCATTCAACACACATTTACTAAACATATACTATGTACCATGTACTCTAATAGGTATAAGAACTGGTCTCTGAGTTGAAAAATCAATTATGATATGTATATTCTGGAACAGGGTAGGGAGATATTGTATCACCAGTATATTATTGAGCAAGATGTGATAAATTCTATGAATCAAATAAATGCATAAAATCATAAAAAGTTTCTGACCCTTCTGGATAACTAAATTTCTCATTTCCTTGGTGAATAGCTTCATTGATTCTCCATCATTAAAGGTTTTCTTCCAAACTGAAAAGAATTCAAGGCACCACTCCAACCTGATTTTAAAATCTACCTTTTCAGAGAGGTATTTTATGACTAAATTGCTCTATCTGACATATATCATTAGCTTCTTGACCAAGATCTATGCCTTTTTATAATTTATTCCTGCATTAAGTACCTGCTATTTCACAAATAATAAATAAAAAATGGTGATGATGCCCTGAGTTTTTGTGATCTACTCACTGGCCTCTATAATACATCTTTCATTTCATCTGCTAGAGAATATGGCATATGCTTCTTAGAGTAATTGAGAAAGTTAGTTTGGCTCTTCTAATCAACATTTTTTAAAAAGCTGAATGAGAGTAGATAGAATCAGTAATTAGGTGAAGTGATTTCCTGGAACTATACAGGTTGAATATAAAGAAATATGGCACCTTATCTTGGCTCAGGAAAAGTACAGGTATTTGGTTTTTTATTTAATCAATTGTAGTTGAAAGGGAAATTTTGCTTAATAAAATGGACTGAGCCATACATAGATAGTTGGCTCTGGGGCACGTCAGTTTCAGAATGCGACTTGGAAGCTACATTTGCAATTTCTCTCAGTCAAAATAGCCTCACACTCTCAAATCTTTCATAGAATTTCATCTCATATAATTTCCTGAGGTTGAAATGGGAATGGTTAAAACACTACAGGTTTTGTGGCATAGTCACATATGGCTTGGAAGCTTTGATGGGGAAACTGGGCAAAGTCCCATGATGTAAGCAGGACAAGCCTAAGCATACATTCTGCTGATCAATTTCCTCTGACTTTGTGTTGACCTCAAAATTAGGGTTGTCTTATGGTCTTCACTCTTGCTTTGACTACTTCTATGTATGTATGTAATAGGCATGACTATTAAAATGCTAATATGTAGTCAGCAAACAAAATGTTCAGATTAAGAGATGAAAATTCTAAGTTAGAAAAAATGTAGACAAATATCTAGTTACTTCTAAATTGCTTTTGGCATCAATTAACCAAATATTTAACTTTCTCACTAAATGTATCAGTTTTAATCATTAGTGAACCTCATTTTAATTGAACGGTGTTCATATTGGAACTCATCCTTTATTTGCTTTTTTCCCCTATTGCTGGATATTTGACAACAGTTTCTTCTAAACTCTGTAAACTTAGACAGGTTTATATCCATATTAATTCTTATACTTTGACCAGATAGACAAATAAATAAATTTTAGAAATAATCTAATGTTTTATAAATTAAATAATCACTTAACATTCTGTTTTAACGTAATACAATGTTGATTATGAAGATATCTCTATTACACATACTTCTAATTTATATAAATTGATTTATATGCACAGGCCTTCAATAATAATGTCACAGAATTCTGCATGTATTTAGACTGCCGAGGATTCCAAATTTGTTGCATAATATTTAAAACTGACACAAGAGAGCTTAGTTTAGGCTACATATTCCTGATGGTTCATTTCCACTGCAATGGCACCAATGGTATGGAACCCTCATGAGTCACAAGTTATACTAGAAAGAACAAATGTCTGAAACAGCAATTCTGCTTAAAGTAAGGTGTCCTTCTAGTTTGTGATTGTTGATGCTTATAAAGTATTTTTGTGGTACTCCACTAGATTACTATGGGCTAGTATATTTCAGGTCACAGGGAATGTTTGGGGTTGCTTTAATGTTCTCCACACATAGTATATGGATGATCAAATATTATCATTGGAATAGCACATCTGTTCTTAAGAGAAAAGAAAAACACAACAACCTCTCAGGTGAGAGCAGACACCAGGTAACACTATGAAGAATTCAGCTAAGAGCTGCCATTTCAATAGAAGCAGCCCATCACATAGATAAAATTGCTAAGGGTTTTATGATAATCGTTATATAAGGGAAACCAGACCATTTTCACTGGTCAATTATACATCTGTGCAGTCTGTATTAGTGATATTTGGCTGAATTAATTTTGTTTGTATTTGACCTAGCCTGTTGTAATATTATTATGTAAGAGTAGTTTCTAACAATGGTTACAAAATTCTTTACAGGGTAAAATTAGTCAAGCTCTCAAAAAAATGTTTCATTGAAATCATCTCTATTGTTTAGATCTTCTAAAATATTTAACAGATTTTAAAGATTAGGGAACTGATTTTTATATCCTGCTATTTCTTACCTGCTAAATTTTACCCTCTTTGTTTTCTGGCCTGGAAATGAACATAAATTAATCCAATCAATCAATCAAAAGAACCAAGATATAATAGGGAAAAAATTCATTAATATGACAAGTATGTATATATGTTATTAGTTCTGAGAACCTGTATTATTGTTAGAGTATTCTTAATTATGCTTTCAGCTGACTTATTAAATAGTTCTGTACCTGCCAATGTTTCCTTTCTAACCCAGCCATCCTCAAAGGCCCCAGGCCTTCTCATGAGTCTCAGGAAACCTGTGACAAAATTACATCTTTTTATAAACTCCTAAGTTTATGAGAAGATGTGGTTTATTCATTTATTCCATAAATATTGACTGAGCATAAGACACTGGGCTTGCAGCATACTGAACAAAGAACACACCTCCTCTGCCCTCTTGATGCATTCATTCCAGTGAGAATTTGAATGAAATCAGACTTTACTGGTTGCCTATGATGGACCAAAACTTGTAGAGTCCTGAACAGGATTCACCCAACAACTTTAGTAATCTCTGAAACAGCTGATCCAAATTCCAGCACAGATTCTAATTTCTTGGAGTTTGGGGAACTCTGGAATGAACCAGAGATTTGGAACCTTGTCTTACAAGGATAGGACATAATATAGTCTTCCACTCTCTTTCATTGTTACTCAGGTTATTTTAGTAAAGTAGACCCTGAAGGATATGTGCAGTTGTCTATCCAAGATAAAATAAAAAGCAGCGAAAACAAAATAAAAACAAACTGCACTGAATATATGTGTCATTGCAGTTCTAAGATGCAGTATCTGAGAGTACTATATAGACTTTGTTCTTGTTGACTAGGATTTTAGGACCTTTTATTCTGTCTGATAGCACAGCCTCTACTACAGGTTGTGAGACTTGGCAAAACTCTAAAGAGGTTTGTGTGTGAAATACAGTGACTTACACAATTCCCACGTGCAATATTTGTCTCTGCTCAGAAAAACTGACCTGAAATTGACCATTGGCTTCTGGTACATGGTAACTTTGCCCAATGTTTCCATAATAACATCAGTAAGGCTTCTGTCTAAACTTACTTCTGCAATTGTCTTCAGATTGGATTCACAGAACAAACTTATTACTTATTTTGATACAATGAGTTTCTTTTCCTTTCTATGTTTTATTTTAATTCTCTTCAAAGCAGACTGTTAAAGGATTTGAGATTTTAAAATGTTAATTTTTGTTTTTATAAGTTCCTGGCAGTTATATAAAATGTTAAAATTAGTTATTTTTTGTTCTGAATTTATTAAATTTATTAAACACTGATCTTTATTAAAATATGAGCAATAAGTATACTCAGATTTAAAAAAAGCTTAAGACAAAACTGTGAGCAATTTTGCTAACTTAATGACAATAACAAGACAATACCGATGAATGAAAAGGTGAAAAAGCTGACTGATATGTATAAACTTCTATATAGACTCAGTCACTATCTAATTCCGTGATGGCTAACCTTTTTATAAAAACCGCCCACTTTTGCAGTGCTGGTCAACCTGGTCCCTCCCACCCACTAGTAGGCAGTCCAGCTTTCATGGTGGGCTATTCGCGGCACTGTTTGGTTGCTATGCTACCATCCACCATGAAAGCTGGAACGCCCACTAGTGAGTTGGAGAGACCAGGTTGACTAGCACTACAAAAGTGGGTGGTTTTTATAAAAAGGTTCACCATCACAGATCTAACTCAACCATCCCAAATGCCCCAGTCCTTCTCATGAATCTCATGAAACCTGAGACAAAATTATATCTTTTATAAACTCCCATGTTTATGAGAAAATGTGGTAAAAGCAGGCACTATCCATGTAGCCCATGATATTTGGGGAATCTATGAAGTCCACATAAATACACAGTACCTGACAAGAATATCTTTGTCATACCAGAAGTGTAGTGATATTGGAAATAACTTTGTAAAAGTTATTTGAGAGTGCCTACATATGAGGTCAATAATGGCAGTGAAAAATACTCCTAATCTCTCCTTTTGAAATTTCAATAAATTGAACAACTACAACACAGTGAAGAAACCCCAGTAGGGCTTGCTGGGGTGCCTGAAAGATCCATGCACTGAATGAACTAAAGGTGAGATGGGTTGAAACAGGAAGGTGGAAGATAAAATACATTTGCAGTGGGCTTTGGAGAGGAGACAAATCCAAAGTGACTGGGTTGTTTTCTTTTTCTTTGCTAAACTACAGGGAGGAAGGAAGTTCAGGCTGTCTGCATATTGTCTGTGGGGTATGGAGAGGCAAACCTGGAGTGACAGGGTCTCCTTCTGCTGGGAGGAGTGGTGAGATGGGCAGAGGGGGAGAGAAATTCAAGTGGTCAAATGGACAATGTTCCCACAGTCTGCTGCCTGCACTTGGCAGAGACAGAGAAAGCTAAAGTGTGGCCCCTAACCTTCCAGATACCACCTCCCTCATCTCATGGTATGGAGAGTGGCAGAGACAAACTCTACAGTCAGCTCTCCAGAGCCACTTGCTCCCTTGAAGAACAGACGTGTTCCATGTCTGAACCCTGGATCTGTTGAGACATGGGAAGGAGTCATTAAAGGCCTGAGATCACCATTGCTAGAAATCACCAAAGCTATAAAGGTGAAGCCATAAAGACCTACAACACATACCACCCACCAACGGGACTGTAGCTCTGCTTACATCATTGCAACAGCAACACCTCAGCAGAGAACAGCCCAGAAACTTCACAGAGATAAAACTTGTAATACAGCGACACCTACTAGAAAAAACCTCTAAAAACCATAATTTATTTTGCTGTTATTTTTTCCTTTTTATTTTTTTTTCTCCTTTTTTGAATTTCATTTTCTTTAATTTTTATATTTCTTATTCTTATTTTCTGTGGATATTTTGTTTTTGACTTTACTCTGTTTTCAATATTTTTTTTTCTGTGGTTTTTCTTGTCATAATTTAAAATTTTCTATATTTTATAATATATTTTTAATTTTAATTTTTTGTTTTTAAATTGTTTTTTTATTTGTTAAGGTCATAACAGTACCACTCTCAAATGCCATCAATGAAGAAGATATTGAATACCATGCCTACACAAGACAGAGATGTAGTTCAGAAAGAAAATAAAAAATCTCCCCCCAAAAACTCAATCACATGGAAACCTTAAAGTTAAATGATGAAGAATTCAAAGTTAAAGTCCTGAATGTATTCAATGTGATGCAAGAAAACATCAATAGGCAACTTAATGAGTTCAGAAAACAAATTAATGAACAAAATGAATACCTCAACAAGGAGATTGAAACTTTAAAAACAGAGAAGAACTCAATAAATTATTTGAAAAATGAGGTAGCAATTTTAGCTAACAAAACAAGCCAGATAGAGAAAAGAATCAGTGACATCAAATATAGGCAACTACAGATCTACAGAGAGAAGAGAAGAGAATTTTAAAAAATTTACAGAGTCTGACCAGGCAGTGGCGCAGTGGGTAGAGCATCGGACTGGAATGCAGAGGACCCAGGTTCAAGACCCCAAGGTCGCCAGCTTGAGCACAGGCTCATTTGGTTTGAGCAAGGCTCACCAGTTTGGACCCAAGGTCACTGGCTTGAGCAAGGGGTTACTTGGTCTGCTGAAGGCCCACGGTCAAGGCACATATGAGAAAGCAATCAATGAATAACTAAGGTGTCACAACGAAGAATTGATGCTTCTCATCTCTCTCTGTTCCTGTCTGTCTGTCCCTATCTATCCCTCTCTCTGACTCTCTCTGTCTCTGTAAAAAAAAAAAAAATTAAAAAAAATTTAGAGAGATCTATAAGAATTGTCTGACTTCATCAGTAAAAGCAATATAAGAATAATGGATATATCAGAAGAAGAAAAAGAGAGACAAGGGAACGGAGAGCCTATTCAAACAAATGATTGATAAACATTCCCAAGCCTATGGAAAGAGTTAGAACCTTGAATCCAAGAAGTAAACAGAATGCCAAGTTTCCTCAACCCAAACAGATCTCCTCCAAGAAACAACATAATAAGATGGTAAAAAATTAATGACAAAGAAAAAAATTCTCAAAGCAGCTGGGAAAAGAAAAACATAACATATGAAGGAAAACCCATTAGGTTATCATCAGATTTCTCAGCAGAAGCTTCACAAGCCAGAAGAGAGTGGACACAAACATTCAAAGTACTGAAAGAGAGGAATTACTAGCTAAGAATACTTTATCCATCAAAATTATTCTTCAAAGATGAAAGAGAAATAAAAACTTTTACAAATATACAGAAGTTGAAGGAATTTATCACCAGAAAACACCCACTGCAGGAAATACTCAAGGGGGTTATTCAACCAGACACAAAGAACAAAACAAACCAAAACTAGAAGTAAAAGCTCCAATAAGGTTATAATATAAACAAGGATAATCTATAACAACAACAACATAAAAGGGGAGAGGATAAATATCTGCAGTAGAAAAAAAGGATGGAGTGCAGAAGCACTCATAAGACAAAGGACTCTTGTATATATGAACATTTTTCTCTTAATAACATAATGGTAACCATCCATGAAAAAGCCACCATTGAAATACACAACTTAAAAAAAGAAGAAACGGGAAAGAAGTATGGAATAACACCAAACAAAAACAACTGACAGAAACACAAAAGAGAAGAACCAAGCAAAACACAGAACTACCAGAAAAAAACCCATAAAATAGCTATAGGAAATCCTTAAGCGTCAATAATTATCCTAAATGTAAATGGACTAAACTCACAAATAAGGAGGCACAGACTAGCAGATTGCATCAAAAAGCAAAACCAATCTTATGCTGCATTCAAAAGACATATTATAGCTGCAAGGACAATAGTAGACTCAAAATGAAAGGTTGGGAAACAATTCTCCAAGCAAATAATATCTAAAGATATCTACTAACTGATCTAAAAATAAAAGCAGACAAAAATATAATCATAGTTGGAGAATTCAACACATCATTGGCGGCTTTAGATAGATCATTCAAACAGAAAAATCAATAAAGAAATATTGGCCTTAAATGATACACTAGACCAGGGGTTGGGAAACTTTTTGGCTGAGAGAGCCATGAATGCCATATATTTTAAAATGTAATTCTGTGAGAGCCATACAACAACCTGTGTATGTTATGCATTATCCAGTAAAAATTTGGTGTTGTCCCAGAGGACAACTGTGATTGGATCCAGCCACCCCCAACTACGAACATGAGTGGTAGAAAATGAATGGATTGTAATACATGAGAATGTTTTATATTTTTAACATTATTATTTTTTTTATTAAAGATTTGTCTGTGAGCTAGATGCAGCCATCAAAAGAGCCACATCTGGCTCGCAAGCCATAGGTACCTGACCCCTGCACTAGACCAAATGGACATAATAGACATTTACAGGACAGTTCATCCCAAAACATCAGATTATCCATTCTTCTCAAGTGTACATAGAATATTCTCAAGGCTAGACCATATACTGGGATACAAAACTAACACCAACAAATTCAAGAAGATTTAATTTATACAGAGCATATTCTCTGACCATAAATCATTGGACTAGAATTTAACTGCCTAAAGGAAGTAAAGATACCCACAAAAATGGGGAAATTAAACAACACACTTCTAATAAATTACTAGATCAAAAAAGATATAAAAGCAGAGATCAAAAGATATGTACAGACAAATGAAGATGACAACACAGCATACCAAAATTTTTGTGATGCAGCAAAAGCAGTAAGAGGGAAGTTTATATCATTATAGGCTTATATCAAAAAATAAGAGAGATCCCAAGTAAACAACCTAACATCACATCTTAAGGAACTAGAAAAAGAAAAAAGGCAACCCAAAGGAAATAAAAATAATTAGAGCAGTACTAAATGAAATAGAAAACAAAAAAAACTATAAAAAAAGTTAATACAACAGAGTTATTTTAAAAGATCAATAATCAATAAATTACTGGCTAGACTCACTAAGAAAAAAGAGAAAGGATTCATATAAACAAAATCCATAATGAAAGAGGAGAAATTACCAGACATCATAGATATACAAAGAGTCATGCTAGAATACTATGAAAGATTATATGCCACCAAATTCAACAACCTAGAGGAAATGAATAAATTCCTAGAATTATACAATCTTTCTAGACTGAGTTAGAAAGAATTGGAAAACCTAAATATACCTATAAGCAGGGAGGAAATAGAAACAACTATTAAAAACCTCCCCAAAAAACAAAAGTCCAGGACCAGATGGCTACACTAGTGAATTCTACCAAACATTCAAAGATTTGGTATCGATCCTTTTCAACATCTTCCAAAAAATAGAAAAAGAACCAATATTTCCTAACACATTTTATGAGGCCAACATAACCCTCATTAAAAAACCTGGCAAAGACAACACACAAAGAAGAAAACTGCAGAAAAATATCTCTAATGAATACAGATGCAAAAATCCTAAACAAAATACTAGCAAATCAAATACAACACATTAAAAAAATAATACATCATGATCAAATAAGGTTTATTCCAGGAGCACAAGAATGATTCAAGATATTAAAATTGATCAACATAAAACAAAACAAAAATTACGTGATTCTATCAATAGATGCAGAAAAGGCATTCTATAAGATACAACATCCCTTTATGTTTAAAACACTCAATACAATGGATATAGAAGGAAAGTCCCTCGACATAATAAAGGCCGTATGTGACAAACTATTAGCTAATATCATATCAAATGGGGAAAAATAAAGGCTCTTATTTTTCAAGAATAAGACAAGGTTGCCCACTTGCTCCACTCTTATTCAACATAGTTCTGGAAGTTTTAGTGAGAGTGATCAGGAAAGAGAAAAAAATAAAAGGCATCCATATTGAGAAAAAAGGAGTAAAGGTATGACTTTTTGCAGATGACATGACTCTGTATATAGAAAACCCCAAAGACTCCACCAAAAAACTGTTAGAAACAATAAACCAATACAGTAAAGTCTCAGGATACAAAAAATCAATATAACAAAAGTCTATTTTTTTATATGCCAATGATGAAACTTCAGAAAATAAACTAAAAAAACCCCAATTTCTTTTATAATTGCAACAAATATATATATATATAATATGTATATATTATATATATATTATATAATATATATATAATACCTGGGAATAAACTTAACAAAGGATGTGAAGGACCTATATAGTAAAAACTACAAAACATTTTTGAAAGAAATTGAAAGAGGTACAATGAAGTGGAAAACTATTACATGTTTATGAATTTAAAAAATCAACATAGTTAAAATTGCCACATTACCCAAAGCAATATACAAATTTAATGCAATCCTTATCAAAATCCTAATATCATTTTTTAAAGAAATAGAACAAAAATTACCAGGTTTATATGGAACCATAAAAAACCCCAAATAGCCAAAGCAATCCTGAGAGAAAAGAATGAAGTTGGAGGTACTACACTACCTGACTTCAAATTATACTATAGAACCACAATAATCAAAACAGCATGGTATTGGCAGAAAAACAGACAGACAGACTGATGGAATAGAATCGAGAGCCCAGATATAAACCACACACACACACACACACACACACACACACACACACACACACACACATATATATAAATCATCTTCAACAAAGGAGCCAAAAACACACAATGGAGAAAAGAAAGCCTCTTCAATGAATGGCGCTGGGAAAATTGGAAAGCCACATGCAAAAGAATGAAACTTAACTACAGTTTCTCTTCCTGTATAAAAATTAATTCAAAATGGATCAAAGACCTAAATATAAGACTGAATCATTTAATTACATGGAAGAAAACATAGGTACTAAACTCATGAAACTTAGCGGTAGAGAACAATTTATGAGTTTGACCCCAGAGGTAAGGGAAATAAAGGCAAAAATAAATAAATGAGATTATAGAAAGCTAAAAAGCTTCTGTGCAGCAAAGAAACCAACAACAAAACAAATAAGTAGCCAACTAAATGGGAAATGATATTTGCAAACAACTGCTTCAATAAGGGGTTAATATTCAAAATATAAAAAAAGAACTCATAAAGCTCTGCAACAAACAAGCAAACAATCCATTTTAAAAATGGGGAGAAGACCTGTACAGTCACTTCTCCCAAGACGTACAAATGGCCAACAGATACAGGCATATGAGAAGATGCTCATCTTCATTAGCTATTTGAAAAATGCAAATTAAAATTACAGTGTGATACCACCTCACATCTATCAGATGGGCTACTATAAACAAGACAGGTAATAAGTGTTGAGGAGACTGTGGAGAAAAAGGAGCCCTCATTCACTACTGGTGAGAATAAATTAGTACAACCACTATAGGAGAAAGTATGGTGGTTGCTCAAAAAATTAAAAATAGAATTACCAAATGACCCAGAAATCCCTCTACTGGGTATCTACCTTAAAAACTCAAAAACTGATACATAAAGACACATACACATAATGTTTATTGTAGCATTAACAGTGGCCAAGACATGGAAGCAACTAAAGTGTCTCTTGATAGAGGACTGGATAACGAAGATGTGGTACATATATAAAATGGAATACTACTCAGCCATAAGACCTGATCACTTAGTGACATTTATGACAACATGGATAGTTCTTAAGAACATTATACTGAGTGAAATAAGTAAATCAGAAAAAGCTAAGAACTGTATGATTTCACACATGGGTGGGATATAAAACGGAGACTCATGGACATAGATAAAAGTGAGGTGGTTACCAGGGGAAGGGGCTCGGGTAAGGGAGTAAAAAGGGACAAATATAAGATAACAAAATGATTTGACTTTGGATGATGGCTATAGGACATAATCAACAGTTTAAATGCTATAGAAATGTTTACCTGAAACTTATGTACTCTTGTTGATCAATGTGTTGATCACCTTGTTAAAGTTAATTTTCTAAATAAAATAAAAAAAATAGAGTGCCTAGGTTCTAATTTTATGAACCTTGATTCACAACCTGAAATTTGCATGAAACAAAAGAGGAGTCCTCGATGAACTCTTCTTTACCATGTCTGAGTCTAAACCTGCTTTCTCTTAAGGTCCAGAACACCACATCAACTATTGCCAGTGACAAGTGGTTGAAAATGCCTGATAAATAGTGGCTTTACAAAAACTTTTTTTTATTGATCTGGCCACATGGCACAGAGCCACCTCAAACCTGGTTTCTTCTCTTCTATTAATGTCTCCTCAGCGGAGGCCTCGAGCACAGCTGTTATTGTGTTGGTGCAGGGAGTCCATCTAATGACCTTTTACAGAGCCAGGAAGCTGTGTGCCTGTGGCTGACCCAATTATATCACAGACTACACAGAGCACCTTATGTTGGCTCCGGTGAATGGACCAGGAAGCAAAATGATAAATCTTTACAATAAATCTTGATTGTTGGACCGGAGAAAAAAAGACCCCTATCCCCATTCCAAATTTTTTTATTAGCCTCCTGATACTATCTCTTGAATACCATTGAAAGTAAGCAGCCTATAAATATTGCATGTTTCCAATTCTAAAAGCTGATAAAGTTTGTTGTACTTATAAAATAAATAGAAGGAATATGTTTCAGTTTTCTACTTACAGGTCTCTGTGGAGATTTCAGGTATAATTTATTGCTTTGATTTAAAAAAACTGTAGTGTCCCTTCATGTGTGCTCTTTTTTTCACTATTTTTTTCTCTCTGATATTTTATGTCTGAAGCACAACACATAAGCAACCATGCATTTGGACAATGCCAAGCCTCCTGTTATATGCTCTTGTTTTTGTTACAACTCTTTAATTGCTTCTTTAAAAATAATTCTCTCATAACTTTCCCCTTTTTTCTCTATATGTCTATTCTAGTCTTTAGTTAACAAATAGACTAGTCTTTCATTGTATCAAAGTCTTCCTATTTCAGAGGAACTAGAACCCATGTGGCCACTCCCTCACAAATTTATGAGGTTATCAAATGGCTGGTAGTCTGCAATTGAAAATATGCTATGCTGCCTGACTAGGTGGTGGTGCAGTGGATAGACTGGGACGTGGAGGACCCAGGTTCAAAACCCCAAGGTCGCTTGCTTGAGTGTGGGCTCATTTGGTTTGAGCAATGTTCACCATCTTGAGCCCAAGGTCGCTGGCTTGAGCAAGGTGTCATTCAGTTTGTGGTAGCCACCCAGTCAGGGCACATAGGAGAAAGCAATCAATGAACAGCTAAGGTGCCGCAATGAAGAATTGATGCTTCTCATTTCTCTCTCTTCCTGTCCATCTATCCCTGTCTGTCCCTTTCTCTGTCTCTGTCACAAAAAAAAGAAAGAAAAGAAAATATGTAATGCTTATTTCCAGTAATGATCGCCCAAACTTTATTATTGGTCTGTATGAAAGAAAACCTTCTGTGTATTTGATGAATATACTTTGAATTTCAAATGCTCAAAAAAAATTTTTTTAAAAGGTGGTAGGGGTAGGAGAGTGCTTCGATAAACCTCTGGTCCTGAAGATTCTCTGCTTATTGATTAACTAGTATTGTTCATAGGTTCTGAAAACCCGGTCTTACCCTGGACGTAAAAATGGCAATGACGGTGGTGATCATCAGGGGTAATATCTCCTTTCCTTCACACCATTCAGTTTCATAATTTCTAAGGTGCTGCATTTTGAAATTAAGTTTGGAGATGAATTATCACCCTATATTTTTGGAATCAATGTGCATTTAACCTTTCCTTAATTAATTGCACTTTCTGCCACAGAAGATCTTGCAAAGCAGAGGTAGCATCTTAGTTTCAGGTTGAAGTAACAGAAAATAGTGTTATGTTCCTTTATTTATCATAAAGACCAAGTATATAGGAGACCACCCAAGAATACTGGCTAAAGAGTTAGAAATTCAGAGTTTGTCAAGTGAGACTTATAAATGTACAAGCATCTTCACCCATGCCTTTTACAAGAAGATTATTTACATTCACATATGAGAGGCATGATGCAAAATAATGAATACTATTTAAAATCATTAATAAAGTGCCTTAATTAATTTTTCCTTTTTATTGAATTTATTGGGGTCACACTGGTCAATAAAATTATACAGGTTTCAGATGCTTCTGCACGTCTGTACCCTGTATTGTGCATTCCTTACCCCAAGTCAACTCTCAACCATCACCATTTATCCCCCTTTATTCTCCTCCACACTTCCCAACCATCCTCGGCCTCAGAAAATCACCACAGTGTTGTCCCTGTCCATGCGATTTCTCTCTCTCTCTCTTTTTTTTTTTTTTGTCTAATCTCTTCCTCTCTCTCACCCAGCCCCCACCCCAGTAGTTGTCAGCCTGCTCTCAGTGAGTCTGTCTTTATTTTGCTTGTTAGTTCGTTTTGTTCATTAGATTCTGCATAAGTCACTTATATGGTACTTATCTTTCTCTGACTGGCTTTTTCACTTAGCATAATGGTGTTCAGTTCCATCCATGCTGTTGCAAAGGGTAAGGTCTACTTATTTTTTACAGGCAAATAGTATTCCATTGAGTAAATGTACCACAGTTTTTTCATCCACTCATCCACTGATGGACACTTGGGCTGCTTCCTAATCCTGGATTGTAAATAACACTGCTCAAACACAGAAATGTATATGTTCTTTCAAAATAATGTTCTGGGTTTCTTTAGATAAATTCTCAGAAGTAAAATCACCGGGTCATAAGGCAGTTTTATTTTTAATTTTATTAAGTAACTTCATACTGCTTTCCACATTGGCTGTGCCAATCTGTATATGCACCAACAGTGTATGAGAGTTCCCTTTTCTCCACATCCTTGCCAACACTTTGTTGATTTATTGATGATAGTCATTCTGACAAGTGTGAGGTCACATCTCATTGTGGTTTTCATTTGCATTTCTCTGCTGATTAGTGACCTTGACTATTTTTTCCTATGTGTAAGGGACGTTCGTGTGGCCTCTTTGGAGCGGTGTCTATTCAGGTCTCTTGTTCATTTTTAAATTGGGTTGTTTGTTTTGTTTTGGTATTGAGTTGTGTAAGTTCTCTATAAATTTTATATCTTGATCTCTTATCAGATGTATCTTTGGTGAGTATGTTCTCCAATTCAGTGGGTTGTCTTTTTATTTCATTGATGGTTTCCTTTGCTGTGCAAAACGTTTTAGTTTGATATAGTCCCCTGTTTATTTTTTTGTTTGTTTCCCTTGCCTGAGGAGATATATCAGAAAAAAATATAGATTACAAAGGGAAATGTCCAAGATTTTACTGCCTATGTTATTCTAGGATTTTTATGGTTGAGTCTAACATTTAGGTCTTTATTCTTATGTATAGTGTAAGAAGGAGGTCTAGTTTTATTTTTGCACCTTTCAGTCCAGTTTTCTCAACACCATTTATTAAATAGACTGCCTTTACCTCCATTGTATATTCTTATCTTCTTTGTCAAATATTGACTATAAAGGCATGGGTTTATTTCTGGGCTCTCTATTCTGTCCCATTGACCTATATGTCCATTTTTATGCCAGTACCGTGTTTAGATTATTGTCGCCTTGTAGTATAGTTTGATATCAGGTAGTGTGATTCCTCCAACTTTGTTCTTTCTCAGTATTAGAGTTACTATTCAGGATCTTTGGGGTTCCATATACATTTTTGGAATATTTGTTCTAGTTCTACAAAATATACCATTGATATCTTGATAAGAATTGCATTGAATTTATAGATTGCATTAGACAGTATGGACACTTTTTACAATGTTAATTATTCCTATCCATGAACATGTTATATGCTTCCACTAATTTAATTTTCAGTTTTTTTTTAGTGTGTTATCATTTTCCAAATACAGGTCTTTTATATCTATGGTTAAAAATATTTCTAGATTTTTTTTTCTTTTTGAAGAAACTATGAATAAAATTGGTTTCTTAGTTTTTTGGTTTTTGTTTTTTTTGTTTTTTTTGATAGTTCATTATTGGTGAATAAAAATGCAACTGAGTTCTGGATATTTATTTTGAATCCTGCTACTTTGCTGAATTCCTTTATCAATCCTGATAGATTTTTGGTGAAATCTTTGGGTTCTTTATATACAGTGTTATGTCATATGCAAATAATGACAGTTTTACTTCTTCCTTTCCATATTTGGGAGGCTTTTATTTCTTCTACTTGTCTGAATTTTTGTGGCTTGAACTTCCAATACTGTGTTGGATAAAAGTGGTGATAACAAACATCCCAGTCTTGTTCTCAATCTTAAAGAAAATACTGGTAGTTTTTGCCCATTGAGTATAAATGTTGGCTCTTGGTTTTTTATATATGGCCTTTATTATGTTGAGGTATGTTCCTTGTATTCCCACTTTGCTCAAGGTTTTGATCACAAATAGGTGCTGGATTTCGTTGAGTGCTTTTTTGGCATCTATTGATATGATCGTGTGATTTTTATCCTTCATTTTGTTTATGTGATGAATCACATTTATTGATTTGTGAATATTGCACCAGCCTTACTATCCAGAATAAATCCCACTTGATCATGACATAATGCCTTTCTAATGTATTGTGGGATCCAGTTTGCTAATATTTTGTTGAGAATTTTAGCATCAATATTCATCAGGGATATTGGCCTATAGTTTTCTTTCCTTGTAGTGTCTATCCCTGGTTTTGGAATTAGGATAATGCTTATCTAGTAAAATGAACTTGTGAGTCTTCCCTCCTCTTGAATTTTTTTAGAATAGATTGAGAAGGACAGGTGTTAGTTTCTCTTTGAATGTTTGGTAAAATTCACCTGTAAAGTGAACTAGTCCAGGACTTTTGTTTGTTGGGAGTTTTTTGATTACTGCTTTAATATCACTAGTTGTAATCTGTCTGTTTAGATTTTCTGATCTTTCTGATTCAGTTTTGGAAGATTCTATGTTTCAAGGAATTTACCCATTTTGTCCAGGTCATCAAATTTGTTGGCATATAATTGTTTGTAGTAAATTTCTCACAATTCTTTGTATTTCTTTGGTGTCAGTTGTTACTTCTCTTTCACTTTTGATTTTAATATTTGGGTCCTCTCTTTTTGTCATTATCTGTTGGGTTAAAGGGCTTGTCAATCTTGTTTGTCTTTTTAAAGAACCAGCTCTTGGTTTTATTAATCTTTTGTATTTTTTAACACTCTATTTTATTTATTTCTGCTCTGATATTTATTATTTCTTTTCTTCTACTCACTTTGGGCTTTACTTGTGGTTATTTTTCAAGTTTCTTTAAGTGTAAAGTTAGATTTTTTTTTTTGAGAGAGAGAGGTAGGGAGAGAGACAGGAATATTGAGCTGTACCTCTATGTGCCTTGACCAGGGAATCAAACCAGCAACCTCTGTGATCTGGGATGATGTTCCAGAGCTATCCAGCCAGGGCTTAACTTTTATTGAATTTTAGAAAGACAAAAAGAGGATGGAAAAAAGAGAGGAGGGGAAGAAAAGCATTTGTTGTTCCACTTGTTCATGCATTTTCTTGTGTGCTTTCCATGTGTGCCCTGACCAGAGATTGAACCTGCAAACTTGTTTTATAACAACACTCTTAACTAACTGAGCTATCTGGCCAGGGCTAAGTTAGATTTGTTGGTTTGTTTGTTTCTTGAGATAGGCATATAATTCTATGAATTTCCCACTTAGAAATGCTTTTGCTGTGTCCCATAGATTTTTGGGTTGTTGTGTTTTCATTTTTATTTTTTCCAAGACATTTTTAAATTTCTTTTTTGACCTCATTGTTAACCCTTTTATTGTTTAGTAATGTGTTATTTAGCCTCCATGTTTTTCTGTGTTTTTCTTTTCTTTTTTTTCTTGTGGTTTTTGATTTCTGGTTTTATACCATTATGGTCAGAGAAAATGCTTGAGATTATTTCAATCTCAATCTCAAGCAGATATATATTCTGCTTCTTTGGGATGGAATGCTCTGAAGATATCAATTAAATTCAGCTCATCTAGTGTATTATGTAAGCCTGTCATTTTCTTATCTATATTATATCTGGAAGATCTATCTATTGATGTCAATGGGCGTTAAAATCTCCTAATATGACTGTATTTCTGTTAATCGCTTCTTCCATGTCCATCAAAATTTGCTTTATGGGCCCTGGCCGGTTGGCTCAGCGGTAGAGCGTCGGCCTGGCGTGTGGGGGACCCGGGTTCGATTCCCAGCCAGGGCACATAGGAGAAGCGCCCATTTGCTTCTCCACCCCCCCTCCTTCCTCTCTGTCTCTCTCTTCCCCTCCCGCAGCCAAGGCTCCATTGGAGCAAAGATGGCCCGGGCGCTGGGGATGGCTCCTTGGCCTCTGCCCCAGGCGCTAGAGTTGCTCTGGTCGCGGCAGAGCGACGCCCCAGAGGGGCAGAGCATCGCCCCCTGGTGGGCAGAGCGTCGCCCCATGGTGGACGTGCCGGATGTATCCCGGTCGGGCGCATGCGGGAGTCTGTCTGACTGTCTCTCCCCGTTTCCAGCTTCAGAAAAATACAAAAAAAAAAAAAAATTTGCTTTATGTATATAGGTGTTGTTTTGATGGGTGCCTAAATGTTTACAAAGGTTATATCATCTGTTAGATTGCTCCCTTTATCATTATGTACTGTTTTGCTTTGTCTTTTACTGTAGCTTTTGTTTTAATGTCTATTTTGTCAGTTTCTTTTTGCATTCCATTTGCATGAAATATTTTTTTCCATCCCTTTACTTTCAGTCTGTGTGTATCTTTCATTCTGAAGTAAGTCTCTTGTACACAACACATACATGGGCATATTTTCTTATCTATTTAGTTACCCTATCTCTTTTGACTATAGCATTTAAGCCATTTATCTTTAAAGTGATTATTGATAAGTACGTATTTATTGCCATTTTATTCTTTTAATTATGTTCTATTTTTTTCTTCTTCTTAAAGCAGGCTGTTTATCATTTTTTATAATACTGGTTTGGTGGTATCAAACTCCTTTAGCTTTTCATGTCTGAAAAGCTCTTTATTTCTCCTTCAGTTGGTCATAGGTAGAGTAACTCAGAACAGGGATCCTGGTGGCTGTCCTTTCAGCTGTTTCTCCAGAATCAGAAACCCCAGATTCTCCTCACATGACTCAAATGTGCTACACCCTCTAATGGTGAGTGGCTTCAAATGAAATTCTGTGCATTTGATCTTTAAGATATTCCTGTGTCTCTAGCCTTCTATCCCTGTTGGACAGAAATTCTGCTCCTTTTCACAGCCAGATGCTATGTAAGCACCTCTTCCTGACTCTGCTGCTCTGAAGTAGGTAGCATGGCTTGGAGTTTAGACTCCATGTTTCTCAGAAGAAACCCCCTGCAGCTGAGATATCTCTCTGGACCCATGGCCACTGCCCATGGGAGTGAGGCCAATCGTTTTGCATCTCTACCCCTCTGACTGATCTCAATGTTGCTTTTTTTTATTATTTTTATTTTTATTCATTTTAGAGAGGAGAGGGAGAGAGAGAGAGAGAGAGAGAGAGAGAGAGAGAGGAGAGACAGAGAGAGAGAGAGAGAGAGAATGGGGGAGAAGCTGGAAGCATCAACTCCCATATGTGCCTTGACCAGGCAAGCCCAGGGTTTCGAACCGGCAACCTCAGCATTTCCAGGTCCACACTTTATCCACTCGCCACCACAGGTCAGGCTCAATGTTGCTTTTTTGATAATTTTTTGTTAACAAGATTTCTCTTCAACACATGTAGCCCCATGTTCATTGCAGCACTGTTCACAGTGGCCAAGACATGGAAACAACCAAAAAGCCCTTCAATAGAAGACTGGATAAAGAAGATGTGGCACATATACACTATGGAATACTACTCAGCCATAAGAAATGATGACATCAGATCATTTACAGCAAAATGGTGGGATCTTGATAACATTATACGGAGTGAAATAAGTAAATCAGAAAAAAACAAGAACTACATGATTCCATACATTGGTGGAACATAAAAACGAGACTAAGAGACATGGACAAGAGAGTGGTGGTTACCAGGGGTGGGGGGAGGGAGGACGCAGGAGGGAGGGAGGGAGAGAGTTAGGGGGAGGGGGAGGGGCACAGAGAAAACTAGACAGAGGGTGACGGAGGACAATCTGACTCTGGGTGAGGGGTATGCAACATAATTTAATGACAAGATAACCTAGACATGTTTTCTTTGAATATATGTACCCTGAATTATTAATGTCATCCCATTAACATTAATAAAAATTTATTAAAAAAATAAATAAATAAAAAATAAAAAAAAAAGATTTCTCTTCAGCTTGTCTTTAGTTGGATATTCAAGATTATTGTTCTATAATTCAGTTATAGTTCTATTTGGTTTTGGGAGGAAGTGAGTGTAGCTTTCTCTCTACTGCATCTTACATTTACTCTGCTGCCATCTTACATTTGTCTGTTCTGTTAATTATTACTTAAAAATAATAATACCTGAAATTGATTGGGGCTTACTATGTGCCAGAAATTGAGATATATTTGACATATTTTTTTAATTTAAAATTTAAAAGAAAACTGAGAAACTATTGTTTCTAATTTACAGAACAGAAAAGTGGGGTTCAAATAGGTAAAGGAACTCAATCAGGTCATACAGGTTGTAGATAGTGGAGCCAGGATTGAAACTGTTTGCCTTTTTATTTTTTAGCTTTGGTTTCAGTTACAGAAATATAGGTAATACCTTGGTATGCTTGTTCTCTCAATAAAAAGACATTATATTCTTGCAGCAGAGTAGAGATGACACGAACAAGAGAAATATTAATAATCAAATAATACTTATTGATTGTATAAGCCTACAAAAGTTCACTTTAATTTCTAAAACTTAAGCAATTTTTTTCTATAACTTTGAAAGTAGAAGAGGTCTCATAAACTGCTTAAAAATACTTTATTTATCTTGTGTAATATAGAGGTAACTATACTCAGTAATATCCTTCTAGAAGTCCCAAATTTGAGTAAAAAATAAAACTATTTAAACTGTTAGTCTTAAAGAGCACTGAAGAGCAATATAAATACTATAATTCTTGAAAAATTACCAAACTTCTAAATTAGGTACTCAAAAAAATTATGCAGTTGAATCTAAATCCTATTTATGGCCCTGGCCAGTTGTTTCAGTGAATAGAGCATCGGCCCAGCACATGGATGTCCTGGGTTTGATTCCTGTTCAGGACACACAAGAGACGTGATCACCTGCTTCTCTACCCTTTCTCTCCCCCTCCCCCTCTGGCAGCCAGTGGCTCAATTTGTCTGGGCATTGGCCTCAGGCCTAAGGATAGATTTGTTGATTCGAACATTGGCCCCAGATGAGTGGTGCCATGTGAATCCTTGTCGGGGGAACTGTGGGAGTCTATCTCACTATCTCCCCTTTTCTCACTTAAAAAAATAAACAAAAACAAATAAATCTTATTTATTTATTTATTTATTTATTAATTTATTATCTACAGGAATATTCTTTAGCCAACCTGGTCTCCTGACCATTTTTCTTTAATTTCTACTTGCAATATCTTTTTTCCTGTTAACCCCACCCCACCCCCATTTTTTTTTTACATATTTACTGTAGTGTTTTTTGACTTTCCATAGAACTATCTTGTTCTATAGTTATTTGCTTATTAATTTTCTCCCCAGTCATTATAAAGCATCTTTAGGTAAAAACTAAATTTGCTCCTTTTTATCCCCCTCCCCAAATATTTTACTCAATTTTTTTCTAAATTTTTTATTTTATGTCTTCCAGATTTTAACTCAATCCTCAAACCATTTTTAAAAATATACTCTATTTTTAAGAACAATTTTAAATTTACAGAAAAAATTGTGATGAAAGTACAGACTTTCTTTATATTTCACACTGAAATTTTCCTATTAACATCTTACATTTCTGTGGTACATTTGTCATAATTAACGAACCAATACTGATACCTTAGTATTAACTAAAGTCCATCATATTTCCATATCTTCTTAGTTTTTACCTAATGTCTTTTTCTGCTTCAGAATCCCAAAACAGTACCATGTCACAGTTTTCATATCTACTTAAGTGACTTTTGGCTTTGACAGTTTCTTAGACTTGCTTTGTTTTTGATAACCTTGGCAGTTTTGAAGGATACTGGTCAAGTGATTTATAGAATGTCACTCTTCTGGAATTTGTCTGATGTTTTCCTGGTGGGTAGACTGGGGTTATGGAGTTTGGGAAAGGAAAACCTCAAAGGCAAAGTGCCATTTTTGTTACATAGCAGAGGTATATTGCAACACTATGATTCATCACTGTTGATATGACCTTGTTTATTTAACTGAGGTATTGTCTTTTTAGTGTAAAGTTTCCCCCTCCATCCTTTTCCCCAACTTGTACAATTTGGAAGGAAGTAGCTTTGTGCTAAGTGGGACTTTATAGAACCCTTTTTGAGAGCAGAGTATGTACATAAATTTTTTGGAATTCATTTGAAAGAGAGATTTGTCTCTTTTATTTATTAATTTACTCAATCACTTATTTATATAAGTATGAGCTTATGGATCTTTATTTTATATTTTGTGTTATATTTAATGAGCACTTGTTTTTGTTCCTCAAATTGTTCCAGCTTTGGCTATTGGAAATTATTTCAGTTGGTTCCTATGTCTCTTCAATATATTCTTATAAGCATTGGTTTTTATTTTGTTTTGTTTTTGAGCCCTTTCTTACCTTCTTGAACTATAAGATGCTCCAGATTCATCTTGTATATTTACTGCTTAAATACTAGAATGAGCCATTTCTTAAAGAAGCCCTGATTCTTCTTATTTAAAAAAAATGGTATTAGAGGATTCCCAGATGGTGACGGAGTAGGCAGACATTTCAACTGCCAACTCCGAGGACCAAATTAGAGTTACAACTAAATTTAAGAATAATAATCTTGAAAAAGCAGCTTCAGAATAAATAAAGAAGAGTTCATAACCAAGGAATCACAGAAGAAACCACATAAAGACTGGTAGGCAAAGCAAAGATGCAAAAAGGGCTGCCCTCATCCCAGGAGCAAAAAATGTTAGCCAAAGGTCCAGAGGGACTCTCTGCTCTGAGAAGTGTGGGTCCTAAGTCCCAGGCCAGGTACCCAGCCTAGAGCACCAGAGTCTAGAAGAGGTGCCCATATAGCATTTGATGGTAAAAAGGGCCGAGGTTTCTCTCTGCAAGAAAGAGATAGGAGGTCTCATATACTTAGGCATCATCTGAAAGGGCCAATGCAAAAAAAAAATCTCATTCACAGACACTTACCTATGGGTCTAGCAGAGGGAGAGCTGAGAGGACTAGAGTTGCATAAGGAGAATGTGAAGTTGGTGGCCCAAAGAGAGACACTGTGGGGAATGGATACTGGAACCTCTGTGCTGAGTCATTCTCCAATAGTGCAGTCACCATCTTTCTTGGGTGGAGCAATCCCCTTTGCGTGGCATCAGCCTGGGAGAAAGTAACTACCCCAATCCTTAGAAATATTTCTTGTCCCAACCTATGAAGACTGGGTCATTCTGAGCAGTAAGCCAGGAAAACAGGGGTGGTCTGTCAGTGATTCAGCATTCTGGCATTGAGGATGCTCTTAGTCTTCCTCCCTGAGACCAAAGACTTCAGAGATGGAATAACTTCTTCAAAAGGGACTGTCAGCCCCAGCCAATCTGAAACTGCTGCTTATCTCACTGGGGAGAAATAAAACTTGAGTATCTAGCAGTATTGAGGAATTAGGCTCTGGAGTAAGGGCCAACTTTTTTCTACTGAACTCCTGACCAAGAGAATCCTGAAATAGGAGACCCCACTAATGTTGTCATCCTGATCTCAGCTGCCCTAACCCACTAACCTGTAGAGAGGTTGGTGGGGTTCAGCCAGTTTGAGCCCATAAGACAGTCTTTCTACAAAAGTATCTGTGGGAAGACCAGGCATAAGAGGTGTAGCAGCTGAAAAGTGGAGGCAAATCTTACAGAGCTTGGGTTTTTTAATGGAGCTGCTGTCAGCTCTAAGCAGGAGGAAGCTGATCCATACACACAGGTTGGGTCCTCCAAATCTATCCAAGGACAGAAAGTGC
The DNA here is from genome assembly GCF_036850995.1 of Saccopteryx leptura. Lineage (NCBI taxonomy): Eukaryota > Metazoa > Chordata > Mammalia > Chiroptera > Emballonuridae > Saccopteryx > Saccopteryx leptura. The sequence goes on from NC_089510.1 coordinate 44,479,679, forward strand.
ATACACAAATGGCAATCAGAGCCATAGCTCCAGACAGGTAGCCTATGGCAGGTTACAAACAATGGTAATGCCAACCCATACCCAAACCCTACCCAAAAGGACCCAGAACCAACATAACCAATAGTAGGTGGAAGACCAGAACAATGCTAGACTCATCTAGCTGCACAAGTGGCATGACAAAAGGAGGAGTCCAGAAGATTCCAGACACTGTGGAGAATAAATAAGCCCATTAGGACAGACACTGCACAGCATCTAATACACATGATCAAGGTTGACCCGTAGAGCCAACCAGCCTTAAGGGATAACACCATTCATGAAAGGGTTAACTGCATTCAAGACTCGTGTACAATAAGAGGGTAAATACAACCTTTAAAAAACATTTCTAGAGCAAGGAACTCAGGCATCCTGGATTTAGTACCACTGAGAGAATCTACCCCAAAAGATGCCAAAACAAATATGTAAGTCAGAGCAAAGCTACCTAATACACAAAGAAAATAGGCAAAGAAATTTGACCCAAATGAATCAACAAATCACCAGAAAAATAACTAAATGAAATTAAAGTAATTAAACTACCAGACACAGTTTAAAATAATGGTTATTAAGATGCTCAAGAATCTTATAGTAAGAATGTATGATCACAATGAAACCTTAAGCAAAGAGATAGTAAGCATTAAAAATGACATTGAAATCATAAAAAAGAACCAGTCAGAAATGACAAATACAATATCAGAAATGAACACAGAACTAGAAGGAATCAACAGCAGGCTGGATGAAGTGGAAGACTGAATCATCAATTTAGAGGACGGCTAAACATAAACACAGAAGCAGAGCAGCAAAAAGAAAAGAGGCTCAAAAAGATTGAGGAAATTCTAAAAGATCTCTCTGAAAACATGAAGAGAAATAACATCCACATCATAGGAGTTCCTGAATAAGAAGAGAATGAAGAATGGATAAAGAAATTGTTTGAAGAAATTATGGCTAAAGGAAAAAGTCACACAAGTTCAAGAAGCACAAAGAATTCCATTAAAGATGAACCTTGGCCCTGGCCTGTTGGATCAGTGGATAGAGCATTGACCTGTTGTGGGGATGTTCCGGGTTTACTGACTGGTCAGGGCACACATGAGAAGAAACTATCTGCTTCTCTTCCCCTCACTCTTCTGCTTCTCTCCCCTCCCTCTCACAGCCTGTGGCTCAGTTGGTCCAAGCCTCAGCCTCAGACACTGAGGATAGCTTAGTTGATTCAAGCATCAGCTCCAGACATGGGTTACCAGGTGGATCCCAGTAGGTGCACATGTGGGAGTCTATGTCCCATCGTCTCACTTATAATAATAAAAAAAAATGAACCCAAAGAAGCCGACACCAAGACACATTTTAATTAAAATGCCAAAATTGAGAGACAAAGAAAGAATACTAAAACCTGCAAAAGAAAAGCAATTAGTTACCAATAAAGGAGCCCACATAAGGCAGATATCTGACTTCTCAACAGAAACACTTTAGGCCAGAAGAGTTTGCAAGAAATATTCAAAGTGATGTAAAACAAGAACCTACAACTAAGACTACTTTATCCAACAAAGCTATTATTTAAAACTGAAGAAATAAAGAGTTTTGCAGCCAAAAAAAAAAAAAGAAGAAGGCTCAAGCAGCTCATTAAAACCAAACCAGTACTTTAAGAAATGTTAAAGGGGCTACTATAAGAAGTGAAAAGAAAAAAAAATCAAGAGAAAGAAGACTATAGGTTTAAAGAATAAAATAAATCCCTGGCCAGTAGCTCAGTGGATAGAGCTTAAGCTCAGTGTATGGACATCTCGAGTTCAATTCTCAGTTAGGGCACACAGGAAAAGGAATCATCTGCTTCGTCCCCCTCTCCCCATTCTCTCCCTCATCCCCTTGCACAGCCAGTAGCTCTATTGGTTACACTATTGCCCCAGGCACAGGGGGCACATTGGCTGGTCCAAGCACATGAGCTTCATGTGCTAAAAATAGCTTGGTACTCAAGCATCAGCCCTAGATAAGGTTGCTGGGTGGATACTGATCAGGGTGCTTTTAGGAGTCTGCCTCACTATCTCCCCTCCTCTCACCTAAAAAAGAAAAAATGGTAATAAATAAATATATATCAATAATAACCTTAAATGTAAATGGATTAGATGCTCCAATCAAAAGACATAGGGTAGCTTCATGAATAAGAAAACAAGGCCCAAATATATACTGTCTACAAGAGACCCACCTCATAACAAAAGATACAGATAGACTGAAAGTGAAGGGATAGAAACAATATTTTATGCAAAGGGAAATGAAGAAAACAAAGCTAGAGTAGCAATACTTATATCTGACAAAATAGCCTTTAAAACTAAGGCTATAGTAAGAGACAAAGAAAGTCAATACATAATGATAAAGGGAGAGAATATAACAATTGTAAGTATTTATGCACCTGATATACGAGCACCTAAATATTAAAACAGATTTTGATAGACATAAAGAGTGAGATTGGGCCCTGGCCGGTTGGCTCAGCGGTAAAGCGTTGGCCTGGCGTGCGGGGGACCCGGGTTTGACTCCTGGCCAGGGCACATAGGAGAAGCGCCCATTTGATCTCCACCCCCCCTTCCTCTCTGTCTCTCTCTTCCCCTCCCGCAGCCAAGGCTCCATTGGAGCAAAGATGGCCCGGGTGCTGGGGATGGCTCCTTGGCTTCTGTCCCAGGTGCTAGAGTGGCTCTGGTCGCGGCAGAGTGACGCCCCGGAGGGGCAGAGCATCACCCCCTGGTGGGCAGAGCATCGCCCCTAGTGGGCGTGCCAGGTGGATCCCGGTCGGGTGCATGCAGGAGTCTGTCTGACTGTCTCTCCCCGTTTCCAGCTTCAGAAAAATACAAAAAAAAAAAAAAAAAAAAAAAAAAAGAGTGAGATTGGCAACAATAATATAATGGTAGGAGATTTTAATTCCCCACTAACATCAATGAATAGATCCTTCAGACAGAAAACCAACAAAGAAACAGTGGCCTTAAATGATATAGTACAACAACTGAATTTAATTCATATCTTCCGAATATTTCACCTCATAACAGCAGATTATATATTCTTTTCAAGCATGCATGCTATATTCTCTAGGATAAACCTCATGTTAGGACACAAAACAAGTCTCAATAAATTTAAGAAGATTGAAATTTTATCAAGCATCTTCTATGACCATAATGGAATAAAACTAGAAGAAATCAACTATGAGGGAAAAACTGAAAAACATTTAAAATAATTAAATAGCATGTTATTAAATAACAAATGGGTTAACAATGAGATCAAGGAAGAAATAAAAAGTTTTCTTGAAACAAATGAAAATAACATACAACAACTCAAAACCTATCGGACACAATAAAAGCAGTCTTGAGAGGAAACTTCAAGCATTACAGGCATACCTTAAGAAGGAAGAAAAAGCTCAAATAAACAAGCTAATTCTGCACCAAAAAGAAAAAAAAAAACAAGTAAATCCCAGAGAAGGTAGAAGGAAGGAAATAATAAAGATCAGAATGAAAATAAATGACATAGAGGCTAAAAAACAATACAAAAGATCAATAAAACCAAGAGCTAGGTCTTTGAAAAAGTAAACCAGATTGACAAACCTTTAACCAGACTCATAAAGAAAAAAAGAGAGAAGACCCAAATAAATAAAATTAGAAATGAATGAGAAGTAACAACTGACATCACAGAAATACAAAGGATTGTAAGAAAATATTATGAAGATATATATGCCAAAAATTTGACAGTGTAGGCAAAATAGATAAATTTCTAAAAACATACAATCTTTCAAAACTGAATCTGGAACAATCAGAAAATCTAAGCAAACCAATTACAATAAATAAAATTGGAACAGTTATAAAAAGAACTCCCAGCAAACAAAAGCCCTGAGCCAAATGGCTTCACTTGCAAATTTTATCAAACATTCAAAGAGGAACTAATCACCTATTCTTCTCAAGCTATTCCAAAATATTCAAAGAGGGCAGATTTCTAAGTTTATTTTACAAGGCAAGCATTATCCTAATTCCAAACCCAGGTAGAGATGCTATAAAGAAAGAAAACTATAGGCCAATATCCCTAATGAAGATAGATGCTAAAATTCTCAACAAAATATTAACAAACCAGATTCAGCAATACATTAGAAAGACATTACATCATGGTCAAGTGGGATTTATTCTGGGAGTAAGGCTTGTGCAATATTTGCAAATCAATAAACGTGATTCATCACATAAACAAAATGAAGTATAAAAATCATATGATCATATCAATATATACAGAAAAAGCATTTGATAAAATTTAGCACATATTTATGATCAAAACTCTGAGCAAAGTGGGAATACAGGGAACATATCTCAAGATAATAAAGGCCATGTATGACAAACCAACTGTCAACATCATACTTAATGAGCAAAAATTAAAAGTAATCCCCTTAAGATCAGGAACAAGACAGAGGTGACCCTTTCACCACTCTTATTCAACATAGTCCTGGAAATCCTACCCACAGCAATCAGACAATAAGAAATACTCAGCCCCAAATTGGAAAAGAAGGAGTAAAACTGTCATTATATGCTGATGACATGATACTGTACATAGAAAACCATAAAGTATCAGCCAGAAAGCTACTAGACCTGTTAAATGAATTCAGCAAGGTGGCAGGATATAAAATTAATATTCAGAAATTAGTGGGATTTTTATACACCAAGAATAAACTGTCAGAAAGAGAAATTAAGGAAATAATCTTCTTTACTATTATAACAACAAAAATAAAGTACCTAGGAATAAATTTAACCAAGGAGGTAAAAGACTTGTACTTAGAAAACTATAAGACATTGAAAAAAAAAATGAGGAAGATACAAATAAGTGGAAGCATGCACTGTTTTTATGGATAGGAAGAATTAACATCATTAAAATATCCATACTACCCAAAGCAATCTGTAGATTTAATACAATACCTATTAAAATACCAATGGTATATTTCACAGATCTAGAAAAACATTCCAAATTTTATATAGAACCAAAAAAGGACCTGAATAGCCTTAGCTATCTTGAAAATGAAGAACGAAATGGGAGATATCATACTTCCTGATATCAAATAATAATCCAGGGCCATTGTAATCAAAACAGCATGGACCTGGCATAAAAACAGGCACATAGATCAAAGGAATAGAATAAAGAACCCAGAAATAAGCCCACATCTTCATGGTCAATTAGTATTTGACAAAGGAGGTAAGAGTATACAATGGAATAATAACAGTCTCTTTAATAAATTGTGTTGTGAAAGTTGGACAGGTACATGCAAAAAAAAAAAAAAATGAAACCAGACTTCTAATTTACACCATTCACAAAAACACATTCTAAATGTGTAAAAGACTTAAATATAAGTCACAAAACCATAAAAATCTTGGAAGAAAACATAAGCAGTAGACTCTCTGATATCTCTTGTAGCAATATTTTTGTTAATATATATGTGGGTTAGTGAAATAAAGGACAAAATAAATAAATGGGACTATATAAAACTAAAAAGCTTTGGCACAGCAAAATATACCATTAGGACCTGGCTGGTAGCTCAGTGGATAGAGCGTTGGCCTGGCATATGGATATCCTGGATTTGGTTACTGGTCAGGACACACAGAAAAAGCAACCATCTGCTTCTCCCCCTTCCTCTCCATCTCCCTCTTCTTATCCCCCCCCCCCCCAGCCAGTGGCTGATTGGTTCAAGCATGGCCCTGGGTACTGAATAACTCCATTGAAGTGCATCAACCTCGGGTACTAAAAATGGCCCGTTACTTCAGCATCAGCCTCAGATGGGGTTGCCTGTTGAGGTGCATGTGGCAGTCTGCCTCACTATCTCCCCTCCTTTCACCTAAAATAAAATAATATACAATTAATGAAATAAAAAGACAACTCATTCAATGGAAGAACAAATTTACTGATACTTCTGATAAGTGCTTCATAACCAAAATTTATAAAGAACTTTTAAAACTTAACACTTAACTTATTGGAAGTTAAACAATCCAATAAAAAATGGGCAAATGACCTGAATAGACATTTCTTCAAAGAGTACACACAAAAGGCCAATAGGCATATAAACATTTCTTCAAAGAGTACACACAAAAGGCCAATAGGCATATAAAACATGCTCAAGGTCACTAATTTAATTTGTAGAAATGCAAACTAAATTCGTAATGAGATACTAGTCACACCTATTAGAATGGCTCTCATTAACAAATCAACCAACAAGTTTTGATGAGGGTGTGGAGAAAAGGAAACCCTCCTACACTGTTTATGGGAATGCATATTTGTGCAGCCACTCTGGAAATAGTATTGTGTTTCCTCCAAAAAATAAAAATGTAACTGCCTTATGACCCAGTTATCCCACTTTTAGGAATATATCCTGACTCTCAAAACACTAATTTAAAAGAAGATATGCACCTCCATGTTTCTTGCAGCACTGTTTACAATAGCCAAGATCTAGAAACAGCCCAAATGTCTGTCAATGGACGAGTGGGGAAAAATAGCTGTGGTACATATACACAGTGAAATACTAATAGCTGTGAAAAAGGAGGAAGTATTAGCTTTTGTGACAGTATGGATGGACCTGGAGATTATTATGCTAAGTGAAATAATCCAGGCAGAGAAAGAAAAATATGATATTATCTCACTTATATATGGAATCTAGTGAACACAATAAACTGAGAAACAAAATAAAAAGAGAGGTGGGGTCACAGGGAACTGATGGACAGCTGTCAGAAGGAAAGAGGAAGAGGGAATGGGATCAAAGAAGGTGAAGGGATTTGCCAAAATCATATATACACAACACATATATACAGTAGCCAAAGGGAAAGGAGGGAGGTAGTGGAGGAGGTCAAAGGGAGTGAAATGGGATTGGAAAGAAACTTTGCATGGGGTGGCATGATATGGGTGGCTGATTGTGTTATATTGAGTGGGACACTTAAAACCATATTAACACAATAAACTAAAAATTATAAATAAATAAAGTATAAATCTATTACAATAAAACAAACAAAAAATGGTATTAGAATTCAAGATCTGGATGATAAATGTGCTCTCTGTTGCTTGCATGTCATTACTTCTATGCCCTGTCACTTGACATAGTCAAGAAATATATGAATGTATCTCAACCCATTCATATGCATAGAGCTATAAATATTTCTATATGTAACCATTTGTATCTATATTAAGCTAAACATGAGTTTATACTGATGTCTCCAACTCTAATTCATTACCACAGTATCATTTTAGCCTTCTCCTACTGTTTAATCCGTAAATTTCTACTCCATCAGTAAGAAACCTGGCTCTCATCAACCAGTATCCACTTTCTTAATTATTCACTTCCAGTATACATCTACAGTGGTTTCAGAATTGTTAACTCATACTTTCATAAGGCACAACTTTAAGCATAGTGACTATATGCAGTCCTTTTGCCTTGAGTCTTATAGATGCTTCTTATTTTCAAAGTCGCTTTGCTCAGCACCTTTTAGCAAGCTTGTTTCATACATTCCTTTATAATACAGTTAGATTCTCTTGTCACCATCTACATTCTTCTATTAGATCTCATGCCTTTCTAAAGAGTTTTTCTTAAATTTGCATGCGTTAATGTTTACTGTAAACATTTGTGCTGTAAAATTCTACAGGTTTTGAATAAAAAAAAAACAATGTCTAGTGTCATAAATAATAGTTTTGCTGCTGCTAAATAAATAAATAAATAAATAAATAAATAGAACCAGAAAACCCTAATCTTCACATGTTCAATCTTTCTCCATTTTTCCCACCCAGGGATGTTTTGCCTGTCTCTGTAGTTTTGACTGTTTCATTATATCATATAACTGGAATTATATGTAGCATTTTCAGACTGGCTGTCTTCACTTAGCCATCTACATTAAAGGTCATTACATGTCTTTTTATGGCTTGATAGCTCATTATTTATTGCTGAATAATATCCCATTTTATGAATATATCACAGTTTGTTTGTTTACCTATTTAGCTATTGAATAACATCTTGATTACTTTGGTTTTGGGCTTATTATGAATAAAACTGCTACAAACATTTACATGCAGGCTTTTGTGCAAACATAAATTTTCAAATTAGGATAAATATCTAGGAATACAATTGCTATATCATTTGGTAAGGGTGCATTTAACTTTGTATAAAACAGAAAAACTGTCTTCAAAGTAATTGTACATTTTGCATTGCCGCCAGCCGGGAATGAATGTCCCTTTTGATCCAAGTCCTCATCAGCACTTGGTGTTGTCATTGTTTTGGATTTTAGCCATTCTAATAGGTGTGTAGTGTTATCTCATTATTGTTTTAATTTGCATTACTCTGATGACATATGATATGAAGCATCTTTTCATATGCTTATTTGCCATATGTATATTATTTCTGGTGAACTGTCAGTTAAGGTTTTTGGTGCATTTTTAAATAGAGTTGTTTGTATTCTTATTGTTGAGTTTTTAGAGAACTGGGGGTCCTCAGATTATGACACAGTTTCATTCCTATGACAGTGATGTAACCTGAATTTTGGTGTACCCTAACACAAATGGGACACTTGCACTTTTTACGGTCCAAATGGCATAGGTAAGTGTACTGGGGGATGCCAACTCCCTCACTTACATATACTGCATTACTGCGTATTCTTCTGCCATGCACAACCAAAATAGTTTGCCATGCAGTCTGAAAGTACAATGCTAAGGGCATAAGCCAAAACATTCATGTCTCAATATTTTAAGTTTTTATGGGAGTGAGCATTGTAAACTCAAAACGTCATATGTCAAGACTGTCGTAACCGGAGGACACTCTGTACTTTGCATATTTTGGATTCACTTTTTATCAAATATATCTTTTGTAAACATTTGCTAATAGCCTGTGGCTCGTATTTTTATTTTTTTAACAATGTCCTTCATAAAACAGAAGTTTTTAATTTTATTCAAGTCCAACTTATTGATTTTTTCTTTAATGTGTCATACTTTTGTTGTTCCAAAAACTCATCATCAAACCCAGAATCATCTACATTTTCTGTTATTGTTCTTCTAGTTCTGTAGTTCTAAATTTTACATTTAAGTGTAGAGTTTATTCTGAATTAATTTGCATGAAACCATAAAGTCTGTGTTTAAGTAATAATAGTAATAATAATAAAATTTCAAATGTATATCCAGTTGTGAACCATTTGTTGAATACATTATCTTGTCCCCTTTCCACTTTTTTCAAAGATCACTTGACTATATTTTTTGGGCTCTATTTCTGGGCTCTCTATTCTGATCCATTTATCAATGTGCCTATTCTTTCAATGACATTACCCTTTGTTGATCACTACAGCTTTATAATAAGTCTTGAAGTTGAATAGTGTCAGTTTCCCAATTTTGTCCTTCAGTATTATGCTGGCTATTCTGGGTCTTTTGACTTTTTATATTAACTTTAGAATCACTTTATAGATATTTAAAAATTAGATTATTGGGACTTTGATTAGAATTATATTGAATATAGATTTAGAAAGAACTGATATTTTAATATCGTTTTTCAATTTGTAAACATGAAATATCTCTCTATTTAGAAATTCTTTGATTTTTTTCATCTGAATTACATAGTTTCCCATAAAGAGATTCTATACATACCTTATTTTCCCATGGATAAGGTGCAACCTTTTTAAGAAATGTAGGGTCTAAAAACTGGGTGCATTTTATACCATGGTTGTAGATTTTTTTACTTGCATTTCCCACTTTTTCCTACTTGTTTTTGCACTCATTGTTGAAGTCAGTGATTCGTCATTAGACACAGATGAGGACAAGCTAATGCACGAGAATTTTGACAGTGATGAGGAGTTGTATGAATTTTATAATGAATAAAACTTCAGTTCAATAACTTTATGTAATACATTTTTCCCCAGATTTCGGGCCCCAAAATTAAGGTGCATCTTATACATGACAGCATCTCATACATGGGGAAATACAGTATATCATTAGATTTATACCTAAGAATTTTAATATCTATTGCTATTTTAAATGGTATTATATTTTTAATTTCAAATTATAGTTGTTCATTGCCCATATAAAGAAAACTGTTGGCTTTGACTTTTATATTATATATTATATTTGTATCCTAAGACCTTACTATAATCATTAGTTAGTTTTGTTTTTTTCTTTTTTATATTCTGGGATTCTCTACATAGACAATTATGTTATCTGGGAATGACATTTTTATTTCTTTATTTATAATCCACATACTATCCTCCTGCCCCCTCATTTTATTATTTTATTAGACTGGCTAGCATATCCAGTATGATACTGAATAAGAATGGTGAGAGGGGACATTCTTGCCTTTTCTCAATCAGAGAGAAAACTTTCAACTTCTCACCATTAAGTGTAATATTACCTGAAGGTTTTGGTAGAAATTATTTCTCAAGTTGAGAAAATTTCTCTCTTCCTAGTTTATTGAGAGTATGTATAATAAATAGGTACTTGATTTTGTCAAATACATTTTTTAATCAATTACTTTGATTATATGTTTTTTCTTCTTTAGCATTTTGATGTGGTAGATCAACTAATTTTCAAATGCTGAACCAATGTTGCACACCTAGAATAAATTCCTCCTGGTTGTGCTTTTAAATGTTTTTGATACATTGTTGGATTTTATTTGCTAATATTTTGTTGAGGATTTTTGCATCTATATTGGTCTACACTTTTACATAATGTCTTTATCTGGTTTGGGTATTAGCATCATACTGGCCTCATATAATCCTTCTGATTTCCGGTACACATTGTACAGAATTGGTATCATTTCTTCCTTCAACACTTGATAGAATTCACCAATGAAGACATGTAGACCTTGTACTGTTTTTGAAAGATTATAAATTATTGATTTAATATCTTTAGTAGATATAGGCCAACATAGATTATCTATCTCTCCTTTTTTGACTTTTCATTGTTAGTAAACTTTCAAGAAATTGGCCCATTTTATCTAAGTTACCAAATGTGTGGTTATAGTTGTTGATAGTATTACTTTATTATCCTTTTAATTTCATGTTTCAATAATCATTAAACACTCTTTTACTTCTGATATTAATAATTTGTCTTCTGTCTTTTTTTTTCCTGCTTAGCCCAATAGACGTTTATCAGCTTAATGGTACTTTCAAAGAACCAGTTTTTATTTTGTTGATTTTGTCTATTGTTTTCCTGTTTTCAATCTCATTGAATTACCCTCTAATTTTTATTATTTCTCTTGTTCTGGTTTAAATTTTTCTTCTTTCCCTAGTTTCCTAAAATGGAGCCTTAGACTATTAATTTATGATCTTTATCTTTTCAAACATATTGATTTAATTATATAAATTCCCCTCTATGTACTGCTTTTACTGCATACCACACATTTTGATGTTGTATTTTTATTTTCATTAGTCAAATATATATAAATTTTAATAAATATTTATTAATTTTAATAGAGTGACATCAATAAATCAGGGTATATATATTCAAAGAAAACATGTCCAGGTTATCTTGTCATTCAATTATGTTGCATACCCATCACCCAAAGTTAGATTGTCCTCTGTCACCTTCTATCTAGTTTTCTTTGTGCCCCTCCCCCCCTCCCTCTTTTCCTCCCCCCACCCCCCATAACCACCACACTCTTGTCCATGTCTCTTAGTCTCATTTTTATGTCCCACCAATGTGTGGAATCCTGCAGTTCTTGTTTTTTCTGATTTACTTATTTCACTCCGTATAATGTTATCAAGATCCCACCATTTTGTTGTAAGTGATCCGATGTCATCATTTCTTATGGCTGAATAGTATACTATGGTGTATATGTGCCACATCTTCTTTATCCAGTCTTCTATTTTTTTTTACAGTGATTTAAGCCTTTAAGCAAACTCTTGGCCAATACAGCAATAATCCATAAAAGAGTAGTGTCCTTAACATGTTCACCAAGTCCAAGATGGCCCCAACACCATGCCAAGTCCCTAATAAATGCAACCCAACTCCAGTTCAGTCTGTTAGGAGCTGTCACAAGGAGCAGGAGTCCAGGAAAAGTCCACATCCAAGAAAAGTCTGCATGGCACTGGAATTGTTGTCACAATTCTATACTTTGCAGCTCACGTCCAAGTCCCAATGACCACTGCTTCTAGGTGGTAATGATTCAGGTAGACTGGAAAAGCCATCTGCAACATGTGTGGAGATGGAGCTTCTGTTCTCCTCTGCCTGGAGAGATGAGACCAGGTTGCTTTTCCCTGGAGCTCTGTGACTGTGGCTTGGTAAAGAGAACCTTGGGATACACTAAGCTGGGTGGCAAAGGTAGATTCATAATAGAAGTTGGCAAAAGGGGGAAAGAGAGCTCTAAATTAGGAGTAGGTCCCAGCCTGAAATATGAGTGGAGCATTGAGGTAGGAGGAATAAAGGAGACACTATATATTAAACAAAGCAGCAGAAAATGGGACTATCAACACCCACAACAGAGATCTTTGAGGGAAGAATAAAAAACCTGATTATTCAGGCAAGACATAGTTAAGTGGCCCTTGTGCAAATGAGATCAGTTTACCTGCTTCTTGGAAGAAATACCCTAGGCTCGTCCACAGTGTCGTAGATGGGGCCGATGGCCCTGGGCCCCTTCAGCCTTCAGTGGCAAACCCCAGCTTTCTGGGCAAGGTTAGGTCATAGGTGGCTGGAGCAGGGCTGGAAGAGACTGAACCCTCCCTTAGAGGAGTGAGGGAGAAGCCTACCTTCCAGTGTCCTTGTTTCCTCTAGTCAAATATATTTTTGACATTTCTCTTCAAATTTCTTTTTTGATCTATGTGTTATTTAGCAGTGTGTTGTTTGATCTCCAAATATTTTGGGGTTATCCATATTATTTTTATTGATTTCTATGTTATTTTAATTAAGATAAAACACTTTGAATAATTTCTATTATTAAAAAAAATTTTAAGTGTAGTTTTATAGCCCCAAATGTGGTCTAGCTTAGTGAATTTTCCATATGCACTTAAGAAAAATATGTATTCTGATGTTGGATTGGTTTCTATAACTGTTAATTAGATCAAATTGACTGATGGTGCTATTTGAATTAACACTGCAGATTTTCTGCTTTCTTTTTTTTTTTTTTTTTTGTATTTTTCTGAAGCTGGAAACGGGGAGAGATAGTCAGACAGACTCCCGCATGCGCCCGACCGGGATCCACCCAGCACGCCCACCAGGGGCGATGCTCTGCCTTCCAGGGGGCGATGCTCTGCCCCTCCGGGGGGTCGCTCTGCTGCGACCAGAGCCACTCTAGCACCTGGGGCAGAGGCCAAGGAGCCATCCCCAGCGCCCAGGCCATCTTTGCTCCAATGGAGCCCCGGCTGCGGGAGGGGAAGAGAGAGACAGAGAGGAAGGAGGGGGTGGGGGTGGAGCAAATGGGCGCTTCTCCCATGTGCCCTGGCCGGGAATTGAACCCGGGTCCCCCGCACGCCACGCCGATGCTCCACTGCTGAGCCAACCGGCCAGGGCCTTTTCTGCTTTCCTGGTCTACCGGTTACTAAAAGAAAGATGTTGACTTTCCTGTTACACTAGTGGATTCGTCATTTGTTCTTGCAATTCTATCAATTTCTCCTCATGTATTTGGACGTCCAGTTAAGTGCCTATGTGTAAAGGATTGCTAAGTCTTCTTGGAGTAGTGACCCCTTTATCATTATGTAATACCTCCCTTTATCTCTGATAATGTTCCTTTTTCTGGTGTCTAATTTATCTAAAATGAATATAACTACTTCCATTTTTTATATCTTTCTTTATTCTTTTACTTTTTAGCTATTTGTGTTTTTATTTTTAAAGTGTGTTTCTTCTAAAGAACATATATTGTTGGGGTTTATTTTTAATCCACTTTGATAACTTCTATCTTTAATTGATATATTTAGACCAATTGCTTTTTAAATAGAGTCTAAGCCTCTTTCAGCTATAATCTACTGCTATTATACTGAACCCCTGTGTAGTTAGGTGGTAAGGTGGAGTGGGGAAGAGGAATTATTCTATAATCATAATTAAATTTCAGTCTTTTAGAGTAAGTCTGTGCCAATAGGCTGTGACCCTAAACATCACTTCACCCTTTCTCACCTCTTCACCCAGCCTTTACATAAGACAGAGAAGGTAGAAGCCATTGAGGTTGGGGAAATGTCTTTTTCCCAGCTAAAATATGGCTTTGGATGAAGTTTTTTTACTTTTTAATGGCGAGTAGGTCTTTGTTATGGAGAATGCTCTGGGCATATTTCCAAATGGTCACTTTTCCCTTCCCCTTGCCAGGACAATGAAGTGATCTTTATTTTTCTTGTCTCCACCATGGGAACCTATTGGTGTTCCTTTAGGTACAAACTTATTAAAGTATGCCCCACCCTCAAGAGTACAGCTTCCGGGAAGTTCTCACTCATAATAGTCTACTTCCAGCAGTTCATCAAAATTATTATTTAAGCATTCCTACCAGTTACTGGCTCAATGACTCCTATTTCTGGTGAGATAACATTGGCTCCTATTTTCCATGTTTGCCTGTCTCTCCAGATTTCAGGGTGACAGTTTGCTTTGTGACTTTGATGAGCTTAACACCCTTGAAATTCCTTATTTATAATTTTTCAAGCTTTTTTATGTTGTACAGATGGAAATGACAATGTCCAAACTCTTTACATCTGTGAGTTCTACTCCATTTTGTATCCAAGACTTTGCACAGTATTGAATAATTGAATGAGCAGATAAAATAAACCAAGTTTCAGTACAAATGAACAAACTTTCCCAATTTTTTAAGAATTGCTTAATTAGAAATAGTTAGTAAATCCTAAAAAAGAAATAATTATTATTTTCAAAACTTATATTGTGTGATTTAGATTACAAAACAATTATATAACAATTACACTTGTTTCCAAAATTTCAACCAATGCATAAACATATAGATTAAAATGTGAAAAGACCCCCTTAACCACAGCTTGCCCTCTCTCACTCACCTATAAACAATGCTGCTTTAATTTTTTAAATGTTAGCAAGATTTTTTTATGTCAATATATATGAGTCTTCCTCAAGTATTCTTTCCTGTGACAAATATTTATTGTAGAGAGGAAAACGGAAAATTGTTGCTCTATCACTGAATATAAAGGTTGCAAGATGAATAAGCTCTAGAGATCCTCTGTACAACATAGTCCCTATAGTTAATGATCTGTTACTGTATAATTTAAAATATATTAAGAACACAGATCTCATGTTATGTGTTCTTTACACACACACACACACACACACCACAAAAGAACACAATAAATATTCTGAAGTAATAGATATGTTAAGTACTTTGTGGTCATGGCATTGTGGATGTATACATACATCCAAACTCATCAAGATGTAAACATTAAATATTTTCAGTGCTACTTTTATATATTAATCATACCCCAGTTATACTTTAAAAACTCAACTTTGTATGTTTGAGATTAGAAAAAAAATAGAAATTAAAAAGCTGAACAAATTTTTTAAACATAAAAGGCTTGACATAGTGACAAATATTTTTTAAAATGTCCAAGTAATTGATAACATGTTTTGAAAACATGGCTTATGTTTAAAGTGCTTCAATTAATATTATCAAGGATACTGCAGGGCTGATATTATCACTACATTATGTCACAGATATTGAAGCAGGAGATTAGAGATAGCAAAGGTCTTAATAAAGGTACCACCCAGTAAATGACAGTAATGTGCACATCTCTTATCTTTTATGTCCTTATTCCATTGCCATTCTATTAGATTATTCTGTTTCAATGACTTATCTGAGGTTATATGGTTTGGTGAAGACAAAACAGGTGAAATAAGGTGGCGTCTAACAAAGTCAGTTAGATGTATACACAGTCAACCTGAACAATTTGGAAACAAAATTATTTTTCATTTTCCCCTATTTTGTTTTTCCTGAGTCATTATTTATAGTATTTCTCCCACCTGGGTGTGTTCATTTCTTCTGGCTATCTAGTTTTTTCTAAATTTTTTTTTTAATTTATTCATTTTAGAGAGGAGAAGGAGAGACAGAGAGAGAGAGAGAGAGAGGGAGAGAGAGAGAGAGACGAGACAGAGAGAGAGAAGGGGAGGAGCTGGAAGCATCAACTCCCATATCTATCTTTTTCAAGTCTTTCCTTTGCCTTGAGGCTTCCCCAAACCTTTTTATAATAGTGTAAAATAGGAAAGGACCCAAATATGTAAATAAGTAAATAATATATTAAATTAAGGAACTTATTTAATGTCCATTCATAATATAAAACCTCTCAGAAAAATAGAAATAGAGAGGAACTTCTTCAACTAAATAAAGAGCATTTACACAAAGCCTGCAGTTACCATTATACTTAATGATAAAAGACCAATGCCTTTCCCCTGAAATAAGGAACAAGGTACAGATGTCCACTCTTAGCACTCTTAATTCAACTTACTACTAGAACTTCTATCCAATGCAATATGACAAAAAACAGAAGTAAAGGATCTACAGATCAGAAAGAAAGAGGTAAAACTACTCCTATTTGCAGATGGCATAATTATCTATATAGAAAATCTCACGGAATCTACAAAAAATAATAAAAAAGAACTATAAATCTAATAAGTGAGTTTAGCATGATCACAAAATATAAGTAAAATATGCTAAATTAATTCAATTAACACATTGACACTGAAATTAAAAATGCAATACCATTTATAATTGTTCAAAAACTGATATACTTAGGTGCAAATCTATGAAAACAGGACTTGTCTGATAAAAACCTTCATTACACTGATAAAGAAATTAAAATTGAATAAATGATAAGATATTACATGCTTATAGATTAGAAAACTCAATTTATTAAATATTTCAATTATTCCCAAGTTTATATACAGGTATAATATAATCTTTATCAAAATTCCAGTTACACTTTTTGTAACTATAGAAAGATTATTTAAAATTTTACGTGTACAAAAAAGAAGAAAGTGGGAGAAATCAATCTACCCAATTTTAAGACATTATATCTATAACTACAATAATCACACAGTGTGGTATTAGTGGCTATAGATACATGGATCAATGGATAGAATAAGAACTATAGAAATACACCTACAAAACTAAGCTCACCAAAATTTTAACAAAAGTACAAAGCAATTCAGAATAAGAAAGAATGGCCTTTTTGACAAATGTGCTGAAACAACTGTTGGAAAGAAATCTTATTGTAAGCCTTACACCTTATAAAAATTTAACTCAAAAACATCATAAACTTAAATGTTAAATATAAGCCTTTAAAATGTTAAGAAATAGGCATACAAGAAAATCTTTAGGATCTAGGGCTAGTCAGTGTTCTTATACTTGACACCAAAGCATAACTCTAAAAAGCAAAAAAAAAAAAATCAATAAATTTTACTTCATAAAAATTTTTTATTAAGACACTGTTAAATGGATGAAAATACATAGTACAGAGTAGAAGAAAACATTTACAAATCACATATTGCGATGTGGTATCTGGAATATATATTATAAAAACTCGCCAAATCCAACAGTCTAAAAGTAAACAGTACAATTAGAACATGGGTAAAAGATATAAAAAATAATTTCACCAAAGATTTTTAAATAAAAAAAATAAGCGTGTTTAACATCGGTAGCCATGATGAAAATGTAAATTAAAACCACAATGAAGTATCACTACATATCTATCAAAATGGCTAAAGTGAAAGGTGGTAAAACCAAATGCTAGTAAAGATATGAAAAACTGAAATCAGTCATACATTGCTGGTGAGAATATAAAATAGTACAGTCAGTTTGGCTATTTCTTTAAAAAATAGACATACAACTACCATGTGACCAACAGTTGCACACTTGGGCATTTATCTCAGAGAAGTGAAGCATGTTCATATAAAACCTGTGTGCTAATGCTTATTGTTACTTTATTTATTATGACCAAAACTGTGAATGACCCAAATAGTGAATGGTTAAACTCACTGTTGTAAATCTATACTATCAACTATTGCTCAGTGAAAAACAAAAAAATAGAAATGTTTTTTATTTTAACTGTATCAATGTCAATAATCTTCTGGTGATACTGTATTATAGTTTTACCAGATGTTAGCATTGGGGAAGATTGGATAAAGGGTACACAGGATCTCTCTATATTCTTTTTTATAACTGCATTTTACTTTTCAAATATCTTAAAAATAAACTGTTTGTTTAAAAAGTTATAGAACTTGGCCCTGGCCGGTTGACTCAGTGATAGAGCGTCGGCCTGGCGTGCAGAAGTCCTGGGTTCGATTCCCGGCCAGGGCCCACAGGAGAAGTGCCCATCTGCTTCTTCACCCCTCCCCTCTCCTTCCTCTCTGTCTCTCTCTTCCCCTCCCGCAGCCGAGGCTCCATTGGAGCAAAGATGGCCCAGGTGCTGGGGATGGCTCCTTGGCCTCTGCCCCAGGCGCTAGAGTATCTCTGGTCGCAACAGAGCGACACCCCGGATTGGCAAAGCATTGCCCCCTGGTGGACGTGCCGGGTGGATCCCAGTCGGGTGCATGCGGGAGTCTGTCTGACTGCCTCCCCGTTTCTAGCTTCAGAAAAATACAAAAAAAAAAAAAAAGTTCTTGTGGCAAAAATAAAAAAATAAAATAAAAAAAGTTATAGAACTTTTGCAGACTGGATACTATACAACTTTTTCTCTCTCTAAAATGTTAAGAAGACATAATTTTACTGTTTGTTATTTGATATATCTAGTCTTACGTTCTGAACTATAATGTAAGCTTCTTGAAGGGACACATAAAGTGTTGGGTAGCACAGTACTGAGTACCTGGCAGGCATTCAGTATGTTTTATACAATCATCTGGATATTTGCTCGAACAACCCCCCCTTGGTTTACCACCATAGATAGCCCACAACTGCAAACTTATTTATTCTTAGTTCTTTTAGCTTCTTTGCATCTGCATCATTTGACAGTATTGGCCTCTTTCCTCTTTAAAATTCTCTTGACTTCTGTGAGCCATCTTCTTTTGATTCCCTCAATTATTTCATCTATCTTATAACTCATTCTCTGATGCTTCATCTTTCCAAACTCAAAATATAAATGTTACTTAAATTATTTTATTTAGCTTCTTTTTTTCCTCTCTAATTTCCATTAATAATGTCAGCCATGTTTCTGAATTCTTTTTTTTTATTAAGAAATCTTTACAGATGGCTTCCTAATGTTCAGTTCCAGCCCATACCTAAGTTCCCAAACTCTAATTCTTCACTGATGAACGCTTTCATCTGAACAGCCCTGTGGCACTTGTAACTCAACATTTCCCAACCAGAACATATAATCTTTTCTCATCTAATTACCATGTCTCTTCCTTGTCTTGTTCTTATAAAGAACATGGTTTTCCTACTTCTTATAAAGATTTAATCAATGACACAAACTCCATATGTTCATTGTTGACAGTGAACAAGAAAGCTTTCAAATTTTTTCCCCAGGAAACAGACCATCTTTTTTTCTGTGCTGGAAAGAATTTTTTCATCTGTGGTCTCCCAGCAGAGATTATGAGTATAGGCTTTAGAGACACATAACTCTGATTTCAAGACAAAGCCTATATTTCTTTCCACGTGTATTGAAAACCCTTATTGCTCTACCTCGCGTCATTCTGGCTTACCTATGTACTCCAGCCATTGTTCCAGCAACCAGCTGCACAAACGTATAACCTGACAGCACCTCAAAGTTGGCTCCACCACTTATCTCTTACTTCCTAATTGGGGCTCCTATGCCTCAGAGGGCTGCCTGCAGAACCTACAGCCATCCTAACACAAGTATATGGGGCAACTTTTGACCAATAGGGGATGGAGGATTGAGAGCTTGTGGATAGATATCTATCTTTTTACCTGTCAAGCGGGCATTCCTGAGACCTATATTCGGCATGTTTTTCTTAGACATTCCCAAGAGAACTACATCAAACCTGAGTTGCCCATAGTATTAACCAACTCAATCACATATGCTTGAATGACATCTCCTCCTTTCTGGTTTCACTCTTTTCAGACCACAGTTATGTTCTTAAGATAGTGTCCAAAATTAAAGTACCTGAATTCCAGTCATTGTCTCAGACATTGCTTTTTAAGAAAACCAAGGCTAAGAACTACTGTCCAGAATGCCAGGGAAAGCTACTTGTATTTTATTTTATAGGTTATGATGAAAAGTTACTGAAAATTTACCAGCTATAATTTAAGAGGATCAATGTATTTCCAAAGCGTAGAATATATTGAATAGTGGAAATTAGGAGACTTTTTTTTTTTAATAAATAATGGAACATTGTATAGGATTTGGGGAAAGATCTGATATTGCTAAGGGGTACATGGTTGGAAGGGTAAGTGACAAAGACACTTTTGTAGCTTTAAACATATGTGGTAGGTTAAATTGTGTCTCCCCTCCCCCTATAATCCACATATTGAAATCAAAACTTCTAATACCACAGAGTGTGATCTCACTTGGAAATAAGGTTGTTACAAATGTAACTAGCTAAGATGAGGGCCCCTAAAGTAATATGATTGGTATAAAAAGGGAAAATTTGGACACAGAAAGAACACCATGTGAAGATGGAGGCAGAATAATGGGTGGTGCTTCTATAAGCCGAGCCAAAGGTCTTTAGCAACTCACCAGAAGCTAAACGAGAGGCATGGAACAGATTTGTCCCTCATTGTCCTCAAAAGAAACTGACCCTGCTAACACATTGATTTTGGACTCCTGGCCTGTGATAGAATAAACTTCTGTTGTTTCAGCCATGAATTTTGTGGCACTTTGTTATGGCAGCCCTAGGAACAAATACACTAGTGTTTAGATGTCATTAATACAACTAAGGAAGCCAAGAGGGGGAATTCAAATGAAGTGAGGTCAAAAGTAGAGGCAGGGGGCAATGCTTCAGTTTTGGATATACTTGATGCATTAAAAGGGCAACATAGAGGCATGAGTGCAAATTGGAATTTTTATGTGATAGGGCAAGAAACACGGTCCCCATTAATTTAGTTGGAAAGAAAAGTATTATATGAAAAGTACAGAACTCATCCTCCACATGTAAGTAATGAATATGCACTTGAAAAAGCAGGCTTACTCCCGTAATCCTTAGATGGTTATAGAGGAACCAATTAGGTAAATTGGGTGTAATTCAGATAAGGAATTTATGAGATTGGAGGATTGGCTTTGAGCAAAGATGAAAGGAAAGAAATGCACTTAGCAAGACTAAGTGATGATTAAGTGGGATTTGATAATAAGGGACACATATATTAAAGGTGAAGCTTCAAAGTAGAAATACAGTGATGCAAAGAGAAAGATGCATGCATTGTCCTAGTTTTATTATAAATACAAGAAAATATTTTTATAATATGGAGGTGCAAAAGACCCTTGTTAACATGATACTAAAATAAGAAACCATAAGATTGAAATAAATAAATTGGATAAAAGGAGATTTTAGAGTCTGGCATTTTAAAAAAATTACCTAAAAACAGACAGAAACAAATAAAAATAAAATTATTGCACTATATATGTCTAATAAAGGGTTAATATCCAAAATTTATAAAATGCTTCTATTAAAAAAAGTGGTTAGTTTAATTTTAAAATAGTGAAACTATGTGAAAAGATAATATATTGAGGTAGACATGTAAAATGACCACAGACAGTTAAAAATATTCTCAAAGTCACTATCAAAACACACAAATTAGCCCTGGCCGGTTGGCTCAGTGGTAGAGTGTCGGCCTGGCGTGCAAGGGGTCCTGGGTTTGAATCCCGGCCAGGGCACACAGGAGAAGTGCCCATCTGCTTCTCCACCCCTCCCCCTCTCCTTCCTCTCTGTCTCTCTCTTCCCCTCCCGCAGCGAGGCTCCATTGGAGCAAAGATGGCCCAGGTGCTGGGAATGGCTCCTTGGCCTCTGCCCCAGGTGCTAGAGTGGCTCTGGTCGCAACAGAGCATCCCCCCTGGTGGGCAGAGCGTCGCCCCCTGGTGGGCATGCCGGGTGGATCCCGGTCGGGCGCATGCGGGAGTCTGTCTGACTGTCTCTCCCCGTTTCCAGCTTTAAAAAAATACAAAAAACAAAAACAAAAAAAGAACAACACACAAATTAAAAGGATAATATATTTTTCTTATTATATTGGAAAAGTTCCTAGAGATTTAAAATACTTTTGGTGAAGATATAGAAAATGACACTTTTGTACACTAGTGAATGACTTAAAATGGGTCTGGCCTCTTTAGAGCCAATTTTGAAATTAATTTCAAAAATTTAATTGTACATATATTTTGATTCAGCCCATCAACTTTCAAGAATTTATCACAAAATCTTAAAGAAATATGAGCCATAAAAATTGACTGCATAATTGGTTGGGTAGTGAAAAATGAGAAGCAACCTAAATGCCACTATTAATATAGAAACAGTTAAATGATGGTGGTTATAACATGGAACACTATATAGCCCTTTTTAAAAATGAGGTAGATTTCTGAACAATTATTATGACCTAGGATAATGCTTGTGACATTTTTTGAGTATAAAAAAGTGAATGAAAGGATAATGTTAGTCATATGAGCCTATTTTTTGGTTAGCAAATTATATATATATATATATTTCATTTAAAAGCCTTAGCAATGCCTATCACTGGTAAGTGGGATTATAAGTGAGTTTTACTTTCACTTTGCACATGTCTGTATCTTTTAAAATGTTTTCAATGTGAATGTATTTCTTTTATAATTATACTTTTTAATAATGGATACAAGAAATCTTAGTGAAGAGAAAAAACAAAAAAGAGAAGTTCCAGAAGTAGATGTTTGAAAGATAGGAAACACCTGTTGAGAAAATGTTTATGGATAAGGGATGCATGGGGCAGCTCCACCTATTTAGCACTGTTTTTTAAAAGATCAGTAAACTTATGATGGAATTTTGGATTTTTATAGATTTAATGTTGAGAGTTTCCATTGACATGTTGTGATAGAAGTGATTTTTCATTTTCCCAAGGCACAGGTTTGAGTTAGGTGCTGAAAAGCTGGTTTGTAGGATGCAAGTCACTTAGTGATAAACAAGGGTGAGAATACAACAAGTATCTTTATTTCAGCAAGGCTTTCATTTTTGCTCTTTGCAGATACTCTGTCCCTTGTGAAGTTATAAAATCTTGCTTTGTGAAAAAGGACCAATAAAGGAGAGTAAAGGTATTTTCAGATGAGGATACTCCCTCAAGAATATCATATTAGCCCTGGTTGGTTGTTTCAGTGGTAGAGTGTCGCCCTGGTGTGTGGAAGTCCCAGGTTAGATTCCCAGCCAGGGCACATAGGAGAAGCACCCATCACTTCTCCACCCCTACCCCTCTACTTTCTCTCTATCTCTCTCTTCCTCTCCCGCAGCCAATGCTCCATTGGAACAAAGTTGGCCTGGGAATGACTCCGGCTGCAGCAGAGTGACGCACCAGATGGGCTGAACATTGCCCCCTGGTGGGCATGCTGGGTGGATCCTGGTTGGGCGCATGCAGGAATGTGTCTGACTGCTTCCCTGCTTCTAACTTCAGAAAAATACAAAAAAAAAAAAAAAAAAAAAAGAATATCATATTATATGCCTACATAAGTCTTTAGCTCTAGGGAAAGGCCATACTATCTGTAGTTTAGCCATTACTTGTCCTTATCCAGCTCCTTCCTTCCCTCTCTCCTACATCTAGTGAAAGGCCTTTTCTTCCTGGTACAGATAGGAGCATGTGATCAAGGTTTGGACAGTTAGACACCTTTTTTTTTTCTTTTCTGATTACAGTCATTACTTAGGCTTGAAATAATCAGAATCTGTCTTAGATTGAGATGCCCAGATGTAGACCCCTGAGATGAAGTCACTGTGAATGTGACTTACTGGGAAATATTTTAAGAAAACTCTAGAGGAAAGTTGGAGAGGAAGGAGGTGGTGCCGGGAAGGAGAGACCACCAAGCAAGGCAGTAGAGTCAAGCAGGGTCCTATGAAGTGTACTATGTTAGAGTTCCCCCAAACCACTCCCATGTTTAATGACTTTCTAGGAGGAGACACAGAACTCAGATATAAGTGTACTCACAGCTATGATTTATTACAGGGAAAGCATGCAAAGTGAAGTGAACAAAGAGAAGAGGGGTGTGTAAGGTGAGGTTCAAATGAAACTGGGCATAAGCTTTCTAGCATCCTCTTCCAGTGGAGTCACACAGGATACTTAACTTTAATTTCTTCAGTAAATGAATTGTGGCAACACATTTGAAATGTCTCCAACCAAAAGAGGTCATGAGAAAGGGCTCAAGGTTTTTATTGGGGGCTGTTCATATAGGCACCTTCTGCCTAGCACTTACCAAACTCCTAAGCTCTCAGGAAGACAATAGGTGTTCAGAATGAAACACGTGTTGGTACAGTTTAGATACAGCAACTCTTAACGGGGAATGGTGCAAAGTATCCTAAAATTCAAGTTCCCAGATGTCAATCAAGGGCCAACCTTGTAACTGAGCATTTTTAAGGCTACCGGTTTCAGTCCTGCTATGTTAACTCTTTTCTACACAGGTACCTTTGGTTCAGTCCCATGAGAAAGCTCTGAAATACTATAGGCAATACCTTACTTATGGGTACAGGTGCTAGAGTATATTTCCACACCTGTCAGTGTTTAAAGGCTACCTGCCATTGACATAGATTTCCAGACACTCCTAGGAATCTGTGTGGGCAGACCATGCTGCTTTCAGCCTCCTGAGGGCAAGTGCTTCAACAAAGGAAACAGGTGTTGGCTATTGGGAGTGACAACACACTAGAAGACACATGCTTGAAAAATGGACCTGACACAGAGAATAAAGGTGAAGTTCTTCTGTATCTGCTACAGCGATTCTCCTGCGGTTTTATACCCTGAACCATCCTCTTGAGATAGCCAAACTGGCAAGCGAGCCTAAGCAGCCTGTAGCGATATTCTTCCCTGGGTGGAGAAGACCCTTCTGCAGTGGTTGAGAATGAAATCTGCACTCAGAGAAAAGCAGAGAGAAGTCAGAGAGAAAATCTTAATAGTGCTTGGAGTCCCACTTGAAACCATCGCTAACATTATTTCTACCATTGCTCATCTTATCTTAAAATACAATCCATCCCCTCCTTCGCTACTGCTGACTTAATTTATCCTTTTGTGACTTGAAACCATTCAAGAGAGTCTTAATCAAAATACCTTGTATATATATTATCTACCAAACTTTGAAGATTATGGTTCCCCGACTCAAAGATAGTTGATAGTAAATTTCGTTTTCTTTATAAAGGCAGAAATTTAGTTAATGGATTTGGGCCATGTAAGGCATTTCCTAAAACAATTTTCAACAAACTACAGTCAAATCTACCACTTCAACCCCCTCCCCATCTATCCTTCTGTAATGCCAACGGCCAAGGCCAGGCTGGTTCACATTCGATTCAGGCAGACAGTAGAGGAAGAGCAGAGCCAGAAAGCATTGGGCCATTCCCTTTTAGCAGGAGAAAACCACTTCCCACAGTGGCAGGCATGCAATCCGCCAAATGGCTCCTCGCAGTGGCAGGAAAGCAATCAGCCCTGAGGAAAAGTATTCATAGTCTTATGTAGGCTACACACGTGGCAGAGCCATGTACTAATCATACAAAGTGCAAGGGAACGAGCCTGACACAGCTGTTTTCCCAAAAGTCTACCCTTTTGAACTGCTCGCCTCACAGTCTACACAACAGATAACTTCTGTGATGGTCCCTGTGCGAGGAGTGAGGTACATTACATGAACAGTCAGTACAGCAACAGCACAAGCTATTCCGAAAACAACAATAATTACAAAGGTCTCCTTCACAATGACATCTCCCCAAGCACCCAAGGAATAACACACTTCCACCTTAGGCAGCTAGGTGCTGGCTGCCCAGGGTGTTAACTGGAGGCCCACCTCTAGCCCCCTACCCTACAGTGTGACCAAGACTGCCCATCATAGGTGGGGGTCCTATAGAGTCCAGGGCCACGTACATTGAAGAAAGTGCCCTTGCTGCATCTCTGAAACTGTATGGGAGCAACTCTACAGTATAGAAGGGCCTCTGCAGATGCCAGGCCCTCGGTCAGGGTCTCTCATTACTGTCCACACTGGCATTTCCATCCAACAAGGGAGTTGTTGCCCCTCTTTTGTCACAGTCTCTGCTTCAAGCGTCGATTATACGACTCAATGATCAGCCCATGATAGCACAGCTGTCTGTGCAAATCTCCCAAGGTAAAGGTCCATCAGCAACTAGCCATACAGATCTTTGATAATGAACTTCAGCACCTTTCCATAAGCATTCTGTCCATTGCCACAAGCCTCATTCAAACCCCTTAACAAGCTCCAGGGCCTGGCGGGGTCAAACACACTGAAGGCCTGTGCCACCTTAACAGTTCTCTTAGATGCTGCTGCTGCTTTTTATTGAGAGCTGCCTCCAGTGTGTAATTTTGCCATTATGCTGCACAAATACCAGCCATTTTCTTGGCAGCTGCCATGGTTGCCCACTTCCCCCACATTCTCCATGACCAGAACCTCTGTTTTGGTTTAAGCTGCTGCCAAAGATCCAACAGGACTCCATTAGACCTGCCATGTAATTTTTCTCTATGTGCCCTGGCTATGATCACATCTACCAACATCTGTGTTCGGGAAACCTTTACAGGCCTGTTTCTTTTGTTAGTGAAGGGGCAGCACAGGCAGCAGCCCACAGCCTTAGGGTGCTGTGATGCTTCTACCTTCCCCAAATCTGCCACTGCCTGTGTAATGATGGGCTGCCCCACATAGGGGTTCAAGACAGCCACTAGTGTCCCGAAAAGGACTGAAGGGGGGGTGCTACAGAGAATAAGGCCCCTCATCCCTCTCCTTAATACTTCCTCATCTGGCCCATGGGATCACAGGTTGAAAGCAGCACTCCTCATACATAGTTCCCAGAGGATGTGGGGCAGCTCAGTATACAACTGCCACTGACTCACTGCCCCTGGGGAAGATAAGAAATTATATGGCAGGTCTAATAGGTTCCTATTAGAACTTTGGCGGCAGCTTAAGCCAGAACAGAGGTTCCAGCCACTGAAAAAGCAGGGCAAGTGAGTGGCCCTGGCAGCTGCTAAGAAAATGGCTGGTGTTTGTGGTGTATGACTGCAAGATTACGTGATGGAGACAGCCAAAAGAGGAGGAGCCACAGACCTGTTGTTCCTGTATGAATAGAGGGAATGCTGAAGGATCTATCTAATGGGGACAGCAGAGGCCAGAGGCCCCATGTGAAACTGGCAATCCACTGGCCTCCCTTCTGATGCACAGCAGGTCAGTTGGTGTTAGTAGATAATAGGTGCTTTTTTGCAGCAGCAGCTAAGAGAACCATCAAGATGGCAAAGGCCTTGACCCTTCTAAGCCCTGTGACCTCTGAGGGGTTTGGATGGGGCTTGTGGCAATGGACAGAGCACTTATGGAAAGGCGCTGAGTTCTATTATTAAAGAGCTGTATGACTAGTTGCCTGTGCTGAACCTTCACCGTTGGTGATTTGCACAGACAGCTGGGCTGTCTATCATGGACTGATCATTGAGTGGTATAATGGACTCTTGAAGCAGGGACTGTGACAGGAGTAGGGCACTTGCCCTCTTGTTGGATGGACATGCCACTTGTGGACAGTATTCCAGATAATAGGCCCTGAAGGGGGAAGCAGCACCATTGGAGGTCCTCTAGTACTGGGCAGATACTCTCATCCAGTTGCAGATATGCATAAAGGACGCTTTACTCAAGCCAGGCTTTGGCCAACAGGTCAATGTGCTCCTGTCTGCCCCAACAGCCCTTCTTGAAGGCCAACAACTTCAACGGATGTGGCCTTGAACTGTACTGGCCCTCCCACCTATGATGGGTGGTCTTGTTGGCTCTGTCAGGTAGGGGATGGGGAGGGACCTCCAGTTAACTCCCTGGGCAGCGTTGCTCAGGGAGACGTCATTATAATGGGCACCTTTATAATTATTGCCATTTTTGGTATAGCTTGTGCTGTTGCTATAGTCTTTGTTTACATAATATACCACATTCCTCACACAGGGACCATCACAGAAGATATCTGTCCTATAGATTGTGAGGTTTCCAACCTTAAAGGGGTAGAGTGTTGAGAAAACAGCTGTGTTAGATTTGCACATTGCTCTTTGTACAATTAGTGTGTGAGCACATGGCAGAGCCATGTGTGTATAGCCTATGAAAGGCTACAGGTGCTTTCCCTTGGTGTGAATTGCTTGCCTGGCACTGTGAGGGGCCATTTGGTGGATTGCTTGCCTATCACTGTGAGAAGTATTTTTTTCCTGCCTGTTTGCTTGCCCATTGTTGCGAGAATCTAATAAACGGGAATGGCGAATAATTTCCAGCTCTGTGGTTCCTCTACCATCTGTCTGAACCCAATGTGAACCTGCCTGGCTTGGCCACTGGTATTACAATCACCCCAAGTCTCCATCTCTCACCATTTATTCCCCCCAATACTTGTCTCCATCTCCTCCTATTCCCGTCCCCTGGCAATCGCTACACTATTCTAAAAGAAGATACATCTCTGAGAATACTGACGGTTTCTGTAATTAATACCCAGGTATGCATATTTTTATCATAATATCATAGATTACTTCTTTGTTCAACTATTACAGAGTATGGGATGTATAAACAAAGAAAGGATATGAGGAATAAACAAAATGCAATCTGAAAAACTTTGGGAAAAGGTGACCTTGTGCATGACACTCCATCGGGTGGGTATTTATTTATTTATTTATTATTTTTTGTATTTTTCTGAAGTGAGAAGTGGGGAGGCAGAGAGACAGATTCCCACATGCACCCATCCAGGATCCACCCGGGAAGCCCACTAGGGGGCAATATTCTGCTCATCTGGAGCGTTGTTCCATTGCAACTGGAGCCATTTTAGTGCCTGAGGAGGCCATGAAGCCATCCTCAGTGCCAGGGCCAACTTTGCTCCAGTGGAGCCTTGGCTTTGGGAGGGGAAAAGAGAGACAGAGAGAAAGGAGAGGGGGAAAGGGGAAGAAGCAAATGGGAGGTTCTCCTGTGTGCCCTGGTTGGGAATTGAACCTGGTACTTCCACATGCCAGGCTGACGCTCTATTGCTGAGCCAACCGGCCAGGGCTAGGCTTTTATTTTTATCAGCTTGAGAATTGTTCTGAAGAGTGAGATAGGAGGAAAAATCATTAACTTTATGATGTAAAAGGACACACACAAAAAATGTGGAGGGTATTGTAATGCTGGTGGTTGAGGCCAGGCAGGTTCACAATGGATTAGGGCAGATGGTAAAGGAACTGCGGAACTGGAAAGTGTTGGGCTATTCCCATTTATTGGAGACTCACAGAGGCATGTGAGTGAATGGGAAAACCACCACTCATGGTGACAAGAAAGCAATCTGTGCCAAGGGAAAGTACCCATAGCTTTACATAGTCTACACACACACATGGCTCTGCCACATGCTCACGCATTAATCATGAAGAATGCAAATGAGCAAGCCTAACATAGCTGTTTTCCCTACAGGTACCAAGAAAAGTTGTTTCATTTTTCACTTTTACCTAAGGACCAGATTGCCTTATATGTTTATAAAATGCATGTTGCCTGCATTTTCCCTACAGGTACCAAGAAAAGTTGTTTCATTTCTCCCTTTTACCTAAGGACCAGATCGCCTTATATGTTTATAAAATGCATGTTGCCTGCATATAGTTAGAACATCAATGTGGATATATTATTATCTTAATTTTGCTGTTTTAGATACCTTGAAATTGTTTTATTATGTACGTGTAAGCTATTTCCTAGTACTTTTTTTGTGGTTGCCTCATGTCCTTTCTTAAGGGATTACTTGAAACTAATAATCATTTATTAAACATTACTGCTAGACTTTTAAAAAAAAATATCTCTTATGATATGCAGTGGAAGTTGGAGGTTAAGCTGTTAAATGAAGATCCCAAACCATAAACTGAATTATTCATGTCCTTTCAGTTACATACTGAGAACAGTTCTTTGTACTCTGTAATAAGGAAGAGATCTGGACCAGTTTTTCAAAGGGATCTCCTTGATTAGATTCAAATTCCAAATTTGTAGATTTTGTGTCATTCATTCAATACCTATATGAAGAACTGACCATTTTCTCTTCCCTGTACTCTACCTTAGAATTGTAAAGAAAATAGAGAGAGGTCTTCCCTCATGGTGCCATCATCTGCCTGCCATCCTGTGCCTGCATGCCCCTCCAGTCTTCAGCACCTTATTAATATCAAACATTGGTGCATTTTCAGTCTTCAATTTATGTTTATTATGTTCATTTCCACCTAAGATTGATTTGTTAAATAAATTATAAAATTTAGTTCAGCACGTTGAAGACACATTGTATAATGATAATGGCTAACTTTATTGACTACATATTAAGGGGTCAGCCCTGAACTAAGTAGTTAAAATGCATTATTTTATGTATTTCTCCCAACTATCCTATGTGGTAGGTAGTGTGTTATTTTCATTTTGTAAATGAGGAAATAGGAACAAAGAAAGGTTAATTAACTTGCCCAAGGTCACATCAAAAGTGAACTGTGTTTCAAACAGTACTCTTAATTTCAAGGCTAAGTTCTTAATCATTGGGATATAACCTCTCTTTAAACCACCAATTATTTCCAGGTGGTACAGTGGGTCCTCGTTTATCATGGGGATTAAGTTCTAGAACCCCCTGCAATAGGCGAAAATCCAAGCAGTATCAACCTTATATATATTTTATTATTTATATATATTTTAAGGCTTTATAAACTCTCTCCATTCTCTTATTAACCTTCCCCACAGTCTCATAAACACTTCCTATGTTCTTAAACCTACGTATTTTAACAACATATAAAATTATACATGGACACTCACCAGTGAATATACTACAACTTGAATGATGATGATTTAATATTCTTTTAATATGTTTTAGTTAATAGTTTTAATATTTTTATATTGTTTTCAATATTTTAGGCTAGAAAATGCTTATTTTACCACAAACTAATTAAATTAATAAATATATAAAACTACCTATATACCGCAAAATCCTGTGATATAGCAAAAAATCTGTGAAACAAAATTAGATATATACAATCTAAAAATCTGTGATACAATGAGACCGTGAAAAGTGAACCATGATATGGCAAGAGATGACTGTAGTTGGCTATCCCACAACTATCTTATGAGAAGTTAGAATCAGTCAGTAGATACATTGACTAGGCAAAGTAATTCCACCTAGAAGGAAAGAACAAAACCTGAAGAAGTAAAATTGGTATAGGGGTTGGTAGAGAAACATATTTACAATGAAGATACTTTCTTGACCAGTGATAATGGCCATACTGGAGAGTTGTGGAAACCAAAAGTAAATAAATTAATGCCACATGTGAAAAATCTTAAATGCCACACACAAGAATTTGAATTTAATGCAGCAGCCACTGAAGTGTTATAGAAGTGCTTGAGCTAATGCAGTAGTTTGAAGGATGCATTGACATTGGTCAAAATTTTTATGTAGATTGGTTTGAAGGATGGTATTTGGTAGAGATAGAAATCATACTCAAGTGGAAGGAGAGATGAGAAAAATGAATAGGTAAACTTTGTGCATATTGAAATTAAGGTGAATTTAAGATGTTATTGACTGGTTATCCAAGTAAATATGTTTCATAGACAGTTTGAATTAAGATATTGTAGTTTGAATGAGTGGCATTGGGATCTGCAGAGGAATGTTCACTGAAGATGTGAAGATGGAATAAGTGTGGATGAAGAATAAGAGAAGGCTGAGATCACAGCTTTGGTGAAAACCCATAGTTTGGTCATGGCAAGAGGGAAAAGAGCCAGCCAAGAAGGCAAGGAAGAATCAGTCATCAAGTTTGAAAAACAAAGGAGTACAACATCATGGAAAGCAAGAGAAGAGCAAGAAAGAAAGTTCAGGTGCTCAGCAGCGGCAAAAGCCACAAAGTCAGGAGGAAAAAATCTGTGGAGAGACTGGACTTGATTAATTAGGAGATCATTGGTAACACCTGAGGAAGAATGTAGAAAGGTGAAGAGGAGGTACAGACTGTAGGGACTACCTAGGCAGGAATATAAAGGTATATGAACTAGCTTGAGTGATTGGGCACTAAAAAAAGAAGGAATGCAAGTGTTCTGATATAACACACCCCTTATTTCATAATAAAAGATAACAGAAAGGTGAGATTCATCCAAGATGATTTCACTTTCCAGCAACATTTGCCGGAACTTCTATAATCTTTTGTGGGAGAAAAATCAGTAGCAGAAGTGTATCTTTTTGCTACTGAAAACGGAACTGCATGAGTTCCTATTTCTAAGCTGCCTTTCCACAAGCACTAACTTTGCATTTTTCTTAATGTCATCTTTCTGTGCTGACAGTAGGAAGGAAAAAACAAAACATCATGCTAATCAACTGAGATAAAAGTAAAATTTCCAAGACTGTCAATTACATGAGTTCTCTGGTGCCTCTCCATCGGCAACAGAGTGTCTAATGTTCAGGGACAAGAGGAATCAGACCACAGGGTGCCTGCCAGCTCTCCACAGACAGAAATCCACTTTTGCCTGCATGTAAATGAGCCCAGAAATAGGTTGTGAGATAAGAGTGGTATAATGTACTAGAGCTCTACACCTTGAGAAGGGGCCAGACTCTCGTGATGGCAGGGGAGTTTGGAGGCTGTGTGGCTGTGATAGATAATGATGTTAGAAGAGAATCTTTCAGAAATGTGATATATTTTCCCAGAACACTGTGCCAAGGAGGCAGGTTGTTTAATTGTGTAAAATACAACACTAAACAGCTTTTTTCCTCTTACCTTCCAAAAACGCTTATGCTTGCAAAGGAAAAGTTTGGCATCAGTTTTCATTCATTTTAAAGAATTTTTTAAAAAGGCTAATGTAGAGATGTATTGACCTTTCAAAAAAAGTTAGCAAAGGGTTCATAGGTCAAGTTCCTACTTCTGAATAGCCAAGATGTGTGATTAGAGGAACCATAGGAAGAAACAAGAACATAACAAAAAAATGTCCTATACATAAAATAACTACATTTCATTGCTTTTGTTTCTAAAGAACAATATAACATTATATGTATGTTTTAACATTATCATTATTTGCTTTAAAATTTGAAGCAGAGTGAAGACAATTTATTCAGTAATTGAAAGAAATATATTTGTTTCATGTTGTAACCTTAAGGTTAAAAAAAAAGAGAAACATACAGAAAAAGTCAAGGGAGATGCAAAAAGGAGAGGTGAAAGTAATAAGTGTACAGTAAAGGGATATGAAATTAGAAAGTAGAGATGAAAAGGGAAAATAAAGGAAAATGAGGGAGAGAAATGAAGAGAGAGAAAAAGGGTATGTGTTCAATAAGTATCTTCTATACTCACAGAACAGCATAAAGAATAAAGAGAGAGAAAGGATAGCAGAGCAATGGAAAAGTCGGTCTGACAAATGCTCTTTACGTTCTGAGACAAACCTGCTATTTGGTGGTCGGTTGCCCTTTTCACTTACGCACTGATCTTTGCCTGGGTAAGGGCACCAAAATAAGCATGCCTTCCTGCCATCACCTTTTCAAATTAGGTCTAGCTCTTCAGCAGTTTAGAACAGTCCTTTCAGAGTTTGAAATATATTTTCTCATTTTATTTTTCAAAGTTCAAAGCAAATGTTTGAAATAAAATTTTAGCTTCCAATGGGATCTTTGAGGTTTCTTCTTACGTGGTAGGAAGGATTACATTTTAGAGTCTGACTTTGGAGTCTTACTGACATCACAGTACAAGCCACTGCAAGAAGTCATTTGATATTCAGAAAGCAAGATATCACATTTTAACATGCTGATGGTTTAATTTTAGAACTAGCTCTTATTTTATGTTGAGTTCTTCCCACTCCTAGTACATTCAAGACTCCCCACTCTTTTTGTGCTTTAGGTATGTCTCAGTGAGAAAAATACCTAACTGGATCTATTCTTCCATCCATCCATTCATCCATCCATCCATCCATCCATCCATCCATCCATCCATCCATCCATCTTCTCTCCAGTAATACCCACTATAGTACATAGCTCTTTACAGCTTCTCTTGAAAAGTGACACAGGATTTCAGAGGAAGCATATTAATCTCTGACCTACTTTATTAAGTTACCTCAACCGAAACTTGAACAAAATCCATTAATATACTGCGTGCCTCATCTCAACTTTAGTCCTGTTACTGAAAATCAATTTGCGTTTTACATGGTTCTTTCTAAAATGGTTACATTCAAACTGACTAAAAATTACTGAAGTATTCAATATATTTTATATATATTTAAATATACTTACCCCATTTTAAAGGTTATATAATACAGGTTCTGTGAATATAAGAATTTTGTTTTCTATTAGACAACTTCCGTGAAGTGTAATAAACATCTGCCCCTTTTTATCTCTGCATAGAACTGATCTGATCTTACATTATAATCTCTGAAATATTTTTCTTTAAAAAATGGATACATAAATAGCAGTCTGTTTAGTAAACTACACTTACTTTTATATTCATATATGTTTTCCTGGCTTAAATCTCTCATGACCACAGAGAATAGCATAGGAGTCTTGTACTGTACAGTCTTGTCTAATGAAGTTAGCACATGGCATGGCAAATGTTCTTAATCAATAAAGACTCATTTATATTATTCTTAAGTGAAAAAATTTTAATATGGATGTTTTCTCAGTGTGGCCTCTCCCTCTAACGTTATTTTATTTTCTGGGGAATAGTTTTAAATGCTTGTAGGTGACAAAATTTCTGCACTTGATGGGTTTCCTTTGTAACAACTTTTGTCCATTACAACACTAAATTGTGGCATATAGGTTTTACAGAGGCTGTTCTAGTCTCCTTCAAGAAAATGATCAAGAACAAAGGATTAAGGACAGCAGCAATTTAGCAATTGTAGGAGAACTTTGAGATTATGAAAGACATCATAAACATCTCTGAATCTCACGGGATTAACTGATAATTATATGTAAGGTAGCCTTGTGGAGGCCTGAAGTGAGTTTAGGGGCAATTTTCACTGAATGTTGAAGAGACACCATTTCCATAGGAACTAAGTTAAAATGATGTACTCTAACTTTGTTTCAGTTAGTGCTGACTAAGTTGTCACTTCTGTCTCCAAAAATGCACCTCCCCCAAGATAGATTTTGCCTTCAGAGTAGAAGTTAGCAAACTATGGCCTGCCAGGAAAGTACAGCCTGCCACCTATTTTTTGTAAATAAAGTTTTATTGAAACACAGACATCATTTTCTTATGTTTTTTCCAAGGCTAGATTTGTACCACACCAGCAATGTTGAACAGTTGTGGCAGAAACTGTTTGGTCCACAAAGCCCAAAACCTTTACATTCTGGCCCTTTAAATAGACATAAAAGTATGTCAGTCTTTGCTCTAAAGAGGAAAAATAAATGCTAAGGAAATATTTAGTCATAGAAAATATATAAGAATTTTTAATTTGTATTCTTCTACCAATTCATCAATTTGTCCTGTGCTTTACCTAAAATTCTCAGCGTTTAGGAGGGATCTTAGAAATCAGTAAGTCTAATGTCCTGCTTGGAAGAATTCAGCTAGAAAAATTTGTATTTCTTGACGAAGAGGTAAGTCAGAGAGTAATGTGAAAAGAGAAAATACATAGCTGAGGGAATAATTTCCTATTTGTGAGAACCGAGAAAGCAGACTACTTATAAACAAATATAATTGTGACATGAAGAGAACTCAGCACTGCTTGTGCCAGGGTGTGATGTGTTAATAGTAAATCATTCTTTAGTTCCAGCCATTTATTTCAGCAGGGCTAGTGCTTGACAATTATGTTTGGCAACATCCAAATTTGAGCTTTTCTGGATAATTAAAAGCAATAAAATTTAGTTTCTCTTCTGTGTTATAATTCACAAATTTATATTAACAGTCTCTTTCCTCCAGAAACTTTGAACCAGTAAGATTTTGCTTCCTTTTTTTTTTAAAACAAAATATAAACCTTGCTTTTATTTATTTTTTATTTTATTTTATTAATTTTTTTTGTATTTTTTTTTTCTGAAGCTGGAAATGGGGAGACAGTCAGACAGACTCCCGCATGCGCCCAACCGGGATCCACCTGGCACGCCCACCAGGGGCAACGCTCTGCCCACCAGGGGGGATGCTCTGCCCATCTGAGGAGTTGCTCTCTTGCTACCAGAGCCACTCTAGCGCCTGGGGCAGAGGCCAAGGAGCCATCCCCAGCGCCTGGGCCATCTTTGCTCCAATGGAGCCTTGGCTGCGGGAGGGGAAGAGAGAGACAGAGAGGAAGGAGGGGGGGGTGGAGAAGCAAATGGGCGCTTCTCCTATGTGCCCTGGCCGGGAATCGAACCCAGGTCCCCCGCACGCCAGGCCAATGCTCTACCGCTGAGCCAACTGGCCAGGGCAAACCTTGCTTTTATTGAGCAACATGATGGACCAGATGACTCACTGCCTTTCAGCTAACTGTAATATCCTATAGTTTTATGTTCTGGGTTTTAGTTCTTGGGGGAAAAAAAGTTCCAATCCTATGTATTGAAGCAAAAATAAGAAGTAAACCCCTATGAAACAAATAATTTGGCTGTCAGCAAAGACAGATTCTCCAAATGAACTGATTTTCTCTGGGTTATTCAGTAAAAATGTTTAAAAACAATACACAGTCTGATTCAGATGTTACAATAGGAATTGTGTTCATACTGTAGTTTATGTCTGCTTATATAATGATATATATTGTGCTATTTTCATAAGCATTTGTGTTCCCTATTCATAGTAAAGACCACTTACTTCAATCTGTAAATTCTATTTCTATGGGTACCCCGTGTTTCATCTCAACATCAACTCAGTCCTGTTACAGGTCCACTTCTGAATCTCAGAGTTACTAGTGACATGTCTCAATAATGATTTCCACAGGTTAGGAAAAATTGGGACCAAAGCTAAAGATTATTTGCTATCCTTTATTTCAAGAGTCGGGAGTTTATTGCTCATGAGCCAGATGTGGCTCTTTTGGCTCTTTTGATGGCTGCATCTGGCTTGCAGACAAATCTTTAATAATAATAAAAAAATAACATTAAAAATATAAAACATTCTCCTGTATTACAATCCATTCATTTCCTACCACTCATGTTCATGGTTGCAGGTGGCTGGAGCCAATCACAGCTGTCCTCCGGGACAACACCAAATTTTTATTGGATAATGCATAACATATCATACATGGGTTGTTGTGAGGTCAGGAAGTAAACTTCTCTCCTTTTAATCAAGTAGTCAGCTAGCTAATTGCAGAAACCCTTTTGACAAAGAAGATGGCTAAAAGAAAAAAAGATGAGGAGTATCGTACTTTTTGGCAGGAATGGACAGAGGAATTCACCTTTGTGGAGAGAGCAGGTTCTGCAGTGTTTCTAATATGCTATGATAAAATTGCATTGATGAAGTGGTCAAATATAAAGCGGCACTTTGACACACACCATACTACATTTGCATCGAAATATCCAGCAAGGGACAGCAAGAAGAAAGCATGTCAAGAGCTACTGTGCAGAGTGCAAGCTAGTCAGCAGCAATTCCAAGTTTGGACCCAACAAGGTGACTGGAATTCAGCTGGCTTTGCTGGTGCTTTAGCAATTGTGAGAAATGGAAAGCCATTCACAGATGGGAAGTATGCCAAAACATTCATGCTTGATGTTGTCAATGAACTTTTTGACAACTTTTCGAATAAAGACAAGATAATCAAATTAATAAAAGACATGCCTCTGTCGGCAAGAACTGTTCACAATCATACCATCATGATGGCAAATCAAACTGAGGCAACACAAGTAAAGGACATAAATGCAGCACCATTCTTTTCTCTCGCTTTGGATGAGTCAACAGACGTAAGCTATTTATCCCAGTTCAGCGTGATTACAAGGTATGCTGTCAGTGACACACTACATGAGGAAAGTCTTGCTGTTTTGCCTATGAAAAAGACAACAAGAGGGGTGGATTTATTCAATTCTTTCACTGAGTTCGCTAAAGAAAAAAATCTATGATGGATAAACTTATTTCGGTGTGTACTGATGGTGCTCCATGCGTGGTGGGGAAAAAGAGAGGATTTATAGCGCTTCTTTGTGAACATGAAAAGAGACCCATCCTAAGTTTTCACTGCATCCTACATCAGGAGGCGCTTTGGCTCAGATTTATGGCAAGCAGCTTGGTGAGGTGATGTCGCTGGTTATTCGGGTGGTCAACTTTATTGTTGCCCAAGCTTTAAATGATTGCCAATTTAAAACACTGATGAATGAAGTTAGGAATAATTATCCTGGTCTGCTTCTGCACAGCAATGTGCATTGGTTGTCAAGAGGGGAGGTGCTCAGCTGTTTCGCGGCTTGTCAGCAAAATCTGGACTTTTCTTGAAATAAAAAATGTCGAGCATCCTGAGTTAGCTAACACCGAGGGGCTCCTGAAGTTCTACTATCTCGTGGACATGACTAAACATCTGAACCAGCTCAATATGAAAATGCAAGGCATTGGAAATACAGTCTTATTCCTTCAACAAACAGTGTTTGCATTTGAAAACAAGCTGGAACTCTTCATCACCGACATTGGAACAGGTCATTTACTACACGTTGAAAAACTGATTTTAAAGATGCATTCACAGCAAGTGACCCTGCTCAACATCTTGATCTCCAGCAGCTAGCAGGCTTCACATCTAACCTCCTGCGGTCATTCAAAATGTGCTTTGGAGAATTTCATGAGTGCACTCTTTTTTTTAAGTTCATCACCCATCCACACGAGTGTGCAGTGGACAGCACCAACCTAAGTTACATCCCTGGTGTCTCTGTCAGAGATTTTGAGCTACAAGCTGCTGACCTGAAGACCTCAGACATGTGGGTGAATAAGTTCAAGTCACTGAATGAAGATTTGGAAAGATTTGCATGACAGCAAGCAGAGTTGGTGAGCAAACACAAGTGGAGAGAAATGGAAAAACTTCAACCCGCGGACCAGCTGATTGTCAATACTTGGAACGTGCTTCCCATCACATACCACACACTGCAGCATGTGAGTATTGCTGTACTGACAGTGATTGGCTCTACGTGTGCATGTGAGCAGTCTTTCTCACATCTAAAGAATGTTAAGACCAACTACGATCATGTTTAATGGATGGGAGTCTCAACGCCAGCTTGAAGCTTAACCTCACCACGTATCAACCAGACTACAAAGCCATCAGCAAAACCATACAGCACCAGAAGCCGCATTAATGGTAAGAAGTACTTTACTCATCATTGGTTAGCAACAGCATAACAATGTTATTAAAAAGAATTCAGAGACTTTGTACTTTAAAAGTGTTGGTCTTACATAAAATGCACACATTTACTTGTATTTAGTGTTAAACATATTGTATGGCTCTCACAGAATTACATTTTAAAATATGTGGCATTCATGGCTCTCTCAGCCAAAAAGGTTCTCAACCCCTGCTTTATTTGAACTTCCTGAACTTATCAAATTAGTAGAAACGTGTTCTCTCTTTTCTGCCAGTTCTTTTGTGATGTTCCTAGTCATGAAGATAAGAAGCAACTCGCACTCACCTTTTTTACCTTCATTTTTGCCCTGAAGCTTATAAGAAAAGAAGTGATGGGCAAGTTTTTTTCTAACATATATGGAAGAAGAAAAGGCTTTATTTTTACTGCCTACTTTCTTTCCAGTGCTTTTAAACTTTGTGGAAAGAGGAGAAACCTTTCCAACCAACTGCATTTCAAAACTTAATATGAAAAAACCAATAAGTAACAGAGATACTTTAATCCTTGATTCTTTTGTGAAAATGGCAGAGCCTCACTGGAGGCACCAATGCATCTCATTAATTGGAGTAGAGAGAGTATTGCTTTTCCTACCAAACATGGAAACTGTAATGATCTAATAACATAAGTAGACCCAGACCCAAGTCTAGTAAAATAATCTAAAGACAGCAAAACTCCAAGAAAAAAAAAAGGGAAAGAAATTAGAAATCAAGGACCTGAATAATATCTAATATGCAAGGTTTAGGAAATAATTTAAACTCACAATTAAATAGCCCTTTAATGGGTCAAAGTATTTTCAAACATATGTTTTTTAATTACAAATGATACATGTATAATGTCAATTAACATTTATGATCTTTAAAAAATTTTTATTTAGAAAATTAACTTTAACAGGGTCACATTGATCAATGAGTACATAGGTTTAGGTAAACATTTCTATAGCATTTAAATTGTTGATCATGTTATATACCCATCACCCAAAGTCAAATCATTTTCTGTCACCTTATATTAGTTCCTCTGTAATCCGTTTCTTCCACCCTCACCTCATACCCCTTCTTCACCCCTCCCCCACATTCTATTCTCCCTGGTAACCACTTTACTTTTGTGTATGTCCATGAGTATCAGTTTTATATCCCACGTAGGTGTGAAATCATACAGTTCTTAGCTTTTTCTGATTTACTTATCTCATTCAGTTCTCAATGTCTATCCATACTGTCATAAATGTTACTATGTCTTCAGTTCTTATGGCTGAGTAGTATTCCATTGTATATATGTATTACATCTTCTTTATCCAGTCCTCTATCAAGGGACACTTCAGTTGTTTCCATGTTTTGGCCACTGTGAAAAATGCTATGATGAACATGAGGGTGCATGTGTCTTTATGTACCAATGTTTTTGAGTTTTGGGGGTAGATATCCAGCAGAGGGATTTCTGGGTCATATGGTAATTTTATTCTTAATTTTTTGAGGAACCATCATACTTTCTTCCATTATGGTTGTACTAATTTGCATTCCCACCAAGAGTGAATGAGGGTTCCTTTTCCCCTCAATCTCTCCAACATTTGTTATTACCTGTCTTGTTGATAATAACCAATCTAACAGGTGTGAGGTGTTATCTCATTGTAGTTTTGATTTGCATTTCTCTAGTAGCTAGTGAAGATGAGCATACTTTCACATATCTGTTGGCCATTTGAATGTCTTCTTGGGAAAAGTGTCTGTTAAGGTCCTCTCCCCATTTTTCAAATGTATGTTTGCTTGTTTGTTACTGAGCTTTGTGAATTCTTTAAATATTTTGGCTATTAACCTTTTACCAAAGCTGTTGTTTGCAAATATCATCTCCCATTTAGTTGGCTGTCTATTTGTTTTGTTGTCAGTTTCTTTTGCTGTGCAGAAACTTTTTAGTTGAATATAATCCCATTTGTTTATTTCTGCCTTTACTTCCCTTGATTTTGGGGTCAAATTTATAAAATGTTCTCTATGGTCAAAGTCCATGAGTTTAGTACCTATGTTTTCTTCTATGTAATTTATTGTTTCAGATGTTATATTTAGGTCTTTGATTTATTTTGAATTAATTTTTGCGCAGGGGGACAAACTAGGCATTTCACTCTTTCACATGTGGCTTACCAATATTCCAGCACTATTTATTAAAGAGGCTTTCTTGTCTACATTGTATGTTTTTGTCTCCTTTGTCAAATATAGTTTGTCCATATATATGTGGTTTTATTTCTGGGCTCTTGATTCTGTTCCATTGGTCTGTCTGTTTTACTGCCAATACCATGCTGTTTT
Source organism: Saccopteryx leptura (assembly GCF_036850995.1). Taxonomy (NCBI): domain Eukaryota; kingdom Metazoa; phylum Chordata; class Mammalia; order Chiroptera; family Emballonuridae; genus Saccopteryx; species Saccopteryx leptura. The sequence goes on from NC_089510.1 coordinate 44,521,147, forward strand.
GATTATCATGGCTCTATAGTATAATTTTAAATCAGGTAGTGTGATACCTCTGGCTTCATTATTTTCTCTCAGGATTGCTTTGGCTATTCGGAGTTTTTATGGTTCCATACAAACCTGGTGATTTTTTGTTCTATTTTTACAAAAAATGACATTGATATTTTGATGGAGATTGTATTAAATTTGTATATTGCTTTAAGTACTATGGCCATTTTAACTATGTAGATTTTTCCAATCCATGAACATAGAATATTTTTTCATTTCATTGTGTTTTTTTCAATTTCTTTCAATACTGTTATGTAGTTTTCAGTATATAGGTCCTTCATATCCTTTGTTAAGTTTATTCCTAGGTATTATTTTGTTGATGTTGCAATTGTAAAAGGAATTTTTTTTTTTAGTTCACTTTCTGAAGTTTCATCATTGGCATATAGAAGAGCAATAGACTTTTGTATTCTGCAAGTTTACTGTATTGGTTTATTGTTTCTAATAGTTTTTTGTTTGTCTTTGGGGTTTTCTATATACAGGATCATGTCATCTGCAAAAAGTGATACCTTTACTTCTTTTTTCTCAATATAAATATCTTTTACTTCTTTCCCTTGCCTGATCACTCTGGCTAAAACTTCCAGAACTATGTTGAATACGAGTGCAGAGAGTGGACAGCTTTGTCTTATTCCTGATTTTAGAAGAAAAGCCTTTATTTTTTTCCCCATTTCGTATGGTTTGTCTTGTATGGCCTTTATTATGTTGAAGTACTTTCCTTCTATTTCAATTTTACTGAGTGATTTAAACATAAAAGGATGTTGTATCTTATTGAATGCCTTTTCTATATCTATTGATAGGATCATATAATTTTTGTTCTTTGTTTTGTTGATGTGGTGTATTATGTTGATTGATTTCAGTATTTAGAAGCATCTTTGTGCTCCTGGAATGAATCTCACCTGATTGTGATGTATTATTTTTTTAATGTGTTGTTGTATTCAATTTACTAGTATTTTGTTTAAGATTTTTGCATCTGTATTCATTAGAGATATTGTTCTGTAGTTTTCTTTTTTTGTGTTGTCTTGCCAGGTTTTGGTATGAGGGTTATGTTGGCCTAATAAAATGTGTTAGGAAGCATTGCTTCTTCTTCTATTTTTTTGGAAGACTTTGAGGTGGAAAAATACCAAATCTTTTTTGAATGTTTGGTAGAATTCACTAGTGTAGCCATCTGGTCCTGGACTTTTGTTTTTTGAGAGGTTTTTGATAGTTGTTTCTATTCCTCCCTGCTTATAGGTCTATTTAGGTATTCTACTTCTTCATGACTCAGTCTAGGAAGATTGGATAGTTCTAGGAATTGATCCATTTCCTCTAGGTTGTTGAATTTGGTGGTATATAATCTTTCATAGTATTCTATTATGATTTTTGTATATCTATGATTTGGTGGTAATTTCTCTTTTTGTATTTTATTTATATGAATCTTTCCTCTTTTTTCCTTAGTAAGTCTAGCCTGTGATTTGTCAATTTTATTGATCTTTTGAAAGAACTAGCTCTTTGTTTTATCAATTTTTTCTATAGTTCTTTTGTTCTCTATTTCATTTAGTTTTGTTCTAATTTATTTTATATCCTTTCTTCTGCTGACTTTGGGTTGTCTTTGTTCTTCTTTTTCTATTTCCTTAAGATGTGATGCTAGGTTGCTTACTTGGGATTTCTTATTTTTTTTAAAAGATTTTATTTATTCATTATAGAGAGGAGAGAGGAGAGAGAGAGAGAGAGAAGGGGGGAGGAGCAGGAAGCATCAACTCCCACATGTGCCCTGACCAGGCAAGCCCAGGGTCCTGAACCGGCAACCTCAGCATTTCCAGGTTGATGCTCCATCCACTGCGCCACCACAGGTCAGGCGGGATTTCTTATTTTTTTATACAAGCTTATAATAATATAAACTTTCCTCTTATTACTGCTTTTATTGCATCCCAGGAATTTTGATATGTATATTGTCATTTTAATTTACTTGTATGTATCTGTGTGTGTGTGTGTGTGTGTGTGTGTGCATGTGTGTGACAGAGAGAGAGACAAATAGGGACAGAAAGACAGGAATGGAGAGAGATGAGAAGTATCTATCACTTGTTTATTGTGGTACCTTAGTTGTTCATTGATTGGTTTCTCATATGTGCCTTGACTGAGGGTCTCCAGCAGAGTGAGTGACATTTTGCTCAAGCCAGCAACCTTGGGTTTAAGCCAGCGACCATGGGGTCATGTCTATGATCCCATACTCAAGCTGGTGACCCAGTACTCAAGTTAGTAAGCCTGCACTCAAGCCAGCAACCTTGGGGTTAGGTCCTGGATCCTCTAAGTCCCAGTTCAATGCTCTATCCACTGAGCCATAGCCTGGTCAGGATGTATATATCTTTTGATCTCTGTTTTTATTTCTTCTTTGACCCAGTCATGTTTGGAAGTATGTTGTTTAATTTTCACATTTTTGTGGGTTTCTTTACTTTCTTTTTGTAGTTGAAGTCTAATTTCAAAGCCCTATGGTCAGAAAAAATGCTTGGTATAATTTCAATCATCCTATAGTTGTTGATGTTAGTCTTATGGCCCAACATATCATCTATCCTTGAGATGTTCCATGCACACTTGAGAAGAATGTATAATCTGACGTTTTGGTATGAAATGTCCTTTAAATTTTTATTGTCCATTTGGTCCAGTGTGTCATTGAAGGCCCACATTTCTTTATTGATTTTCTGTTTGGATGATCTATCAAAAGGCATCAATGGTATGTTAAAATCTCCAAGTATGATTGTGTTTTTTTGTCTGCTTCTGCGTGTAGACCAGTTAGTAGGTGTCTTATATATTTTGGTGGTCCTTGATTCAGTGCATATATACTGTTCACAAAACTTAGGGGATATTTTGTCACTTTTTATTTATTTTTAAATATCCCCTAATTTTTGTGAGCAGTATTTATTAAGGAGTGTTATGTAATCTTGGCAAAATGTCCTCTTTATCATTATGAAATGTTCATCTTTTTCTCTGGTTACCTTTGTTGTCTTGAAGTCAGCATTGTCAGATATAAGCATGAATACACCGCCTTTCTTTGGATATTATTTGCTTGAAAAATCATTTTTCAACCTTTCACTTTGAGTCTACTTTTGTCCTTGTAACTTAGATGAGTTCAATCTATTATATTTAGGGTGATAATTGACACTTGAGGATTTCCTATAGCCATTTTGTAGTTTGTTTTCTGGTAGCTCTGTGTTTTGTTTGGTTCTTCTCTTTTGTGTTTCTGTCAGTTGTTTTTGTTTGGTGGTATTCTATACTTCCTTCCCCTGTTTCTTTTTTTTTTTTTAAGCTGTGTGTTTCAGTGGTAGCTTTTTATGGGTGGTTACCATTGGGTTATTAAGAAGAAAATGTTAATATGTACAAAAGTCCTTTTTCTTATGAGTGCTTCTGCACCCAATCCTTTTCTACTGCAGATGTCTATCCTCTCCTCTTTTATGTTGTTGTTGTCACAGATTATCCTTATTTTTATTGTGACCTTGTTGAAGCTTTTACTTGTAGTTTTTATTTGTTTGGTTCTTTGTGTCTGATAAAATAACCCTTGAATATTTTCTGCAGTGAAGGTTTTCTGGAGATAAATTCCCTCAGCTTCTGTATATCTGCAAAAATGTTTGTTTCTTCTGTATATTTGAAAGATAACTTTGATAGATATAGTATTCTTGGCTGCTAATTTCTCTCTTTCAGTACTTTAAGTGTTTGGATCCACTTTCTTCTGGCTTATGAAGTCTCTTGTGAGAAGTCTGATGATAGCCTAATTGGCTTTCCTTTATATGTTATGTCCTCTTTGCTCTATTTGCCTTAAGGATTCTTTCTTTGTCATTGATTTTTGACAATCTTATTATGATATGACTTGAAGTAGGTCTGTTTGGGTTGTGGTAACTTGGCATTCTGTTTGCTCTTGGATCTAAGACTCTATCTCTTTCCATAGGCTTGAGAAATTCTCATTAATTATTTATTTGAGAAATTCTCATCAATTATTTATTTGAATAGGCTCTCCATTTTCTTTTCTCTCTCTTCTTCTTCTGATATTCCCATTACTCTTATATTGCTTTTTTTGATGGAGTCAAACAATTCTTGTAGAGTTCTTTGTTATTTTTAATTTGTCAGTCTCTCTCCTCTTCTCTGTACCATCTTTAATTGCCTGTCTTTGATGTCACTGATTCTATCCCCTATATTGCTTGTTCTATTAGCTAAATTTGCTACCTTAGTTTTCAATTTATGTATTGAGTTCTTTATCTATGTTTTTAAAGTTTTAATCCCCTTGTTGAGGTATTTGTTTTGTTCACTAATTTGTTTTCTGAGCTCATTAATTTTCCTACTGGTGTTTTCTTGCATCTCATTGAGTATTTTTAGAACTTCAATTCTGAATTCTCTATCATTTAATTCCAAGGTTTCCAAGTGATTGAGACTTTTTCTGAATATTATTTTTCTGAACTATGTCTCTGTTTTGTTTAGCCACGGTATTCAATTTCTTCTTCTTAATGGCACTTGAGAGTGGTATTGCTAAGAACCATAACAAAAACACAACTAAAAAACCCAAAAAATTTTCTGACCAGTCAGTGGTACAATGGATAGAGCATCAGACAGAGATGTGGATGACCCAGGTTTGAAACCCCAAGGTTGCTGGCTTGAGTGTGGGCTCATCTGGCTTGAGCAGGAACTCACCAGTTTGAGCACAGGGTTGCTGGCTTGAATGTAGGATCATAGATATGACCCCATGGTTGCTGGCTTGAGCCCAAGGTTGCTGGCTTGAGCAAGGGGTCACTTTCTTTGTTGTAGCCCCTCAGTCAAGGCACATATAGAAAGCAATCAATGAAAAAATAATGAGACTAAGAAGCTGCAACAAAGAACTGATGCTTCTCATCTCTCTCCTTTCCTGCCTGTCTGTCCCTATCTGCCCCTCCCCCATCTCTGTCACACAAAAAAATTAAAATTAAAAAATATACAATAAAAATATAAAAGTTTAAATATTTTGACAAGTAAAGAAGAAAAGCTGCAGGAAAAAGAATAAAAAATAAACAAAAAATAAAAAATGAAACACCTACAACAAAATAATAAAAAATATAAAAATTAAGAAAATAAAATTCAAAAGGAATAAAAGAATAAAAAGGAAAAACAAATATTAGTTTTGAGAGGTTTTACTGTATTTCAAGTTTTAGATCTGTGAAGTTCCTGAGCATTCCTCTGCTGAGATGATGCTATTGCAATGTTGTAGGCAAGGCTTCAGTTGTATTGGTGGGTGGGGTATGTTATGAAGGCTTTATGGCTTTGGTTTAAAGGCTTTTTGGCTTTACAGCTTTAACAATGGTGGTCTCAGGCTTCTGGGTGCTCCTCCCCATGTCTCAATGAACCTGGGGACCAGACATGGAGTACCTCTGTTTTTCAGGGGAGAGAGTGGCTCTGGAAAGCCGGCTGGAGGATTTGTCTCTGCTACTCTCCTTACTGCAAGGTGAGGGAGGTGGAATCTGGGAGGCTGGGGGTCCACACTTTAGTTTTCTCTGTGTTTGCCAACTGTGATCTGAACACAGACCATGGGAACAGTGACCATGACTCCATGCTCTGTCTTCTTTTGTTTATCTCCTCCTCTATATCAGTGCTCTTTCAGGCAGAAGGAGATCCAGTCACTCTAGGTTTCTCGCTCCATACCCCTCACACAAAATCTAAACAGCTTGATCTTCCCTCCTCCCCAGGGTCCAGTAAAACAAAAAGAAAACAAACAAACAAAAAACCATCACTTCAGGTTTGTCTCCCTTTCAGAGCCCACCACAAATCCATTTTATCTTCTTCTCCCTCTTTCACCCTGTCCCACCTTTACTCCAGTCGAAGTGTCGATCTCTCAGACACACCTGCGAGCCAGCTGGGGGTTCTTTGCTGTGTTGTAGTTGTTCTATTTGTTGAAATTTCAAGGGAGAGAGATCAGGAGTAACTCGCATGCTGCCATTATTCTGATATCATCTCCTAATATTTAAATCTTTAAATACTTTTTACTATGAAAATATGCTAAAATTTACCATTAATGTTATACTAACTTATAATTTCTAATACATTTCATTGCTTTCACCTCTTTTCTTATTTATTTAGTATTTTTCTGAAGTGAGAAGCAGGAAGGCAGAAAGACAGACTTCCATATATGCCCTGACTGGGATTCACCCGGCAAGCCCACTAGGGAGTGATGCTCTGCCCATCTGGGGCATTGCTCCATTGCAACCAGTGCCATTTTAGCACCTGAGGCAGAGGCCATGGTGCCATACTCAGTGCCCAGGCCAACTTTGATCCATTGGAGCTTTGGCTGCTGGAGGGGAAGAGAAAGATAGAGAGAAAGGAGAGATGAAAGGGTGGGGAAGCAGATGGGTGCTTCTCCTGTGTGCCCTGGCTGGGAATCAAACCCAGGACATTCACATGCCAGGCTGACTCTCTACCACTGAGCCAACCTGCCAGGGCCTCTTTCTCTTTTTAGTAATAAGACTCTCCCTGAGGTTAGGCTTTTGATTCTTCTATGTCAGTATTTCTCTTCTGTTGGAGAATTATCTATGGTTGTCCATTATATCTCCCTATACTCAGAAGAAATGTTGTGAGTAGATAAATTCTATATGCTAAATAAGCACAAAGATATGCAGTTATTAATCATATCTTTGATATCAATAGTAAAAGAAATATCTGAGTTGGTCTGGAAAAGTATATCAGTATATTCCAGAGTAAGATATAACTGTCTCTGTAAGAAAGTCATAGTCCAGTTACTAATAACACTGGGGAACATTTTTTTTTCATTTTCTGTTGCATAGGGTTTTAGAAATTTTTCTATATATTTCTGCATTGCTAATTCCAAATCTAAAATCTGGTTTTTGGTGCACGCTTTAGTTTTTATGCAATTTTAATTTCTTTTTGTTACAGTTAATGGCATGATTTGGTTTTTAAATTGGAATTAAAGGGCAAAGACTTTTGGATTGAACATAACCACAAGGCAATTAACATTTTACAAACATCACTTTTAATTGTAGTTGTTTTTAAATGTAAAAAATTATTATCTAATAAAAACACCCTCTTATTTTGTTTTAAGAGTGAATCATGGCTTCTTCGAGTACGCTTAAATGTAAGAATAGTCCTGACAACTTCTGTTATATATGTGGCTCTTACACACTCCAACATCAAAGGTGCAATATTTTATCACTAGTGACACATGCATATATTGCCTATTTTCAAGTTGCCCATCGCGATCAAGACAAGAATTGGGCTCCTTATATTGTGTGTCATAATCGTGAGGAAATGCTTTGTGACTGGACAAAAAGGAAACGCAAAGGAATGCCTTTTGGTGTTCCCATGGTTTGGCATGAACCTAAGGACCACAGCAGTGACTGTTATTTCTGTCTGATCCATACAAAGGGCATTGTCAAGAAAAAAATTGACATATGATCGCATATCCTAATATTCCTTCAGCAATACAACCTATCCCACATTCTGAGACACTCCCAGTTCCAGTTTTCAATGGTTTTATTTCTTCTAAGGATGAAGAAAGTGAACATGGTGTTCAAGTATATTTTGATTAGATGCATGAGAAAATGGTTGTAGAATCTGAAGGGTCTTCTTCTGATGCCAAGCAGTCATTAACCCCTCAGCAGTTTAGCCAACCCGAATTGAATGACTTAGTAAGAGATTTAAGCCTATCAAAGAAAGCAGCTGAGTTATTAGCCTCCAGGCTTCAAGAAAAGAATGTACTTCGCCAGTCAGCTAAAGTATACCATTTCAGGGGGCGTGAACAAATTTTTGTGGACTTCTTTTCCGAAGACAAACACTTTGTTTATTGTCATGATATCAGTAGTCTTCTCAGCCAGCTAGGTGTTACCACTTACAGTCCAACAGAATGGCGGCTATTTCTTGACAGCTCTAAACGGAGTCTGAAATCTGTTCTCCTACATAACAGTAATGTTTATGCAGTGGTTCCAATTGGTTATTCAACTCATCTGCAAGAAGATTATAATGACATAAAAATTGTCCTCAACTTTCTGAAGTATGAGGAGCATAACTGGATCAATTTGTGTGGATCTTAAAATGGTAAATTTCCTGCTAGGACAACAGAAAGGTTTCATGAAGTATCCTTGCTTTCTGTGTTTGTGGGACAGCTGAGCTCAGGAGAAACACTAGACATAGAGGAGTGGCTGACACGTGAAGCTCTGGAAGTAGGGATGCAAAATATTGTGAATGAACCTGTAGTTAATTGAGACAGGATCATTTTTCCCCCACTTCACATCAAACCTGGCTTAATGAAGCAGTTTGTTCAGGCTTTGAATAGAGAAAGTGAATGCTTTCAACATATTATTTTTGCTTTTCCTGCCTTATCTTTCGAGAAGATAAAAGCAGGTGTATTCAATGGACCTCAAATTCGAACCCTCATATGTGACGAAGAATTTGCCTGGAAGATAAATAAGGAGGAGAAAGCAGCATGGCAGTCTTTTGTGGCAGTTATAAAGAACTTCCTTGGCAACAAAAAAGCAGAAAACTATGAACTTCTGGTTCAAAAGATGCTGTTGGCTTTCCATGACATTGGATGTAATATGAGCATTAAGATTCACTTCCTGAACAGTCACCTTGATAAGTTTCCCGAAAATCTTGGAGCTGTTAGTGATGAGCAGACTACTGCTGGTGCATCAAATGGGATTGTCCTCAACAAGTACACAAACGCAAAGCTACAAACACAAATTTTTTCCTGAATAGAATTTAAATAAGTTTTGCCCAAATTTTATGATTAAAATAAGTGTTTTAATATGTTCTATTTTGAAATTGTAGACAAATTCTGATGCAATCATATCTTTTTAGTATATTAGTGTATTTACTTCATTATATAAATTATTATATTTTCACAAAGATGATGCCCAAGAAGACCTTCTATTTCATTATGTTAAACTAAATGTTCAAAATCTTACAATAAGATGGAAACTTAAAATCTTGAATTGCAAAAATATTGTACCTTACTGAGAAAAACTAATGTTAGATTTGAGATCAGCATACTTGAATTAGGTAAGAACAAGTGTTTTTGTGGATGCAACAAAAATTTTGTTCCTCAGTGTAGTTATTTACTTCTCCTGTGGTTCAGTCACCTGAAAAGTATTGAGCTGGCTGTATTATTTATTCATTGTTATATGACAATATTAAAAAAAATTGCTGCTAAAATTGACATGTTTCTTATCTCACAGACTCTGTGGGCCAGAAATCCAGACACGACTCTGCAAAACAGCGAAGTATCAGCTATGCTGTGGTCTCATTCGAAACTCAACTAAGGAAAGATCCACTTCCTTATTTATGTAGTTGTTGGTAGAGTTCAGTTGCTTATGGGCTGCTGGATGAAGGGTCTCAGTACCTGGCTGGCTGTCAGCTAGAGGCTACACTCACATTCTATTTGCATGGTTCTCTTCGTGACAGCTGTTTCTTCAAAACCATCAAGATAAAGAGAGTCTCTTAGCAAGGCAGACATAACAATCTTACGTAATATGATTATATCCATCCATTACCTTTGCTGTTTTCTACTGACTGGAAGAAAGTCACTTGTTCTACCTACACTCAACAATATGGAACTACAAAAAGGCATAAATACTGTGAGGTAGAGATCATGGGGACGACTCTAGTGTCTGTCCATTATACTGATTTATCCTTCTCCTGGAGATGCTAATCCTGCTGCCTAATATCTCATTTGTTTTTTCCTACAGAATGAGGCTAGAACACAATTCAAAATATCTTTATATATTCCAAACCTAAAATTAGAATTCTTACCATACAAATCATGACTTAATAGCAACGACGTCCTATAGCTTGATCTTAGCTTCCAGGCAAAATATTAATTATGCTTATTACATATTTTCCTGTCTCTCCAACTGGAATATAAATACCTTTTTTTTTGCCACATTCTTTATGTTATCAACAGCCTTCTTCCTCCCAAATTATATTTACAAGTGTGCCAGTTTGTTTCTGTGTTTCATTGTAATGTCTCTTCTTTTGGAAATTAGCTCAGTCTTCAGCTTCCTCTCCTTCTATCAGAGAATCTTTCCCATTTCTCCCTTTCAAATTTAGATCTGCCTGAGAAATTACTTTCTTATAACTAACAGTCCTGTCATGTTGATATTTTGTCCCAACTTCTTTTGCCAAGGTTGTTTGGGTTGTTCCTCTGGAAAAGAAGGATTGTGATTATTCTGTGTAGCTCCAGAAGACAGAATGAAGATGAATAGTGGGAAGTGAGAAGAAAATTGTAACTCAGTTTGTGAAGGACCTTTCTAATAACTACAACCATGTGACAGTCTCTGGAAGTGCCCAGGTAGAGGCTGGCCATTTATTAGAGCTCTTGGAGAAGAAATGCTTGCATGATAGTATCATGCCTTAGAAGACTAATTCCTCTGAGGTCCATCCTGACACTAAGGTGCCATTATTCAGAGATAAACTTTCAACCACCCCCTATTTTCTTCTATAAAGTCTAAGCAAATAATAATAATAATAATAATAAAATAACATAATATATAATATAATAAGAAAACAAAACCTCCCTGGCATAGCCATCAAATTAACATCTTTAGGGTGATTACATTTCTCCTCTCTAACCCCCACTGTGACTTTGTATTTTGCAATGTTGGACATTTTCCCCACCTTCCCAGTGTACACATCCTTTTCTGTTATTACTAAGTGCTATTATTAGTCTTAGTTGCATCTCCAAGTCTCATTCTTTTTTTTTTACATTCTGTATAAACAGATATTTAAAAAGTGAAGAACCATATTGCCATTAAGAGACTATAGGGAAGTCTTGCCCTATTCCCATAACTCTTCACAGTTCTTTTTCCATGCATTACTTTGTCAAGTTGAAATAGAATTTTTCACATATCTCTACAACTCAGTTAAAATTCTGTATTGTGTGGTACTTTTCTATTGGGAAAATAATTCTAGTTTGTCAAATTAAAGGTTTTCCTTAATTTAAACTATCTGAATATATTTCCTGCACCACCCTATTGTTTTTGTTTGTTTGTTTGTTTTGTTTTTTGCTATATTTAGCTCCCACAAGAGTTAGCCATTTTTGCCTGACCTGTGGTTGGCACAGTGGATAAAGCACCGACCTGGAATGCTGAGGTCACCAGTCCAAAACCCTGGGCTTGCCTGGTCCAGGCACATATGGGAGTTGATGCTTCTCTGCTCCTTCCCCCTTCTCCCTCTCTCTCCCTCTCTCCTCTTTAAAATGAATAAATTAAGTCTTAAAAAATAGCCATTTTTCATGCTTCTGAGAATGCCCCCTTATGTATATAACCTGAGTTCTGCTGTTCTAGCCAGACTTTAAGCTCAGTGTGATTAGATTCTTAATTTGATATGTAATATCGCATAAAAAAAGACAGTAGAAATTACACTTAACTAATAGAAAGCAATGGAGTAAGATTGAAGTAGGTTTAAGATTGGCTAACTTTGAGAGAAGCATTATTGCCATGTTAAACTTAAATTAATGGAAAGGTTTCAAAGGTGGAAATTACTGGTGTGTGTCTTGCAAAGATTTAATGTGTGGTGTGAGAGAGCAAATATGACCTAGGATGATTCCGATGAGCTGAGAGAAGGCACTTGCCCCTCAATGTCAGAATGACCTGAGTTGTTAATTAGTCACACAGAAGCTGCCCTGCATGTTAAATGTTAGAGTCATAACAGCTTTCATGGATAATGTCATATCAAGATTGTTATTGCCAGTACATAGTTTGTGGAATCTTTCATGCTTTTTATCAATCTAGTATTTTCAAGATAATGAATATTACCCATGTAAAATGCCAGTGCAGTCACAGGTACACTAAAGGCACTTAAAACGTGTCAGCCCTCCTCCCTCTTACCCCCACCCCACTCACTAGATTTCTACTTTTGCTTAAGCTGTTCTTAATAAATAAAATACCTGGTAAATCAATAGCATACTTCCATTCCATTCCATTCTTTCCTGGTAGAAATCTGGAATTTAGCCTCTTTTTTTGTCAACAGACTTATCCTACATTATCTGTCTGAATGAAGGGGCTCTGAACGAGCTCACATGACAAAAACGTTACATCAACCTTTTATATATGGTCTTTGAAAATCGTTAAACATGTAAAAATCTATTTTGGCCTATCAAATTTGCATTAGCCTCACTCATATTTTGCAGGGTTACTTTCTTTCCTAGGAGTCAAAATTGCTTTTCTCTATTTCCTTCATGTCCCCATGTTAAGTGAAAAAAAGACAATAAACATATACACAACACGACCCCATCATCACCACCACATTCACACCCAGACACATATTTGCACATCTATGTGCAGATTTACAAACATTATTTCATCCTTGATTCTTCTATACCCCTGCTAAATCTGCATGTTAATTTGTTTTCAAGACTGCTTATATGATTAAATAGATTAAAGCTTTAAAAAAATAGTGATTTATAGGTATATGTTGGCAGGAAGTAGGGAGACTATAATCATCCTTGAAGGGATGTCACAATCCATACTGGCCCTCCACAACCACCAAAACCTCATCACATTTCTTGTCACATGATGGCTGCAAATCATGGTGAAGCTTAGTCTTTTATTCTAGCAAGAAGAAAATTTGAAAGAGAACTCCTAGACTGAAACAATATATGGCTACTAAATGTCTTAAGGCAGGGGTCCCCAAACTATGGCCCGCGCATATGGCCCCCTGAGGCCATTTATCCGCCCCCCCCCACCGCACTTCTGGAAGGGGCACCTCTTTCATTGGTGGTCAGTGAGAGGAGCATAGTTCCCATTGAAATACTGGTCAGTTTGTTGATTTAAATTTACTTGTTCTTTATTTTAAATATTGTATTTGTTCCCGTTTTGTTTTTTTACTTTAAAATAAGATATGTGCAGTGTGCATAGGGATTTGTTCATAGTTTTTTTTATAGTCCGGCCCTCCAACGGTCTGAGGGACAGTGAACTGGCCCCCTGTGTAAAAAGTTTGGGGACCCCTGTCTTAAGAAATGTAACAACATGTGCCTGTTCATCAATCATTCTGAATAAATTGTTTTCTCCTCTCAGTTTAATCCAGTGGGATAAGGGTATAACATCTTGGAAAAGGAAAAGATATAGGAGCCCTTTGGGGAGATTCTTTTAGTAAAATATAGTGAATAGTAAATCAGAAATAAAACAATGAGCTAAAATAACAAGAGAGAGCAGTTGCTGTGGGGGAGTAAGGTAAAGAGGAGGTGGGTGTCTAACCTCTGGCAAGTGCACATGCATATCGACACCTTCCCTTCTTTCTCCCTTTGCTCTTACCTAGATTGGAGAAAGATTGAGCACTGAAGGCTGTTGAAGGGATGGGGGGGGGGGCTAAATCTCAGTCTTGTATTCTAGTCCTGGTAATTGAGGTCATTGGGAACCTAGAGTATTTGTCAAGCCACTTTCAGGAGCTTATTAAGGGTCTTAATTTTTTTTTCAAAAGATAGAAATTTTTGTTTATCTCCTGTATCTCTCTTTTTTTTCTTTTTTCTGCTAATTCCTTTCCATTTCCTCAGAACCCTTACATAGTTTTTAGCTCTTTTAGAATCTCTATTGAGATATGCCACCTAGGTCTTCTGCCATCCTCTGCCATTCTCTGCCAATGCCCAAATGACTCCTCCCTTTCAGGGTTAATGACAACTAATACCAAGATTCAGAATGAAGTTCAATTCATTTATGTAGTTATTTGATTAAACTAATTTATGTTAAATTATATTTAAAAATAGGATTTAACAATTCTTGGGTTTCAATTTTATCTAAGTGAAATATTAATTAATAGTCTGAGTCTATGATAGATATTTGGAGGAAAGGCATTTCCCAAGGTTCTTCCTACCTCTCCTCCTCTTCCTTTAATGAACCATTCTTAGAATGGTTCAGCTGAGCTTCGTTTTCCACGATTTTGAGACTTTGTAAATATTATATTTCTGCATTCTGTAGGTCTTTAGAGACAACAAAGGGTAAGCACATTTTCTTTTTTAAAGGAATTTTTAAAAAGAATTTATTCATTTTAGAGAGGCAAGAGAGAGAGCAATAGATAGATAGAGAGAGAGAGAAAGGGAGAAAGATGAAGAGGAGCAGGAAGCCTGGCATATGTGACCAGGCAAGCCCAGGGTTTGAACCAGCAACCTTAGCGTTCCAGGTAGATGCTTTATCCACTGCAGGTAGGCACATTTCCAAACAGGCAAATCACAAATACAAAAATGGAGAGTTTCCTCTTTTTATATCAAAATATAGCTATTAATTTACTCACACTTTAGAGACTTCAACTTTTAAAAATATAGTAGAGACTTTATCATATTTACTTAATAAGTATTCTTCATTTATCCTAATAATAGAAATGCACTAAAGAGCTTAGCAGGGGATTTAAAAATAAGAGTTAAATAAAAATAACCAAGAGATATTGTTTTCTGTATTTGTTATACAAAGTCTAATTTTAATTTTATTTTTAAATGTGTTATTAACTCTAAAATTGCAATCTTATAATAAATGATGCTATGCACACTCAAACATATTGTATACATTAACATATTGAAGACCATACCCATTATTCATTTTGTCAGGTAAGCTGGGTTTTGTGCAATCCTCAGAATGATGCTTTTCTTGTCACTGCTCTGAATATATTTAGTCTTAGCATAAAATGTTATAGATTAGGAAAATTCTAGTTCCATGTGATTCCACCTGCATGTCTCTGCAGTACATGTCTATGGAACTCATTTAAAGGCAAACCATGGCTCAAGCACACCTATTTGGTGCATGGCTCTGTTCCTGATTTAGGAGTCACTCATATGCACAGACCCAAGAGTATGCAGAATGTTATGTGTTACATACAGATTTGAAAATCCTTATTAAAAAAGACCTTTATAGACACTTGCACCCCCATGTTCATCACAGCATTTTTCACAGTGGCTGAGACATGGAAACAACCAAAGTGTCCCTTGATAGAGGATTGGAAAAAGAAGATGTGGTATATATATACAATGGAATACTACTCAGCCACAAAAATGACGGCATAGGGTCATTTACAACAACATGGATGGACCTTGAGAACATTATACTGAGTAAAATAAGTAACTTAGAAAAAGCTAAGAACTATATGATTTCACACATACATGGGATATAAGACTGTGACTTACGGACATAGATAAAAGCGAAGTGGTTACTGGGGGAGGGGGATGTAGGGGAGTGGGAGGAAGAATTGAGGGAAGGGCATAAAGAAGGACAAATATAAGGCAAAGGGAAAGAATTAGGTGATGGATGTACAATATAAATGACTATTGAAATGATGGAGTGATGTTTACCTGAAATCTATGTACACTTACTTACCAATGTCACCCTGTTAAAATTAATTTTCTAAATAAAAAAAGACCTTTATATTTAGCAAGATGTTAAATAAATTTATTTAAAGATTATTGTTTAGACTGAGTCCTCAAAAACCCAGAGACAAAAGAAGGGTGGCATATTCTGAATTCATTGTTCAAAGTGAGGTGATGAACCATTTGAAGGTTTTCCAAATGAGACTTGAAAATCTTGGTTTTATGACCTTTGTCTGACTGCATAGCCTTAGCTTATAGAGAAAGACACAGAGGCCTAGAGAAAGGAAGTTGAGAATTTGAGACAGGTTTTCTCTAGAGAGATGTTCAAATCAAATCATGTGATTTGCCACCTTTACCTTGCCCAAAATGGAAGGTAAGAAGGGTGAGGGCTTTGTCCTTATATTATAGGTGTGAAGGACTTCAGTGGGACAAATCACAGAGCTTAAGTAGCCTTCTTATTGTTTGAAGCACAGCGAACTTGTGCCTGACACAATCTTTAGGATTGAGTAGGTGAACATGTCTGGAGCTGATTGCTCTCATAAGAAGCACGAAGACAGGTAGCTGTAGCAGAGATAGTCTGCATGCCCAGAGTTTGATGGGCTAAAGATCTGCAAATGTTTCTCATGAAGCAGGTGTGAACTCTCTTGTTTGGGGTTGTCTAGGGTGCAGATGGAAAGAGCTGTCTGGAAGGGCTAGGAGACCTCAATCAACATGTCTAGGGCTAATGGAGAACTAAAGTAACCAGCTTGGGGAGATGCATTTGTACTGTAAAGTGAACTTCAGGTGGACATCTCAAACAGTTAAGAAAAGGGTATGTCTGAGCAATCCACAAAGCACCTGGTGAGAGGAGCCAGAACTAAACTGTCACAGTCAGATGAAACCAAGGACAGCTTACAAAAATGCCAATCAAGTAGCACCTTTCTATACAACCATACTGCATACACACATACACATACACATATACATACACATACACATACACATACATGCACTTCTACACCCAGAGGAGCCAGGAGCCACAACTAATGACTATATTTTAAGGGGAAAAGAACTGTTTTTAAACAGACTTTATTTTTAGAACAATTTGAGGTTCACAGCAGTATGTAACAGAAAGTACAGAAATTGTCTCTTTTTCCCTGACCCCATATGTATAGCCTTCCTCATTATCAATGTCCGTCCCCACCTGGAATGGTATATATGTTACAACTAATGACCTACATTGACATATCATTGTCACCCAGAGTCTATTGTTTCTATTAAGTTTCACTATTGATATCTTACATTCTATGGATTTGAATAAATTTATAATTATGTATATCTACCACTATAGTCTCATAAGGAGTAGTTTCACTGCCCTAAAAATATTCCACCTGGACATCCTTTCCTTCTGCCTAATCTTTGAAAACCAGTGTTTCTTTTACTGTCTTCACAGTTTTGCCTTTCCAGAATGTTGGTAGCATATATTATATAGCCTTTTCAGATTGGCTTCTTTCACTTAGTAATATTCATTTCAGTCTCCTCCATATTTTTGCAGTGGCTTGATAGCTCTCTCTCTCTCTCTCTCTCTCTCTCTCTCTCTCTAGTGCTGAATAATATTCTTTTGTCTGGATATGCCAGTTTATCCAGTTAACTGCTAAAGAATATCTTGGCTACTTCCAAGGTTTAGCAATTATAAATAAAACTGCCATATACATCTGAGTACAGATTTTTGTGTGGACATAAGTTCTCAACTACTTTGGTTGGATATCAAGGAGTGTGACTGCTGGATTATATATATGGTAAAAATATGTATAGTTTTGTAAGAAACTGTCCAACTCTCTTCCAAAGTGGCTCTATCATTTTATATCCTTACCAGCAATGAATGAGAGTTTTATAGTTTTGTATTTTACATTCAGGTTTATAATGTATTTTGAGTTAATTTTTATGAAGGGTGTAAGGTCTATGTTTAGGTTCATGGTTTTTTTGGTTTTGTTTTGTTTTTTGTTTTTGCATGAGAATGGTCAGTTGTTCTAGCACCATTTGTTGAGACTGTCTTTCTTCATTGCATTGCCTTTTTTCCTTTGTCAAACATCAGTTGACTATACATGCATCAATTTCTAGGATCTCTATTCTGTTCCATTGACCTATCTGTCTATTCTTTCACCAATAAATAGCACACTATCTTGTTTACTATAGCTTTTTAGTACATTTTAAAGTCAAGCAGTGTCAGTCCTCCTATTTGGTTCTTCTCTTTCAATGTTGGCTACTCTGGGTCTTTTGTATCTCTATATAAAATTTAGATTCAGTTTGTTAATATACACAAAATAATTTGCTGAGATTTTGTTTGGGATTTTATTGAATCTATAAACAATTTGTGGAGACTTGACATCTTGAAAATATTGAGTGTTTCCTAAATATGAAATAGCTCTTCATTTATTTAGTTCTTTGATTTTGTTCATATAAAGTTTTGAAGTTTCCCTCATATAGATCTTGTATATATTTTGTTATATTTATATATAAGCATTTCATTCTGTAAAGGATAAGCCAATATAAATGGTATTGTTTTTTTCAATTTAAAATTTCATTTGTTCATAGCTGAAATATAAGAAAGCAATTGACTATATATTAACCTATGCTGTACTTTTCCTTTAATTGCTTATTACTTACAGAAGATATTTGAAATATTAATTTTTTCAGATTTTCCACATAAACAATAATGTTATCTATGACAAGAGACAGTTTTATTTCTTTCTTTTCAATGTGTATAGCTTGTTTTTTCTTTTGCTGTCTTATTGCATTAGGTAGGACTTCCAGTACAATGTTAAAAATTAGTGTTAAGGAGACATTCTTGCCTTATTTCTGAGCTTAATGGAAAAGATTTGAGTTTTTCACCATTAAATATAATGTTACCTATTTTTTTGTAGATATTCTTGATTAAGTCGAGGAAGTTCCCCTTTATTCTTAGTTTACTGAGAATTTTTATTATAAATGGGTGTTAGAATTAATGATTGTTTAACTCATAAGATAATATGGGTCATAAGTTATAGTAAGAAATAATGAATTTTAAAAAGCATATGTGTTTTAGAAAACCTGTTATTTAATATAAGTAAATTAGTTAGAAAACACACAAAGAAACTTGTACTTTTGGATCTTCCACAACCATATGGGATTTTTTTCAAAAACAGAGAACTTTATACAATACCTCAAGTTTTAAACAACCAGTAATGGGAATATAATAAATCCTTCTGCCTATTTATTCTCCTGCCAAAAATTAGAATTTGTAATGCCCATTTAATTTTTTTGTCATTACAGAAAGTATCATGCACATAGCGCCATTTATGACAACATGAGTAGACCTTGAGAACATTATACTGAGTGAAATAAGTAAATCAGAAAAAGCTAAGAGCTTTATGATTTCACCATTGGTGTGTATATAAAACTAACACTCATAGATATAGATAAAAGTGAAGTAGTTATCTGGGGGAAGGGGATGTGGGGGAGTGATGGGGGAAGGGTATAAAGAGACGCAAATATAAGGTGACGAAAAATGATTTGACTTTGGGTGATGGGTATACAACAAAATTAACAGTTGAAATGCTACAGTAATGTTTACCTGAAACCTATGTACTCATTGATCAATGTCACCTGCTAAATTTAATTTTCTAAATAAAATTTCCAAAAAAACAATTATGCAATGAGTTGTTATTTTTTGAGAAACCCTTGATCTATATATTGGAGTGCCTTTGACACATTTACATCTGTTATGCTCAGCAAAAACTAGAAGAGAGCATGATGTAAAAGCCCTCTGGAAAAGGTCAGATAGAGCATGTTATTGTTTGTTCTTGTTTGAGCTTTCTTATTGTGCTTAACTTTTAGGTGCAAAATAAGACTATCTCCTCCCCCGCAGTAAATTACTTTTGTTCCATGAAATGCATGTGATTTTCACTGCTTATAAGACAGTATTTTTTTTTAAGCAAGAGATAGCGAAAGAGTGACAGAGAGAAAGAAAGATAGGAAGGCAGAGAGATGAGAATCATCAACTTGTAGTTGCGGCACTTTAGTTGTTCATTGTTTGCTTCCCATATGTGCCTTGACTTAGGGTTTCCAGCCAAATCAGCAATCTTTTGCTCAAGCCAGAGACCTTGGGTTTCTAGCTACTGACTTTTGGGCCTAAGCCAGCAAACATATTATGTTGATCATCCCATGCTCAAGCTGATAATCACGCGCACAAACTGGTGAGCCTGCACTCAAGCCAGATGAGCTTGTGCTCAACCTAGCTACCTTGGGGTTTCCAATCTGCAACTTTAGTGTCCCAGGTTGATGCTCTATCCAGTGAGCTACCACTAGTCAGGCAGACAGTAATTTCTGATTCAACCAAAAATTGGACTGCTCACTGATGAGTCAATTGTAAGATCACACCATTAATATGTGCCACACATTATAGCAAAATTCTTTTAATTGTTATAAGTTAACCAGTATAACC
Organism: Saccopteryx leptura; assembly: GCF_036850995.1. Classification (NCBI taxonomy): domain Eukaryota; kingdom Metazoa; phylum Chordata; class Mammalia; order Chiroptera; family Emballonuridae; genus Saccopteryx; species Saccopteryx leptura. The sequence continues at coordinate 44,540,934 of NC_089510.1, forward strand.
CTAATAAATTCAATAAAAAAGAAAAAAAATGTTATATTATTAGGGTTATTAAGTATGAATAATTATTCAAATCATTTTATCATACTTCTATTGTTTGGATAATTTTACTGCTTATACTTCTGTTGTAAAGATTTTCCATTTATCTACTTTCAAATTTCTGAATGGATTTAATTGAAAAATATCCTGATTAAAAAAGAAGCAATATAAAAAAAGAACTATTTTTCTTCATTATTTATTAGACTTGTCAGTCATATTTTTTCTACTAACATATACTAAAATAAAATATAAAAATAAAATTTATCATTGAGTCTAAGATTTTATAGTTACTAATTCAAATGTCTTGTATTTATACAAAACCTGATCACCCCCTTAAATTTAACACTGGGGCGCAAGGTCTCTTTCCCTTCTGTACCTCTTCAGATATCACGATCTTGTGTTGTCTCCTGCAGCATGACATATTATAATGGGCAAGTCATGACTATTTTACTGTAGTGTAAGGAAATCTGTAGATAGAAACTATAATTAAATGAAATAAGTTTCAGTTATGCACTATTCAATTACTAAGGCTGTCTTCTGAGCTTTGTAAGCTAAATTTTCAGTCACAACCATGTTCTATTTTGTTCAATAAATAACCCTTTTGTGAATCCACTTTTATCCCACACCTCCAAAATTTGAGTTCTTTGTATTAAGAAACTGTCCTTAAGAATATACAAAGTGACATCAGAGAAATGGTGGCAGGAGGGATACTCCTGATCTTTCCCCTTGAAATTTCAACAAATTTAACAACTAAACACAGACAAAAAAATCTCAGGATCACCTGAAATATACACACGCCAAATAAAGGTATGATTGGGCGAAAAGGCGACGAAGATAAAATCCACTCAGAAGGAAAAAAGATGGAGGACAGGGTATTTTGCTTTCCTCGCTGATCCGAGGAAGGGGCACTTTTGTTTGCCGCTGAGCAAAGTGGAGAGACTGAGATAGAAGAGAAGGAGCTGAGTTAGGGAAAGTGCTCAAAGAAAAAAAGACACCAGCTCTGCCTGAGATCATGAATACTGGGTGCATGCACAGGCGGTGGGCTCCACCTAAAATTGCCAGCACTGGGTACCCATATGGGCCAGTGCGGGCATCTTTGTGCATTCCCAGCTCCACAATCACTGGCGCAAGGCATGCTTATGGGCTAGAGTCCTTAGCCTGAGACTGCCCGCACTGGGGGTCTGTGCCGGCTGGTGCAAGCGTCTGTGTGCATTGCTGGAGTCGTGGGAGCTGGACTCACAAATGGCCTACCGCGGGCTCCGAGACAGCGTGGGAGAAGCCTGTGGAGATTGGATCCACAGCACACTGAGGTGCGCTAGATCTTCCTGCTGATCCATAGAATTTTGCCTGTGTGTAACAGAAAAGCGCTTGATCTGCAATCTGTGCCCTGCCCTGCCGGCTCCCACTGGTGGCTCTCATTGCCTCTGCCTTGCACAGAACTGTGCTTTGAGCGGTACTGGAAGAAGGACCTGGCTGTGCATAGCGCTCCTTGCTATAAAAACAGTGGCTGAGGTAGACCCCACAGCTAAGTGGGAGGGACATGGGGAGAGGCACTTGGAGAACTGAGACTGCCGTTGCTAGAGCCATAATATTGCAAAGCCCTAACAAGCCCTGTCTATTAATGGGAATGAGGCCCAGCCTATGTCATTACCACAATGACACATCAGCAGACCTCTCTGCCCAAGAGCCCACAGAGGCAAGTCTTGTAGTACAGTGCTACCCATTGAAAAAAAGGAAGTTGTTATCTCTCTAAATCAGGGGAAAATTACATTTTTTAAATGCTTTTTGTCATTTTTTCTTCTTTCCCTTTTTTTCTCTTTTTTCGTTTTGAACTTCATTACCCATAGTTGTTACATTTTTCATTCTTGTTTTATGTGAGAGTTTTATTTCTGAAACCTTTACTTTTTTTTTTTAACAGAGACAGAGAGAGAGGCAGAGAGAAGGATAGATAGGGACACACAGACAGGAATGGAGATAGATGAGAAGCATCAATCATCAGTTTTTTGTTGTGACACTTTAGTTGTTTATTGATTGCTTTCTCATATGTGCCTTGACTGTGGGGCTACAGCAGACCAAGTAACCCCTTGCTTAAGCCAGCGATCTTGGGTCCAAGATGTTGAGCTTTGCTCAAACCAGATGAGCCCACACTCAAGCTGGAAAACTCGGGGTCTCGAACCTGGGTCCTCCACATCTCAGTCCGATGCTCTATCCACTGCACCACTGCCTGGTCAGGCACTTTTTTTGTTGTTGTTGTTATTGTTCCTTTTTAACCTTTTTATTTTTATTTTTCTCTTTATTCTTTCTTCCCTTTTCTTCTCCTTTCTCTGTTTTCTTTTGCTCTCATCCAAATGTCACTTTTCATCAAATTATTATATTTCGGACTCATATTTTTTTGTGGCATTTTTCTTGTTTTTTACTTCATTTTCTCTTTTTTTCATTTTTTCTCAGTTCCTACTCCTTGTTCTCTGTAGATTTGTTCCACTTGTCATTATAGAATTTTCATTTTTCACCATATTTTTAAATTTTTTATTTTATTTTTTAATTATCTCTTATTAGTGTTATTAACAATACCACTCTCAAATGCCATCAAGGAAAAAGAAGTAAAATATCAAGGATACAAAAGACAGAGATGTAGCTCAGATAGATGATGAATAATTTCTAGAAAGAAGTTTTAATTACTTGGAAACCTTGACGTAAAATGACAGAGAATTCAAAATTGAAGTTCTAAAATTACTCAGTGAGTTACAAGAAAGCACTGAAAGGCAATTTAGTGAGCTCAAAAAACAATTTAATGAACAAAAAGAGTACTTCACTAAGAAAATTGAAAATATAAAAAAGAACCAAACAGAATAGGAAACTTCATTAGCGAGTGTGCCTGAATCTGTGGAGCATGGCAACTGAGAACTTGTTTCCACCATTCAAAAATATTCGGCAGGAGAAGACAAGAAAGCGATGGAGTAGGCAGACATACCAACTTACACCTCCCAGAACCAAAGTGGATTACAAACTAATTTTAAGAACCAACATCTGGAAAAACCAACTTTGGACTAAACTAAGAGGACTCTTCAACCAAGGAACACTGAAGAAGCCACACTGAGATTGATAGGAAAAGCGGAAACATGGAGAGGGCTGCCCAGCTCCCCAGGGCAATTGGCAGCCAGGAAGGACTTGCATGGTGGGAGTGAGTTTAGCAGAGAGGGGAGGGTCCTGAGTCACAGGAACAAAGCCCCAGCCTGCAGCCCCAGAGCCTAGAAGAGGGATATGGACAGTATTTAGCTGGAAACAAGACAGGATACTGTTTGTGAGAAAGAGACTGATTTCTCAGACCCAGGATTCTTCTTAAAGGGACCGTGCAGAAAACCTCTCTCACAAACACACACCTGGGGCTCCAGGGGTCGGGGAGAGAAGAGACAATCGGAACAGCAGGAAGAGAGTGTAATCTAGAAGGCACAGGGAGAAACACTTTGAGGGACAGCAAGCCACCCTAACCCCTGGGACGAGTCACTCCCCAAATCTGAAGTCAATATTTCCCCTGGAAACAGCAATACCAGCAAAGGGAAGCAGGACACCAGCCAAATAAGGTCTCCTGCAGCACTCAGAGCAAAGTTTCTTAGAAGGAAGGAGCTTTTGGGACTACAGTAGAGAGTGTTAGGGTCTGAGTTGCAGTGCCCCTACCCACACGGCTGAAGGATCGCCCAAGGGCGGGTGGCTGCGGGATGCAGAAGTGCGGTTCTGTCGGCAAGGGCAGAAGTGAGCTGGCTACCACTGAGGCCCAGGTGTGAACTCAGTCTTGCCCAGCTGCGGTGGAGGGAACATGCAAAAGTGGTCAAGCCCAGCTGTGAGCCACCTGTAATCCAGCCTGCAGGGGAAGGACAAGAGCCCCAGAAGGGGCAGAACCAAGGCTTGTGGCCTGAAGTAGGAGCCGGCTCCTCCCATGGGGATGGAGCCAAAAGCCCAGCACAGGTGAAGTCCCACTACTGAGCGAGGGCATGCAGTACCGCCTGGCCTGTGGAGCCAAGGCTTACAGCCATCCCATGAGCGGTCTCCTCCTGCAAGGGTGGGACAAAATCCCGGAATCAGGCGGAGACCCGCAGCTGAGCAAAGGTGCTCACCCCTGCCCTCAGGGCCGAGCATAACGCCACCCACAGGGGTGGGTGAAGGCCATGGCCACCAAGGCTTGTACACCTGAGCAATGATCACAGCCACTCCCATGAAGGAGAGGCGGAAACCACAGCAACAGCCCCAGTAGGCAGGCACCGGCAATGCCCATACCCGAATGTCCTAGGCAGCAACAGCAGAGGAGGTGGTGGGCCTGCAGACAGACCACACCTAGGGAACACAGAGGCCACACCCAGTGGACTCCAGTTGCCAAAACCTTCTTTTACACAGACAAAATGAGAAGGCAGAGAAATTCAACACAAATGAATAAAAATAAATCCCCAGAAAAGGACCTAAATGAGTCAGATATAACCAAATTACCAGATGTAGAGTTTAAAATAACGATTGTTAGGATGCTCAAAGATATCAGAACAATATAGATGGTCATTACAAACACCTAAATAAAGAGATAGCAAATATTGTAATATAAAAAATACATTAAAATAATAAAAATGAATCAGTCAGAAATGACAAATACAACAACAGAAATGAAGAACACAATGAAAGGAATTAAAAGCAGGTTGGATGAAGCTGAGAAATGACAAATACAACATCAGAAATGAAGAACACAATGAAAGGAATTAAAAGCAGGTTGGATGAAGCTGATAATCGAATCAGTGAGTTAGAGAACAAGTTAAATGAAGGCACAGAAGCAGAGCAGAAAAAAGAAAAGAGACTCAAAAAGTCTAAGGAAACTCTAAGAGAGCTCTGTGACAACATGAAGAGAAATAACATCCACATTATAGGGGTTCCTGAAGAAGCAGAGAAAGAACAAGGGATAGAGACTTTGTTCAAATGTATCATAGCTGAAAACTCTCAATTAAGGCAGGAAAACATCTCACAAGTTCAAGAAGCACAGAGAACTCCATTAAAGAGAAACCCAAAGAAATCTACACCATGACACATCATAATTAAAATACCAAAGCTAAGTGATAAAGAGAAAATATTTAAAGCTGCTAGAGAAAAAAAAGACTATCACCTACAAAGGAGCCCCCATAAGGATGACTTCCAACTTCTCAACAGAAACTCTTGAGGCCAGAAGGGAATGGCAAGAAATATTCAAAGTAATGCAGAACAAGAGCCTACAACCAGGACTACTTTATCCAGCAAGGCTATCATTTAAAAGTGAAGGAAAAATAAAAAGCTTTCCAGACAAAAAAACCCTCAAGGAATTCACTACAACCAAACTAAGGCTGCAAGAAATGCTAAGGGGCCTATTGTAAACAGATCAAAGGAGAAAAAGAATATAGCAAAAGAGGAATACAGTTTTAAAGAATAAAATGGCAATAAACAACTACATATAAATAATAACCTTAAATGTAAATGTTTTAAATGATCTGATCAAAAGACATAGGGTAGCTGCATGGATAAGAAAACAGGACCCATATATATGCTGTCTACAAGAGACACACCTTAAAACAAAAGATGCACATAGACTGAAGATAAAAGGATAGAAAAAAATATTTCACGCAAATGGAAATGAAAATAAAGCTGGGATAGCAATACTTATATCAGAAAAAATGGACTTTAAAACAAAGACTATAGTTAGAGATAAAGAAGGTCACTACATAATGATAAAGGGAGCAATCCAACAGGAAGATATAACTGTTATAAATATCTATGCACCTAATATAGGAACACCTAAATATATAAAGCAGACTTTGATGGATTTAAAGGGCGAGATCAACAGCAATACTATAATTGTAAGGGATTTTAATACCCCACTAACATCACTAGATAGATCCTCAAGAAAGAAAATTAACAAAGAAACAGCAAACTTAAAGGACATACTAGATCAACTCAATTTAATAGATATTTTCAGAACCTTTCATCCTAAAGCAGCATAGCATACATTCTTTTCAAGTGCTCATGGTACATTCTCTAGGATAGACCACATGTTAGGGCACAAAACCGGCCTCAACAAATTTAAGAAGATTGAAATCATATTGAGCACTTTCTCTGATCACAATGGCATGAAATTAGATATCAACCACAGCAAATAACTGAAAAATACTCAAACACTTGGAAACTAAATAACATGTTATTAAATAACAAATGTGTTAACAATGAGATCAAAGAAGAAATAAAAAAAATTCCTAGAAATGAACGATAACGAGCATACATCAACTCAAAATTTATGGGACACAGCAAAAGCAGTCCTTAGAGGGAATATTATATAGCATTACAGGCATAACTTAAGAAGCTAGAAAAAGCTCAAATAAACAACTTAACCCTGCATCTAAAAGAACTAGAAAAAGAACAGCAAGTAAAACCCAGAGGTAGTAGAAGGAAGAAAAAATAAAGATCAGAGCAGAAATAAATGACATAGAGGCTAAAGAAACAATACAGAGGATCAATGAAACCAGGAGCTGGTTCTTTGAAAAGAAAAACAAGATTGATGAACCTTTAACCAGACTCACCAAGAAAAAAAGAGAGAGGACTCAAATAAAATTAAAAATGAGAGTGAAGAAATAACAACTGACACAACAGAAATACAAAATATTGTAAGAAAATATTATGAAGAACTGTATGCCAAAAAACTAGACAACCTAGGTGAATTGGACAAATTCCTTGAAACATATAATCTTCCAAAAATTAATCTGGAAGAATCAGAAAATCTAAAAAGACCGATTATAACAAATGAGATTGAAACAATTATCAAAAATCTCCCCAAACAGAAATGTCCTGGGCCTGATGGCTTCACAAGTGAATTCTATCAAATATTCAAAGAAGAACTAACTCCTATCCTTCTCAAGCTATTTCAAAAAATTCAAGAGGAAGGAAGACTTCCAAGCTTCCTTTATGAGGTGAGTATAATTCTGATTCTAAAACCAGGCAAAGACAACACAAAGAAAGAAAATTATAGGCCAATATCCCTAAAGAACTTAGATGCTAAAATCCTCAACAAAATATTAGCAAACTGGATCCAGCAATATATGAAAAAAGTCATACTCCATGATCAAGTGGAATTTATTCTTGGGAGGCAAGGCTGGTACAATATTTGCAAATCAATCAATGTGATTCATCACATAAACAAAAGGAAGAAGAAAAACAACATAATAATTTCAATAGATGCAGAAAAAGCATTTGATAAAATCTAGCACCCATTCATGATCAAAACTCTCAGCAAAGTGGAAATACAGGGAACATACCTCAACATGATAAAGGCCATCTATGACAAACCCACATCCAACATCATACTCAATGGGCAAAAATTAAAAGCAATCCCCTTAAGATCAGGAACAAGGCAAGGGTGCTCCTTTTCACCACTCTTATTCAACATAGTTCTGGAAGTCCTCGCCAGAGCAATCAGACAAGAAAGAGAAATAAAAGGCATCCAAATTGGAAAAGAAGTAAAACTATTATTATTTGCAGATGATATGGTATTGTATATAGAAAGCCCTAAAATCTCAGTCAAAAAACTACTAGACCTGATAAATGAATTCAGCAAGGTGGCAGGATATAAAATATATACTCAGAAGTCAGAGGCATTTTTATACACTAACAATGAACTGTCAGAAAGAGAAATTAAGGAAGCAATCCCGTTCACTATTGCAACCAAAATAATAAAGTACCTAGGAATAAATTTAACCAGGGAGATTAAAGACTAGTACTTGGAAAATTATAAAACATTGATAAAAGAATTTAGGGAAGATACCAACAAGTGGAAGCATATACCATGCTCAATGTTAGGAAGAATAAATATTGTTAAAATGTCTATATTACCCAAATCAATTTATAAATTCAATGCAATTTCAATTAAAATACCAATGACTTACTTCAAAGATATAGAACACATATTCCAAAACTTTATATGGAACCAAAAGAGAACACGAATAGCCTCAGCAATCTTGAAAAGGAAGAATAAAGTGGGAGGTATCACACTTCCGGATATCAAGTTATACTACAAGGCCGTTTTACTCAAAACAGCCTGGTACTGGCATAAGTACAGGCATAATGATCAATGGAACAGAACTGAGAACCGAGAAATAAACCCACACTTTTATGGACAACTGATATTTGACAAAGAATGTAAGAGCATACATGTGAGTAAAGACAGCCTCTTCAACAAATGATGTTGGGAAAATTGGACAGCTACCTGCAAAAAATAAAACTAGACCACCAACTTACACCATTCACAAAAATAAACTCAAAATGAATGAAAGACTTAAATGTAAGCCATAAAACCATAAGCATCTTAGAAGAAAACATAGGCAGTAAGCTCTCTGACATCTCTCGCAGCAATATATTTGTCGATTTATTTCCATGGGCAAGTGAAATAAAAGGATAAACAAATGGGATTATATCAAACTAAAAAGCTTTTGCACAGCTAAAAACAATAAGAACAGAATAAAAAGATAAACTACACAATGGGAGAATATATTTGACAATACGTCTGATAAGGGGTTAATAACCAATTTTTATAAAGAACTTGTAAAACTCAATACCAGGAAGACAAACAATCCAATCAAAAAATGGGCAAAAGAAATGAATAGACACTTCTCCAAAGAGGACATACAGATGGCCAATAGGCATATGAAAAAATGCTCAACATCACTAATCATTAGAGAAATGCAAATTAAAACCACAATGAGATATCACCTCACACCAGTCAGAATAGCACTCATCAACAAAACTACACAGAATAAGTGCTGGAGAGGATGTGAGGAAAAAGGAACCCTCCTGCACTGGTTGGTGGTGGAAATGCAGACTGGTGCAGCCACTGTGGAAAACAGTATGAAAATTCCTCAAAAAATTAATAATCGAAGATCTGGAAACAGCCCAAGTGTCCATCAGTGGACGAGTGGATTAAAAAGCTTTGGTACATATATACTATGGAATACTACTCAGCCATAAGAAATGATGACATCAGATCATTTACAACAACATGGATGGACCTTGGTAACATTATACTGAGCGAAATAAGTAAATCAGAAAAAACTAAGAACTATATAATTCCATACATAGGTGGGACATAAAAATGAGACTCAGAGACATGGACAAAAGTGTGGGGGTTATGAGTGGGGGGGAGGAGAGAGAGGGGGTTAGGAGGGGCACAAAAAAACCAGTTAGAAGGTGACGGAAGAGAATTGGACTTTGGGTGATAGGCATGCAGCATAATCAAATGTCAAAATTACCTAGAGATGTTTTCTCTGAATATATGTACCCTGATTTATCAATGTCACCCCATTAAAAATAATTAAAAAAACAAAACAAACAGAGATGAGAAACTCAATACATGAACTGAAAAATGAGGTAACAAGATTAGCTAATAGAACAGGCCAGATAGAGGAGAGAATTGGTGACATAGAAGACAGGCAATTAGAGATACTTCAGAGAGAAGAAAAGAAGGACTCACAAATTTTAAAAAATGAGAAAGCCGTACAAGAATTGTCTGACTCTGACTCCATCAAAAAGATAAATATAAGAATAATGGCTGTATCAGAAGGAGAAGAGAGAGTAAAAGGAATGGAGAACATATTCAAACAAATAATCAATAAGAACTTCCGAAGCCTGTGAAGGAGTTAGAGCCTCATATCCAAGAACGAAACAGAAGACCGAGTTACCTTAATCCAAACAGACTTAGTCCAAGGCACATTGAAATGAAATTATCACAAATCAATTACAAAGAAAAAAATCCTTAAGGCAGCTAGCGAAAAGAAGAATACAACATATTAAAAAAAGCCCATTAGGATATCATCAGATTTCTCAGCAGAAACTTTACAAGCCAGAAGAGAGTGGACCCCAATATTTAAAGTACTGAAAGAGACAAACTTCCAGCCAAGAATACTACAATATATTCATCAAAGCTATTCTTCAAATATGAAGGGGAAATAAAAACATTCACAGATATAGAGAAGATGAGAGCATTTATCACCAGAAAACTCCCACTTCAGAAAATACTAAAGGGTTATCCAACCAGATACAAAGAACAAAACTAAACTAAATCACAAGTAAAAGCTTTAACAAGAGCACAGTAAAAACAAGGATAGTCTGTGACAACAAAAACAAAAAAGGGGAGAGGACAAAGATTAGCAGTAGCAAAGGAGGATAGAGTTCAGAAGAACTCATGAGATAATAGACTACAATAAGTACAATATATGTATTTTTAATTACTTAATGGTAACCACTCCTGAAAATACCACTACTGAAACACATAGCTTAAAAAAAGAAGAAACAAAGGTAAGAAGTATGGAATACAACCAAACAAAAACAAATGACAGAAAAACAAAAGAGAAGAAACAAACAAGAAACAGAGCTATCTGAAAGCAATATATAAATGTCAATAGGAAACCATCAAGTGTCAATAATTAAATTAAATGTAAATGGATTGAACTCACCAATAAAAAGGCACAGAATAGCAGAATGGGTCAAAAAAGAAAATCCAATTGTATGTTACCTTCAAGAAACACATTTAAGCTACAAGGATAAAAACAGATTCAAAGAGAAAGGTTGGAAAATGATTCTCCAAGCAAATAATATCCAAAGAAAAGCAGGTGTAGCCATACTCATATCTAACAATGCTAACTACAATACAACAAAGTTAATCAGAGACAAAGATGGTCATTTCATAATGATAAAGGAGACACTGAATCAAGAAGATATAACACTTCTTAATATATATGCAACAAACCAAGGAGCACCAAAGTATATAAGACATCTACTAACTGATCTAAAAATAAAAATTGACAAAAATGCAATCATACTTGGAGACCTCAATACACCACTAAAACTCTAGATTGTTCACCCAAACAGAAAATGAATAAAGAAATATTGGCCTTAAATGAAACACTAGAACAATTGAATATGATAGACATCTACAGACCATTTCACCCCAAAACATCAGAGTATTTATTTTTCTCCAGTGTACATAGAACATTTTCAAGAATTGACCATACATTCGGCCACAAAATAAACAACAAATTAAGAAAAAATGAAATTATACCAAGCATATTCTCTGAATATAAAGCTTTGAAACTAAAATTCAACTTCAAAGAAGAAGTAAACAAACCCACAAAAATGTAGAAATTAAACAACATACTTCTAAAAACTGACTGGGTCAAAGAGACAAAAAATATATATACAGACAAACGAAAATGACAACATGATATATCAGAATCTCTGGGATGCAGCAAAAATAGTAATAAGAGGGAAGTTCATATCATTACAGGCTTATATGAATAAACAAGATAGCCCAAGTAAACAACTTAACATCACATCTTAAGGAACTAGAAAAAGAAGAACAAAGGAAACCCAAAACCAGCAGAAGAAAGGAAATAATAAAAATTAGAGCAGAAATAAATGAAATAGAGAACAGAAAAACTTTAGAAAAATTCAATAAAACAAGGAGCTGTACAATAACATGGATAAACCTGGATAACATTATACAGAGTAAAATAAGTAAATCAGAAAAAAAAACTAAGAACTATATGAATCCATACATAGATGGGACATAAAAATGGAGACTCAGAAACATGAACAAGAATGTGATGGTAATGGGGGGGGGATGGGGCGAGGAATGAGAGAGGGGGTGGGGGAGGGGAGGGGCACAAAGAAAACCAGATAGAAGGTGACAGAAGATAATTTGACTTTGGGGGAGGGGTGTGCAGCACAGTCAGGTGTCAGAGTGATCTGGAGATGTTTTCTCTCAACATATGTACCCTGATTTATGAATGTCACTCCATTAAATTTAATAATAAAAAACACACACACACACAAAAAAAACAAGGAGCTGGTTCTTTGAAAATATTAACAAAATTGAGAAACCCTTGGCAAGACTCACTAAGAAAAAAAGAGAAAGGACTCATATAAACAAAATCCAAAGTGAAAGAGGAGAAATTACCACAGATATCATAGCTATACAAAGGATTATTGTAGAATACTATGAAGAAGTATATGCCACCAAATTTAACAATCCAGAAGAAATGGATAAATTCCTAGAACAATACAATCTTCCTAGATTAAATCATGAAGAAGTAGAAAGCCTAAACAGACCCATACGCAGGGAGGAAATAGAAACAACTATCAAAAACCTCCCAAAAAATAAAAGTTCAGGGCCAGATGGCTATACTAGCAAATTCTATCAAACATTCAAAGACGATTTGGTTTTTATCCTTTTCAAAGTCTTCCAAAAAAATTAAAGAAGATGTAATACTTCCAAACACATTTTATGAGGCCAACATAACCCTCATACCAAAACCTGGCAAGGACAACACAAAAAAGAAAACTACAGACCAATATTTCTAATGAATACAGATGCAAAAATCCGAAACAAAATACTAGCAAATCGAAATACAACACATTAAAAAAATAATTCACCATGATCACATGGAATTCATCCCAGAATCACAAGATTTTTTAAAGTACATAAAACAATGAACATAATACACCATATCAACAAAACAAGGAACAAAAGCCATATGATTCTATCAATAGATGCAGAAAAGGCATTCAATAAAATACAACATCATTTTATGTTGAAAACACTTAACAAAATGGGTATAGGAGAAAAATATCTCTACATAATAAAGGCCATTTATGACAAACCATCAGCTAACATCATATTAAATGGAAAAAAACTGAAAATTTTTCCTCTAAAATCAGGAACAAGACAAGGTTGCCCACTCTCTCCACTCCTATTCAACATAGTGCTGGAAGTTCTAGCCAAAGCAATCAGACAAGAGAAAGAAATAAAAGGCATTCATATTAAAAAAGAAGAACTAAAGGTTTCACTTTCTGCAGATGATATGATTCTGTATATAGAAAACCCCAAAGACTCCACAGAAAGGCTATTAGAAACAATAAACCAATACAGTAAGGCTGCAGGATACAAACTAATATACAGAAATCGCCTGACCTGTGGTGGTGCAGTGGGATAAAGCATTAACCTGGAATGCTGAGGTTGCCGGTTCAAAACCCTGGGCTTGCCCGGTCAAGGCACATATGGGAGTTGATGCTTCCTGCTCCTCTCTCTCTCTCTCTCTCTCTCTCCCTCTCCCTCTCTATCCTCTCTGAAAATTGAATAAAGTCTTAAAAAAACCCAGAAATCTCTTGCTTTCTTATATGCCAACAATAAAACTTCAGAAAATAAACTAAAAAAAATCCCTTTTATAGTTGCAACAACAACAAAAAATACCTAGGAATAAACAACAAAGAATGTAAAAAAACCTATATAAAACTACAAAGCATTATAAAAGGAAATCAAAAAGGACACAATGAAATGGTAAAATATTCCTTGTTGTTGGATAGGAAGAATAAATAGTTAAAATGGCCACATTACTCAAAGAAATATACAAATTTAGTGCAATTCCCATCAAAATTCCAATGTCATTTTTAAAGAAATGAAACAAAAAATTAATCAGGTTCATACGGAACCATAAAAATCCCCAAATAGCCAAATTAATCCTAAGGAAAAAAAAATGAAGCTAGGGGCATTACTATACCTGACTTCAAACTATACTAGAAAGCCACGATAATCAAAACAGCATGGCATTGGCAGAAAAATAGACACACAGACCAATGGAACAGAATAGAGAGCCCCAAAATAAAACCACATATATATGGTCAAATCATCTTTGATAAAGGAGCCAAAAACACACAATTAGAGAAAAGAAAGCCTCTTCAATAAATGATGCTGGGAAACTGGAAAGCCACATGTAAAAAAATAAAACTCAACTAGTTTGTCTCCTTGCACAAAAATTAATTCAAAATTGATCAAAAACCTAAATATAAGATCTGAAACAATAAATTACGTAGAAGAAAACATAAGTACTAAACTCATGGACCTTGGTCGTAGAGAACATTTTATGAATTTGACTCCAAAGGCAAGAGAAATGAAGGCAAAGATAAATGAATGGGACTACATCAGACTAAGAAGCTTCTGCACAGCAAAAGAAACTGACAACAAAACAAATAGACAGCCAACTAACTAGGAGATGATATTTGCAAACAATAGCTCTGATAAGGGGTGCATATCCAAAATATATAAAGAATTCACAAAGCTCAGCAATAAACAAGCAAACAATCCAATTAAAAAATGGGGAAAGGACCTGTACAGACTCTTCTCCCAAGAGGACATACAAATGGTCAACAGATATATGAAAAGATGCTCATCTTCACTAGCTATTAGAGAAATGCAAATCAAAACTACAATGAGATACCACCTCACACCTGTTAGATGAGCTATTATCAATAAGACAGGTAATAACAAGTGTTGGAGAGGCTGTGGAGAAAAAGGAACCTTCATTCACTGTTGGTGGGAATGTATAGTAGTACAACCATTATGAAAGAAAGTATGGTGTTTCCTCAAAAATTAAGAACAGAATGACCATATGACCCAGCGATCCCTTTTCTGGATATATACCCCCCAAACTAAAAAACAATGGTATGTAAAGACACATGCAGCCCCATATTCATTGCAGCATTGTTCTCAGTGGCCAAGACATGGAAACAACCAAAAAGCCCTTCAAATGGATTAGATAAAGAAGATATGGTACATATATACTATGAAATACTACTCAGCCATAAGAAATGATGACATAGGATCATTTATGACAACATGGATGGACCTTGATAACATTATCCTGAGTGAAATAAGTAAATCAGAAAAAACTAAGAACTCTATGATTCCATACATAGCTGGGACACAAAATTGAGACTCATGGACATAGATAAGAGTGCAGTGGTTACCAATGGGAGGGGATGGGATAAGAGGGAAAGGGTAGGGGGAGGGGATGGGGCACAAAGAAAATCAAATAAAGGTGACTCTAAGAGGATGATTTGACTTTGGGTGATGAATATACAATGTAATCATAATGGGTCATAATGATCTGGAGATGTTTTCTCTAAATCTATGTACTCTTGTTGGCCAGTGTCACTCTGTTAAAATTAATTGTCTAAATAAAATTTTTAAAAAAAGAGAAAAGAATATTTATACTGGGTTCTGGCCAGTTGGCTCACTGGTAAAGTGTTAGCCTGGTGTGTGGAAGTCCCTGATTTGATTCCTGGCCAGGGCACACAGAAGAAGTGCCCATCTCATTCTCCACCCTTCCCCCTCTCCTCTCTCTCTATCTCTCTCTTTCCCTCCCACAGCCAAGGCTCTGTGGGAGCAAAGTTGGCTCGGGTGCTGAGGATGGCTCCATGGCCTTTGCCTCAGAAGCTAGAATGGCTCAGGTTGCAATGGCAACACCCAAGATGGGCAGAGCATCACCCCCCTAGTGGGTATGCTGGGTGAATCCTGGTTGGGCACATGTGGGAATCTGTCTCTGCCTTCCCACTTCTCACTATATATATATGCACACACACATATATACATATTTATATATATTTATAATATATACATATTAAATATATATACTGCTATGTAATTTTCGGTATGAAAAGAATATTAGATATTGTCTACTCCATCTCTTTAAATATAAAATGGGATGAGGGAATCAGGCCCAGAGACATAATAATCAAAAAGAAAGTGGCAGTACTGAGATCTGGCAACAGTCACCTGACTCTAAATTTAGTAATCATATATATTGTCCATTTGTCATCAATATATTAGCATTTTCTTTCCCCTATTGGATTAAATGCAACAAACTTTGATAATTACTATGGAAAAACTAAGTATGTTGTCTAGACTGTAGTAAGATTTTTAGGAGTCTTGTTACTACCGTTTGGTATTCAACAGTTCAAACAGTTTGGTATTTTTGTGTTTTATTATTATTATTTTTTAATTCTTAGTAGAAAATTAAAACAAAATGTTAATAGCCAATCTTTAATTATTTAGAACAGGTTTTCTTGATCTCATAGTAGGATGTTCTGAGATTTGACTCCCAAAATTCTGAATTATTAATGGCTAGAAACAGGAATAAAAAAGTTATTTTAAAATTTCCATACACTTACTTCCTCTAGTTCTAGAATGGAGGCAGGAACTTGGTGAACAAAATATATACGTATTTGGTGGATTAGTCATCAATCACACATGGCATGGAGTTTAGGAAAAATATCTTTCTTTCTTTTTCATCCTTTTCTATAGCTTCCAGTTCCCACCTGCTCTTGTACCAGCTTGCCATTTCCTGAATGCCAGTGCATCTGTGCGTGCCAGAGGGAACAGATGGGAAGGTAAGTTTTCCTTGTCTGCACTCTTAAATTAGCCAGTAGGATTTCTTGTTTCTTCGCGTAACATTCCACTCGATTGATCACTGAAGTCAGATACAACATCAAAGTCATTTAGTACTTGTTCAATACAAGGGTATTGAATCAGAGATTACCCAAGACTCAGCTGAAAACATGGTTTGGTCATACTGATTTCACTTAAACCTCAGTCATGAATACACTTTTGAACCCTACCTGTGATGCAATGTTCAAGAAATGCTGAAGGCAAATGGGATGTCTCAGAGGCTTTCACCTCAAGCCTACGTTGAGGTTATCAGCATCTCCAAACCAATTAATACTTCAATCTTTGTTCTTAATGTCTAGCATTGTTGAACAAGTCTTTGGACAAGATGATAAACTGGAGAGCTGTGCAAGTCACCCTCTTGAATGCCTGTGGAGTTAGTGAGAGATGTGTATGGGAGGCCTGGTTCAGAGAACACTAGTTATGGAGATTCAAACATAGAAAGTGTTAATTAGGTTCACCTGTGATGGAGATGGGCTGAAATTTCTCAGTGAACTCTATATTTTAAACTCAGACTGCCAAAACCTAAACACTGTCCCAAAATCTAATAAACATGAACACTGGTAAAGGGATGAGGTGAAGGAAAAAGTACAGCTACTTCCTGCAGAGTCTTGTCTCACCTGCCCACCCACAGACGCTGGTGTGCATGAAAAATGCTGTTACAACTGTAGCTGAAACCCTGAAACATAGCTCTCTGGACTTCTGGGAGTCAGCTGTTAGAGTACTTGGCTACAGACTATCAGACAGCTGCTGAGGCAAGGGGATGCCAGTATCCCATTAAAAGGGAAATTGCTCAGCCTGTTCTTACTGGCATTGTCCACAACACCCGCAGTGGAGCTGTAAGGTTATCTAGGCCTCATGTGTCTGGGGGATGTAGGGGTGTGGGGGCAAAGCACGATGAGTTTTTTCTGGTCAACTTCAGAAGAGATCCCGGGTAGGTTGTCTTTTGAGCTTGAATTTCTCCCAGTTTATCTGGGGCCTCTGAGTGGGAGTGGCATGGCAGAGGAAAGGAAATGAGTGTTTTTCAGTGAGTCATGAGAGACCATTATATTCACATAGTTCCATGAAAAATATGTGTCCTGAAAATAACATTAACAAAGACAGAATAGGTGACTGTTGGGCCAGAATTTTTGAAGTAAGAGTAGTAAGTAGTTAGTGGTTGGAATCAGTGAGTTGTAGCAAGAATTTGAAAGTGAGCAGAGTGTGTCGTGGTAAGCTGGAACCAAGTGTAACCTGTTTAAAATGCTGGGCCCACATTTTTGGAAGCATGCAAACTTGAGGGCCTTCCATGACTTTTTCTGTTCCCATTTTGTGCTTAGATGCCTGAAGAGAATCCAAGGCACATGCTGGGACATCTTAACTTTTTTCTAGTGGTTGAACCCTCCAGACTCCTCATATTGAGCCCTGGGAGCTTTGATTTCAGGGACTTCCCAATTCCAAAAGAATGGAAAGAAATGAAGGATGGAACTTAAAGCCAAGAGTAATATTTTCTCTCACCATGACTGAAATGTGGAATGTGTTCAGGGCGAGAACACAAATAGAACTGAATGACCCTGCCCAATTGAAAAGGTCACTAAATATCTCATGTGGAGTTAAGAACCTGAAAGTGAATAAATAAAAGAGTTGCCAAATATTGGTATAACCTCTGAATCTATGCAGTCCTTTTTTGAGCTCCCCGCTGTGGCGGTGAGTAAAAAAGCAGTTCTGAGAAACCAATCCTGTGACTCTCTACCCACAAAGTCCTCAGATATCAAGGCCAAATCCACACACAGTGTATAAGGCCTTCTAAAATCTAAACCCTAACATTCTCTGCAATCTTAGCTCTTATCTCATTTATAGTTCCCCAAACAGCAGTGGGCACATGGTGAGCACTCAGTACAAAGGTATGTAAGGTAAAGCCTTCTGTTTGGATAATACCTTATCTTTGAAGAACCATTCAAGGCTATAAAACCTTTTCTCACCTCCCGCTCTTTCCCAGATATAACAGTTACTATTATTTATTTCTATAATAGCAACCATGAGACTTTGAGCTCCTTATACAAGAGCTGTAACACTTCACTCTGTATTCCCATAACCTAGTGTAGTCCCAGGTGTTCAGGGCATATACAATAAATATTGAATGTGTGAGTGAATAAATGAACAACCAAAAAGCTGAATGGTATGTAGTGCCTTAACCAAGAGCATTTTGTAGAACCAAGACAGGACAAAAACTAAGCATAAACATTTTACCCAGTGGTGGGATTCAAATATACTGCTCACCAAAATTAAGGGATATTTCAAAATGAATATGAAGTGATAAAAGAAATAAACATTTGATTTTTTTTTTTATTAAACAAGAACATCACAAAAGCAAACAAGTCAAAGAAAGTTGTTTGATTATGCAGATGAGGTACAAAACCAACTTTTATTTCATTGGTGAAAATGCACTATACAAAAGGCTAAAAGTACTAGAGTAAATGCACATACCCTGATCCCTTAATTTTTGTGAGCAGTGTAATTTAACAACTGGTTCTCTGACCTAATGACTTTTAAGTATAAAAACACCACATATATGTGAGATCATATGATAACTGGCATATATGTGGAATCTAATGAACAAAGTGAACTGAGGAATGGAATAGAGGCAGAGGGAGGGTCACAGGGACCAGAGGGTCAGCAGTCAGAGGGTAGGGCAATGAGGGGATGGGATCAGAGAAGGTAAAGGGATTAGTGAAACTATATATACATAACACAGAGATATAGATAACAGGACAGCAAATCCTAGAGGGTACGGGGAGGGAGTTAGGGGGAGGGGGGCAAAAGGGGTATAAGAAGGGACACAGGGGTGGGGGTGAGGGAGTTATAGTCAGTAGGACACTTGAATCCATGTAAACATAATAAATTAAAAATTAATAAAAATATTTTAAAAATATAAAAACACCACATACTAAAAGGTAATTTATCATTTCATGCATTTAATACTTGAATAAGAACAATAAAATAGATACACAGAACTAGACTATAAGAAATAGTTTTAAAATATTAATAAAAAATATTAAATAATACCTGACAAAAAACAATAAAAGTGTTACTTTAAGATATTTCCATATTGCTTCTTGATTGGCATTCTCACTTGCAATTTTCTTTACTTCTATCTGAGCATCATTGGCTATGTGATTTATCCTTAACCATTTTTTACTGTAGGAGTAGGACCCCATTTCTTTAGAGGTAGGCCAATTAGACTAATAGTTATTGTGTTTGATGTATTAGAAACAGGAAACTTCTCTTTTCTAAACATATTATGTGCAGCTTTGAAAATCTCCTTTCCAGCTCTGCTGAATTTACACAGTTGTTCTGACAATATTTTTAGCTCTTCAAACACTTTCAGGCATTTCATAGTTCTGGGAAATTTTTTAAACATTTTACACAAAAATCTCAATAATCATTAATATTAATTTGGTAGTTGAAAATGTCATTAAACACAAGCAATTATTCTTCTGCTGCATTCCATGGAACTAGTATTTCTACAATATTCCCATAATCTGGTTCCAAAAAATTGAAAAATTGTAATTTATTCCTATTCTAAAATTGGGTACAACTTGCTTTTAAATGTTCACATCCGTTAGTCTTTTTTTCTAATTCATTATGATGTTTTCTAAAAGTCTTTCCCAAGAAAGCCCAACAAATCAATGATTTTCTAAAAATTTTATATTTTTGAAGGTTCCTGAAGTAAATAATTCATCAACTATCTTTTTTGTATGGACGCTTTTACTTTCCAAGCATTTGAAATGCTTTTAACAGATCTTATCATGAGTTTTTCAGCCTTTATTATATCTATGTGTTTTGCTTGCAGTGCATTTGAAAGAAATTTTGTTTAAAATATCAATCATCAATGCCAAATCAGTTATTAAAAATATATTTTCAAGATAGGCAGTCATACCTAGTTACTTTTTATTGGGATAAAAATAGTGATGTAGCACTGGATAACCATGCCACAGAACTAGGGTTGACCTTAAACTGTAGGCAGCCCATCATGGGTCTCAAAATACTACCAATCTTTACAATTTCAATTCCAAGTTGTTTGGAATTGAACTTACTAAAATTCAGACATTTTAGTAAGTTCAATTTGGTTCTTATTCAATTGATGAAAATAGCTTATGTCTTATCAATAAATACTTTTAAATTATGTACTTTGTTTATTTCCTTTATTGAATCATCCGAAACAAAATAGAGAAATTGGTTTAAATAGTGCTGTATTATTATGTTTCAAAACTCTTTGGCTCTCCTAGTGCTCACTCCAGATTTTTTCCCCAAGCATAACACTGGCACCATCAAAGCAAATTCCTATTAAATTTTTTTCTAGATAGTTCTTAGTATGCCCAACATTATTTAAACTTTCCATAACTGAAGAACATATTGTCTCTGCATCTTGTTTTTCCAATTTAACTAGCTCAGTGAAAATAGTTGGTGATGTAACTGAATCCTCAACTTTTGAACCAGCGACCTCAGCGTTCCAGGTTGATACTTTACCCACTGCACCACCACAGTCAACTTTTAAGAAAAGTATAATAACTGGTTTGCAAGATATTGTTGAAGCTTCATCAATAATCAAACATATTTTCAGATTATTTTTAATAATTTTAGTAAATATTTCTTTTTAAATTTCTTCTGCAATCAAATCAATTATTTTCACCGCAGTTTTATATGAATGTAAACTTATTTTCATATCTAATTCATTTTTAATTTGCACTTCCATCTCATCTTCTATGTCTAAAAATGGTTTACCTATTTTTGCTAGACTGTAAACTGTATTAAATATTTCTCAAGCAGTACTTAAATATTTTTCATTCATTGTATCTATTATTTTTGTCACTAAATCCTGCTCACAAGTTTTAAGTTCTCTTTACAAATGTTACGAGCTTTTGATGAAAAATGTTCTTTCATTTTTTTCTTAAAGAAGCTTGTTTTACCTCTTTCTTTTCCCCTGATGCCTCAATCTAAAAACTTTTTAATTCTTTTGACATATGAACACTTTTCTCTTTTATGATGTCATATTTTGCACAATACTCACAACCTAAGTTTTTGTTAAAAACTACCAGTCCCTCATATTTAAAATTGTTATATTGTTGCACTGCCCAGCATTTAGGAAGACTACATTCAATTTTGAAGTTTTTATTTTTTATTTTAATAATTGACATACTGCTTTCTTCAAATTGGAGTGGTTCTGCTTGTGACTGTTTTGTACCATCCAGGGCCAATTCTGTTACAACAAATTCTAATTTTGGTTTCTTATTGAAAAAAATCTGTCAAACTCTGTTGCATTTTCATCCTTTTAAGGGCTATAGCAAAAAAAATTTTTAAATGTTTTATTTTAACATATTATAATAATAATATTTACTTATGGACATTAATACCCTTTATTGAAAATTACAAAATATTGTACAAAAACATATTGAAAAATGTATGCATCAATAACCAAGCAAGAACATGTAATAAAGAATGCAAAGTTTTATAACATATTACTACAATCACCAGAGGAAATTATAGAATAAAGAGTAGGCAATAATTAGAATTTAAAAAAAGGAAAAAATGTAAAAGATAAGCCAGTAGCTGGGACAAGACAAAAATATCACAAAATAAACTGGTATTACTCAAGTAGAAAAAATGTTTATGATTCAAACAATATGTATAAACTACATTAGTATCAGTATTTAGAAATAAGGTATTTCAAGAATAAAGAACAAATATATAAGGGAACAAAAGAATATATGATATAATCACAGAGCTTGGGGAAAAAAGAAAACTATATATAAATTATTAACAATGGAAGTTACATGGCACCACATGCATAGAATCACAATAGGAATTAAATGTAAATATAGGCAATAAAAGAGTACAAATTATTAAAACATTACACAGACAACAGCAAAGTAATAAACAACAAATATAAAAGCTGTGTAATGATAAATTAATTATATTGATATAAAGAGGCAGTTCATTATATTCCCTCATCATTCTCCTTATGGCACTAAAATAAGTATAGTTTCTTCTAACAGAAAAAACTCACATTAAAAAACTTGCTTTCTCTTATTATGACTATAGGAACATTGAAACAAAGGGTCTCAAGGAGAGCAGGACACTCAACAAAATGATTACAAAGTTTGTGTACGAAATGTAAGTCAATGACCCTCCTCCTGTGCAGTAATGCTGTTGGGTTAAGTGCTTCCATAGCAACATCGTCAGGTACATCATAAGTAACATGGCCACATTTATAGAATACCAATTCTAAGATCTTGTGTTGTACTCTTTCAATGCTATTTTGATGATTTTTGTAATATGGGTTCCAAACTGTTGCGTTAAATTCCAGGGTAGATCAAATGAGGATACCGTACAGGATTCTTAGCACATAAATGTTACAAAATCCTTCATGAAGTGATAAACAAAACATAACATTTTGATACTTTTGTTAACAAGGCGTTGAAAGTACAGTGCATCTTTAGGGCATTTCAGCTCAACTGTTAGGAGATGCATTTTGTTTGCAGCTGATTTACCCAGTCTATGACCTATAATCTCAGATATATCAATCTTAGAGAGCAAAGATTTTACTTGTTGAGCGTCCTCCCTTTGATGTGGTGATTCCCCAAAATTAATAATTATTTTGTCATTTGTTCAAAGGCATCTGTCTTCAAATTCTCAGGAGAACTTTTTGTCCACATAAGGTCATATTATAAACTTTTATAAACAAAGCACTGTGCTTATACTATTGATAAACATCAGTCAGAACATACATTTTCTTTATTTTATTGATACTAAGCAAAAACTTCTAGGCTGAGTTAATAAGTGGCATAGGCTATGCAGTTTAAATATGATCGAATAATGTATATGAGAAACCTGTTTGTCATGGGAAAGTTGTGAGCATTCTTCCATGGTATCCAAAATGTGTGATAAGATAACCCTTGAAATATATATTTCTATTGGGTCAGTATGTCCTAGCTTTCTATTGGTTTCACCATTCAGGGAACACCACAGCACTCATAATATCTCAGAATTTTGGGTATAATATGAAGCTGAAACAAATGACAGCTTGTCACCCCCTGGTTGTTTGGCACACTTTCTCTTTAAGTTATATGTTTATTTACCAAAGTAACAAACACGAGGAATTAAAATGTAGTATTTCATCAAAGGTTTAATGAGTTTTATGAAATGAATAAATAAATATTACAAGCATAGTTCCATCAAATTTTCTTCACCTATGGATGGAATGAACATTACTATGGGCACTTGGGATATGCTGTTACGCAAATGAACTTGGAAAAAGACTAAGAAATGTAAATTTGTGATTTCTGCATGGGGCAGCTGCCCAGGCACCCACCTTAGAGAGAACCCTGATTACAAGTGCCATTTTAATAACCAGTTCACTGAACTGAACAAAAAATTAGGTATTGGTTCTGCTGAACCAGTGTGAACCGGCTGAATCCCACCACTGATTTTACACCTTGCTCTCCTCAAAATCTCACCACAAATTCTGCTACATGAGTCCTTGTTTGCTATAGCTATATATAAATTGAAAGCCTAGTGGGTGAGCGGATGGTGGTGTTCACTCATTTAGTGAAATGTGAATACGTCAGAATTAGAGAAAATAGCAAGAAGTTTATGCAAAGCTATCAGTTCTCATGTCTGTTTTTCAGTCTGAGATGACTCTGAGGTGGTTCAAACTTAATATTCACATACGTTTTATCACATCAACTATGATCATTAGCAGTGTTTGAATGGTAGTTACTTCCTGACTGACAGTAGTCATTGGGGTACTCACATTCCCATATGCCTGGAACTGATAGAATTCAGATAGTCTGGAGAACAGAGGGAGGAAGGAAGTAATTAAAAATAAAGAGGAAGCTGGGGGCAGGGACTAGGCACCATTTTTTTTTCTCATCCACGAATATTTCTGTACCTATTCTTTTAAAAGTTATGGGTGGGAACAGAAGACTATTTTTAAACGTATTTTATATCTTCAAGTTGGCATGCTGTCTTACCCATAGGATGAGTGTCAGGAAATCCTGAGAGCCGGCACTAGTGTTCAAAATAAATTCAAGCTGTAGACTGAAAAAAAAAACACCCCAAAACAGGAAGAAATTAGCTCTAGAATACTGTGGATGTGGAGGAAGCTAAAAAAGCCAGCAATGATAAAAGTATAAATTCAGTACCCCATGTAATATTTTATAAGCCATTACTTACCCCCACCACCACCCTAAGTAACATTTCACTGCCAGCAGCAATGTCTTTACCATAGGATGGAGGTGGGGAGTGAATGGGTGGGAGGAAAGCCTGCCCTCAGGGTTTCTGAGCACTGCAGAGGCTTCTTGAGCAAAAATGTAACCCAGAAAAGCAGAGGGAAATGATGTGTTGCCAATAATTTTTGAACAATGAAGATCTAGAGTGAGGAGGTTAACTGTATTCTTAATTTTAAGACTAGTCTGGGCCCTGGCCGGTTGGCTCAGTGGTAGAGCATCGGCCTGGTGTGCAGGAGTCCCGGGTTCGATTCCCGGCCAGAGCACACAGGAGAAGCGCCCATCTGCTTCTCCACCCCTCCTCCTCTCCTTCCTCTCTGTCTCTCTCTTCCCCTCCTGCAGCCGAGGCTCCATTGGAGCAAAGATGGCCCGGGCGCTGAGGATAGCTCTGTGGCCTCTGCCTCAGGCGCTAGAATGGCTCTGGATGCAACAGAGCATCCCCCCAGAGGGGCAGAGCATCGCCCCCTGGTGGGCGTGCCGGGTGGATCCTGGTCCGTCGCATGTGGGAGTCTGTCTGACTGCCTCACTGTTTCCAGCTTCAGAAAAAAATTAAAAAAATAAAATAAAATAAAAAGAGAACACTAGTCTGTTGCAAAAACTGACTGGTTGTTCACTAAATTCCTATCCTGGTTTTTATTTCTTTTCATAGCATTCAGCTAGATTAGATTATCCAACCTCCTCTCCACCCCCCACCCCGTTATGTGGGGTCATATGGTGAATTCTAACCAAGGAATATGGGCAGAAGTGATCAATGCCATTTTCCAAGCTGAGCTAATAATCCACTACTGTCTTTCCTCACTCATAGCCTGAATTGAAGAGGATTCTGAGCCTTTAGGGGAGAGGTACCCAAAAATATGCAGAGTCTGCGTCCATATGTGATATACTCATAAAGTGGCCTGCCAAACACAATGCTCCCCCCCTGCCGGTCATTTAGATTTTACTTGTCATTCTATGAAGCCACTGAAGTTTCAAAGTTTATTCCTTACAGCAAGGATACAGCTGCTGTTTCCAATCTTTCACAAAAGTGACTCAAATGGTCTTACCTCCCATGTCCTTCCATGTTCTCTGTTACTCTCAGGAGCATCTTTTTTACCTTTCTCCCATTTTGGAGATGCAAGCAAAATGTTCATTCAGAATGTCAAAAACTCACTTGTGGCTAGAATAATAATGACATGTAAATAGCCGAGGAATCAACAGAATGATTTTTAGGAGAAAATGTATAAAGAATTGAGGGGACATGATGAGCAGTGCTTTTAGTCATGTGGCATTCTTTCTTTATTGATGCACACGTGTAATTTCAGCTGAAGTGCCAGTTCCAAGTGCGTGCAGCCTTCCCTATAGTTTCTGGAATCTTTGGGCTTTCACTAGAATAATAGAGCAATTCAAGCAGCGTTGGGCTCCCAATTTAAAGCTGGGTTGTTGAAGTGAGGTTATTAAACAAATAAATAGACAAATAGTGAATCTCTGTGTGTCTGGAATGCAGTCATGGGAGATTTGAAGTTAAATAAAGACTGGGGGACACATAAAACTGGAGCACTGGTAAGCAAAGAATTTCCTCAAGGTCCTGTTGCATATCTGAATTTTACTGTAGCTACACAGACTTCTTATTAACCCAAACAGTAAATTTGGACCTCATGCTCCAGACTAAGGCAAAAGTAACCTCTAAAGACCAATGGCTCCTCCAGGTGCATTCTGTCCTTTTCTTGTTCTCAGTCTGACTTTTCTGTTGCCTTTACCCAAGAATAAAAAGAAAGTTGGTCCCCAGACTCATGGCATTTCCTTAATTTTCTACTTCTCCTGTGACACTCAGGCCACATAACAAATATCAAAAGTTCATTTAAGAGCAGAACTACATATAATAACAGAGTGAAGGAAACAGATATACCTACCTGCCCAGGCAGTTGCGGGAACCAGAATGCCAAGTTTCAGCATCCCAGCTGAGTTCCCTGCCATTTGACTGAGTGAGGGGGAAAGGTTCTGTCTGCTCATCCTTGCCTGGGGCAACCAGCAAACTGCTAGGGACAGGAAACTACTTGGTGCCTCTTCCTGGACTGATATTCAGGGTGATACCCCTGAGTGTCCTGAATGACCCAATCCACAGGGAACCACAGTCATGGTCAGCAATTGCTAACCATGACTATGACTTGTACTTTTTCCCTTTTTTGATGGCTTTTCTTGGGCTTGCTCTTGGATTAGAAACCTCTCCCCCCCACACACACACATACCTTTTGACTACTGCTTTGTAGCAGGTTTTCTGCCAACTGCTTTTCTCTCTGTCTCAAAGGTACCTAGACAGTGATGCTGCTCCAACATAGAGGAAAGATCCCCCGGTGACAGTTTGAAGGAAAACTTCCCAAGAAAAATACTCATCATAAGTTAGATTATTGTTCACAAATATACTCACTTCCCTGTAGGACTCCCACCTATTGCTGTTAAGATCAGCTGTGTGGTGTGTTTGAGGTAAAGAAATGTGAGCATACATGATATATGCTACCACCTTCCGGAAGCTGTTGGAGGGATTGTGAACTCCTGCCAGTTCTTTAGCTTCTGCCTCCTGCCGTGAAAATGGTACATCCCACACAGACATTATTCTTTAGCCTGGGCCCAGAAGTAAGACGTGTGGAGCAGAGCCAAACAGAATCAAGCACTTGCAGCCACTAATATAAAATGTGGTCTGTTGTAAGCCAGTAAAATTGGGGGAGTATTTGTGGATGCAGCAAAACTGACTACTATAATACCATCTGATCAGCAATATTAGGATTGGATTTGTGAATGACAGAAAAAATGTATTGGCTTAAACCCTATAAGATTTTTGAGTTCTTTGTTGTAACTGTATTTAATTACCCTAATATAGCAATCTTTTTTCTTTTTTATTAGCCTAGGACGCTCATTAGCCCCTAAAAGTGGTGAGTGTCCACCACCCCCATGTACTTACTGTAAGTCAATATATTATGAGTGTCATAGCTGTAGTGTATATCTTTCTTTTAGCAATAGAGATTAACTTGGTTTTTTTTTTTTTTTTTAATCTATATCCTATTTTCCTCCAAGATTTGCTAGGTACTGTTTCTAAGCAACATGATTTTGGAAGGAACAGGGTTCTTTTAAGCTGGCACTGCAACCAGAACATGCTCTTTCCGATGACCTCTATATTCCCTAAGAAGCTTCTTAGATTCTCTATTTCTCACTCAAATCCTTTGAGTTATTCTCTCTTCATGAATCAAGCATATGTCAGCCTTTCTACCTGCTTTTCGGTAGCTTCTATCTTACTTAGATCTAAGACTGCTTGTTCTAGCTGAATTCATTTATGGTTTGATTTGGTTTGGTTTGGATCTGCTTTTGTTAATTTACTCCTTTTTATCTCCCTCCTCTTTTCATATTCATATTAACACTAACCTGTACCTCTGTAGTATTGGGAGACAGTTCTCCATGAATCCTGTGTTTTGGCACGTGTTGTGAGCAGAATCTCTGACAACTTTTTGTTCTAGATTTTTTTTTTTCAAGAGTGTGTATAACAAACAGCTTTTGAAAATAGAGTTAGTGTTTTGCTCCAGAGAAAAGGACAGGTTTGTTTTCTGTGCCGTGTAATGAAGATTATATCTTCAGGGTAAATGTTGGCTGGTTTTGCTTGCAGCCCTCTATAAAAGAATGGGGTTTCCTATGATCAGGGTTCCTTAGCTGTGACAAAACCAACTGTGTCACCCATCAGCATCCATCTATGCCTACATGTGCCACCCTTGGGAGGTTTGTCCATAAGGCACTAGAACAGACTTGAATCTCCCTCTACCTGCTGTGCTGTAATAAAGTCCTTTAGGTCTCTCACCCAGGAGTTTCAGATCTTCTGCCAGCATCCATCAAACTATGGCAGGCCAATTATCTTAGCCTGAAAACTGAGCAAAATCTTAGACCTTTTAGAGTTCTTGATTTGTATCACCTCTTGTATGATTGCAATTTAAATTATGATCTATAGTTTATCATAAATTAATATCATAAATTAACATGTAAGTATCCATGTTTATATATATTGTATATAAGATGCTTCTTTTTTAAAAAAAGAGTTGTAAAACAATAGATCTACAACACATACAAGCACAAATACAATTATCACTGTATTCCAAAATATTTAATGTAGTTCCTTACTCTTATAAAGTGTTTGTTGAATGATTGAAAACTGGCAAAACAATTATACATTATTTATTATAGAATTTCAACCCATGTATACCTCTTGTTACTATTGAGACTCCACACAGAATAAAGGAAAGTCAACATTGACTTCAGGTCTTTAAAACAGCAACCCAAATCTTGTTAATGTCTCCCAGAAGTGAATTCATTAGTTTTATTAAGAATGTATGGATGCCCTAGCCAGATAGCTCAGTTGGTTAGAGCATTGTCTTGAAGTGCAGAGGTTACAGGTTTGATCTTCTATCAGGGCACATACATGAATGTTCCTGTCCCTCTCTCTCTCCTTACTCTCCCTCTAAATATCAATGAAATAAATATACAAAAGAACACAAAAAGAAGGTACAGGGTCATCTCATCTCTACTTGTCAAGGTTAGAGTTGTGGCTTTGTGCTTCTCAGTGAATGTTTTTGACACACTCATCCTGACCACTCTATCATGTATAGCACTATAAATATTGGTTCTTGAATACTTCGTTCAAAAAAAATTTTTTGAGTGCCTATTCTTTAAAGAAAGTTCTATGCCCGTGGGATTTAAATATATAAATAGGGAAATTATAACTCAAATAGTAAATGACATCACACAATTAAAAACTCTGCAGAAGCACAGAGAGAGAGAGAGAACCAATTCAAAAGATAGAATGAGGCCACCAAACTGAAGGACTGTGATAGGGAGTATGTATTAGCCAATACTTATATCCCAACTTAATTTGGGAGCCTCGTCCACTTTTATTTTACTTCTGAATTCTTAGACCTTGATTTTACCATACTGGTACAGCCACCCATTTCCATTTTCTCTGTTCTGACACCCTACTTTACTTCCTTTCAGACTCTTGCTCCTATAAAAAGTTCTGGATTTAATTATTATCTGCATAGAATTTTGTTTTCGTACCTTATTTTCATTTTCTGCTTTTGGTTTTCTGGAACCCTGTTTGGTTCCAGTTCAGTCTGAGCCAGGCATCTGTACCTCTAAAATCTCTTGGTATGTGTTCTAATGTGCAGTGATGTTTGAGAACATTTGCTGTAAGATTTTTTGCAATTCCAATTCTAAATTGAAATAGATTATGCATATTTCTCAGACCATCCTAGTACCTGATTTCTTCCCAGTTTCTCTCTTTAACCTAGTCTTCTTTCCTCCCACCCTGCATTTTGACTTAATAGAGAATAGAGTAGCTCTGGCTAGGACTATATATTATTCTGAGTAGGTGCTAACAATGCAGTTCCAGTGATATAACTGGAATCTGATGTTTCTACCAGTAGGATTTTCACAGTCTCACAAGGTATAGAAAGTCACAAACAGGCTTTAGTGTTTTAACCTCTGTCCATCCTAGACCCAGTGGTGAAAAAAAGGGAAGGGAAGAAAAAAGGAGGAAAGATGAAAGCTTTCCACCTATCCTGGTAGAACAGTATACACAGAAAGTGAAGACTGAGAGTTACCATGGCAGCCTGAAACTCTCCACAGACACCAAGACCTTTCCCGTTCAGCCACTGGAGAAAGAATATTATAATGGAGCAGATACTACAATGCGCGATGGTGTATCCCTTCTCTTTATTTATGAAGCAAGCAGCCCACTTTTACTGAGTATGACTAGGCTAGGAAGCCCAAACACAAGAAACTCAACAATTTCTTAAAAATATGTAACTATAAATCAGCCACATTCTTACATTTCTAACATTTTAACATGTAAATCAAGCAACTGAATTATAATCATGTTGCTGCAGTCAGATTTATATTCAAGTCTTTTAGTCTTCCAGCGAATTTAGGAGATAATTCAAAAACCAGAGGAAATACCATCATATATATCTTGGGGGGGGGTGTGTCCAAGCACCCTTAATAGCATTGCCTTGAAGATTATTTCTAATTTAAGCTGGTGAAGTACTGAGTGGGCTAAGTGTGGTTAGGGATCACTACCTTCATGCCAGTGTAATGTGAATCCTGAGGGCTGCTGTTTGATCAGTTGATCAACTATGTCATTCATTAAGTCATCAAACATTTATTGATTGCCTGTTATGTGCGAATGACTATGCTAAGTGATAAGGATATAGAGCTAAATTATTTTTAAAACCACCATTTTAGGGAGCTTTCAATATAGAGAGGTTGTAGCTGTTTAAAAACACCGTAACTGTTATAATTATCAGAGGAGTAACAAAAAGAAGTATAAGCAGTGGTGGGATTCAGCCATTTTGCACCAGTTCCCCCAAACTGATACCTAATTTTTTGTTGAGGGCAGCAAACCAGTTGTTAAAATGGCACCTGTAATCAGAGTTCTTTCTAAGGTGGGCACCTGGGCTGCCCCACAATGTAGAAATTACAAATTTACATTTCTTACTTTTTTTTAAAGTTTATCTGCACAACACCATATTCTAAGTGCCCATAGCAATGTTTATTCCCTCCATAGGTGAAAAATATTTGACAGAACTATGCTTGTAATATTTATTTATTCATTTCCTAAAACTCATTATACCTTTGATGAAATACTACATTTTAATTCCCTCGTGTTTGTTACTTTAGTAAACAAACATATAACTTAAAGAGAAAATGTGCCAAACAACCAGGGGGTGACAAACTGTCATTGGAAATATCTTAAATAAGTTTTTTTATTTTATTTTTTTTGTTTGTTTTTTGGTGAAAGAGACAGAGACAGATAGGGACAGATAGGAAGAGAGAAAGATGAGAAGCATCAATTCTTAGTTGCGGCACCTTAGTTATTTATTGATTGCTTTCTCATATGTGCCTTGACTGGAGGGCTGCAACAGAGCGAGTGACCCCTGGCTCAAGCCAGCGGCCTTGGGCTTCAAGCCAGAGATTATAGGGTCATGTCTATGATCCCACGCTCAAGCCAGTGACCCTGTGCTCAAGCTGGTGAGCCTGCCTTCAAGCCGGATGAGCCCATGCTCAACCCACTGACCTCAAGGTTTTGAACCTGGGTCCTCTACATTCCAAGCTTACGCTCTACCCATTGCACCACCACCTACCTGGTCAGGCAGTTTTATTGTTTTTTATTAGGTATTATTTAATATTTTTTTCATTAATGTTTTAAAACTTTCTTATAACAATCTAGTTTTGTGTACTTCTTTTATGGTTCTTATTTAAGTATTAAATGCATGAAATAATAAACTACCATTCAGTATATCATTTTTTTTTTACAGGGACAGAGAGAGAGTCAAAGAGAGGGATAGATAGGGACAGACAGACAGGAACGGAGAGAGATGAGAAGCATCAATCATTAGTTTTTTTATTGCGACATCTTAGTTGTTCATTGATAGCTTTCTCATATGTGCCTTGACCGCAGGCCTCAGCAGACCAAGTAACCCCTTGCTTGAGCCAGCGACCTTGGGTCTAAGCTGGCAAGCTTTTTGCTCAAGCCAGATGAGCCCACGCTCAAACTGGCGAGCTCAGGGTCTTGAACCTGGGTCCTCCGCATCCCAGTCTGACGCTTTATCCACTGCGCCACCGCCTGGTCAGGCCAGTATATCATTTTTTTAATACTTAAAATGGTTATTAGGGCAGAGAGATGGTTGTTAAGTTATTTGAATCCTACCACTGAGTATAGGTCTGTATAAAGGAGCAAATAACCACTCTATGCTGAGGGTAAGGAGAGATTAGAGTCAGTAGAAAAGACATGGTGTCTCAGCTCAGTTTTGAAAGACTTAATAAAAGTTTATCAGCTGCAAAACGTTGGGGAGAGTGTGAAAGCAGCTGTGTGGTACAAATTATGCATAGAGTCATAATACTGGGGAGAAAGAGACAAGAGAGTCAGAGGTGAAATCAAGAGGGCTTTTGTCACCATGCTAAAGAGCTGGGACATTATTTTGCATATAATAGGGAGGTTTTAAAACCAGAGACTGCTTTGATCAAGTCCTCTGTGTGTGTGCGTGTATGTGTTTCAAAAACCTTTCAAACACTGGGAGTGGTGGTTGTCAATGTGCTCTGGCACATTTGCAGACAGGGAGACTAGTTACGAGGTAATAGATGATATAATTATGACATATATCAGTCCTTGAGGTTAGAGATGTGAGAAGATATTTCTGGGAATTGTCATGACAAGATGACTGAATGTAGGAAAAAAGAAAGGAAGGGGGTTTTATGATCTGGTTTTGGTACTTGGGTGAAGTTGTTGTTCACCAAAATAGAAAACATGGCAGATTGGAGATGATGAATCAGTCTTGAATGGAGTAAATTTGAGGTAGCTGTGGAACTTCTAGAGAACAATGTCTGATGGAATGCTCTCTATACAGAAACTGATAGAGGCTGATGATACAAATTTTGGCCTTATGGTTAGAGATAGAGTAGTAGGTCAAATCTTCCAGGGAGTATATTAAAGAATTAATTACAATATCCTAGGTTGGTGTTTCTCAAACTTTAGAGTGTGTACAAGTCACCAGGGGATTCAGTTTTGATTCAGTAACTCTGGGGAGGTCCTGATGTTTATCATTTCTAACTAGCTTCTAGGTGATACTGATTCTACAGGTATGCGAACACATTCTGAGTAGCAAGACTCCAGAATATACTAATGTTTGAAGATATGCAGATGATTATAAGTCCACAATAAAAGACTGAGTAGAGAAAGTAAAAAATGTAAGAAGAGAAAGAAGGAGTATTGTCTTGGAATCTAAGAGAAGACAGTTTCATGAAGAAGTAAATGTCCATCAAAATCAAAGGCTGCTGACAAGTACAGTTAAGAATAGACTGATAGATATCAAATGAAATCAGCAATTGAAAGTAATTTTGAACTTGGACAGGACAGTTTTTGTATCAAAAGGAACAGAAGCCAATCATAGTAAAGAGTGAAGTAAATGGTAGATGAGAAAATAGATAGGTATGGACTACTTTTGTAAAAAACAAAACCTTGGCTATTACAGGAAAGACAGATTGGGTGACAATTTAAGAGGGACAAAGGCTGAGAAATATTCATCATTTTTAAGATAATAAAGACATGCAGTTTGTGTCCCCTGCCAAAAAAAAATATATATATATATATATATATATAAATTCTAATCCCCCATATCTGTGAATTACCTAGACAACAAAAGGGACTTTGTGGATGTATTAATTAAGGATCTTGAGATAGAGAGATTATGCTTGATTGTGGGACCAATGTAATCACAAGGGTTAAAAGAATAATGCCAAAGTATCAAAGCCAGACAGGAAGTAGGTTTGACAACTGAGGTGGGAGTGATGCTTCTGCTGGTTTTGCTATTTAGCATAGGAATGTGGGCAGCCTCTTAGATCTAGAAAAAGCAAGGAATAGATTCTCCCTCAGAACCTTTAGAAAGAATGAGCACTACCTCATACCTTGGATTTAGTCCTGTTTAGACTTCTGAGGTCTGGAACTATAAGATAATATATTTGTGTTGTTTTAAGCCAACCAATTTGGGAGAATTTGTTATAACAGCTAGGTAGGAAACAAGATGATCTTCAATATGCTAAAGAAGAGAACCATAGGAGAATTGTGATGAGTTATCTAAAACAAAATAAGGCAAATAGAGATCCAGCAAGATCTGGAGGTCCAGTTTTCTAGAAGACTTTGCAAAGATATGAAGCAATGACTATCCATTACCCTCTCATGTGCTCATGTGCATGATTCAAGAGCTTCTCCCAGAGTACATCAGATCTGCTCTTGGCACTGTCATGGAGAGGTAATGCCATAGCAGCCGTCCCCAACTCAGCCACTCCCACAGTTTCAGGAACTCAACCTAGTTTTCCTGTGAAGTGATAGTTACTTCTTTGCAATGATGTGGGGAAGATTCTCTTACAGTAATTTCTTTATTTTTTTTCTTTTTTTAAATTAATTTTAATTTATTGTGTTTACATGGATTCAAGTGTCCCACTGAATATAACTCCCTCACCCTCCATCCCTATGTCCCTTCTTATATCCCCTTTGTCCCCCTCCCTCTAACTCCCTCCTCTTTCCCCTCTAGGATTTGCTGTCCTGTTATCTGTATCTATGTGTTATGTATATATAATTTCACTAATCCCTTTACCTTTTCTGATCCCATCCCCTCATTCCCTTTCCCTCTGACTGCTGTTCCTCTTCTCCCTGTGACCCCAGCTCTGCCTCTATTCTGTTCCTCAGTTCACTTTGTTCATTAGATTCCACATATAAGTGAGATCATATGATATTTTTCTTGCTCTGCCTAGCTTATTTCACTTAGTTTAATAATCTCCAGGTCCATCCATGCTGTTGCAGAAGGTAAGATTTCTTTCTTTTTCATGGCTGTGTAGTATTCCATTGTGTATATGTACCCTGGCTTTTTAATCCACTCATCCACTGACCGACACTTGGGCTGTTTCCAGATCTTGGCTATTGTAAACAATGCTGCAATAAACATGGGGGTGCATATCTTCTTTTGAATCAGTGACTTGGTATTCTTAGGATATATTCCTGAAAGTGGGATAGCTGGGTCAAAAGGCAGTTCCATTTTTAATTTTTTTGAGGAAACACCATATAGTTCTCCACAGTGGCTGCACAAGTCACCAGCAGTACAGTAGGGTTCCCTTTTTTCCACACCCTCTCCAGCACTTATTGTGTGTTGTTTTGTTAATGAGCACCATTCTGACAGGTGTGAGGTGGTATCTCATTATGGTTTTAATTTGCATTTCTCTGATGATTAGTGACATTGAATTCTTATAGTAATTTTTTTTATGAAACAAAATATAAAGCCAGGATGTTAGACAGTAACTGGAAAAACTGGACTTTAGTAATCACAGATCTGGATTCAAATTTTTGCATTTACTAAGTATCAACTTGGAAGAATAACATCTTGAGCCTGTTTCTGTGTCTGTAAAATAGGGATCATAATGTCACCTTTCTAGAGATAAAGTGAGGAAATGTTGCTGATGGAAATAGTGGTCTTACAGAGTCACAGAAGAAGCATTTTACAGGACTCACATATAGGGGGAGTGAGGCTTTTGTGCAAAGATTTATTTGGGATTGAAATGGAAGGCTGATGACAGTTTCACAGTGTCATGGCGAATCTTTATTCATCCTGCCATGAAAAAAGTTCAGTTTCATCTTTATTAAGCCCAGCACAAAGATCGGTGTCCAAATATTCTGTGCCATGGTTCAGTCCACATGAAAGTTCCGTCCAGTCCAGGTGCTGCATTGCTGTACACAGGCTGCACTCGGGACCTGTATGGGGGACCACGTGGTTGTAGATCCATGCAGCATGGCTGCTTGGAGGACCACCAAATGAATGGGCAAGCATATGTTTCTTAGTGAGAGAGAGAAAGAAAAAAAGGAGAACAGTACTTTTTAAATTATTATTATGCCTATGTTTATATTTTGGGTTGGGGAGGGCTAGCTTTTTTATTAAAACAACCAATCAGTTTCTTAATCTTTTACATGCTTTTCATGGTTTCTCCCCCTAATCAATCAAATTCTTCTCCTAGGCTAGACCAATAGTCCTCTATGAACACCATCTTGACTTCCACTTGGCCTTAGAGTAGAAGCAGAGAAACACTTCCTCCCATAGTCTGGGGATGGACCAGCTATACCTCAGGGAGACTGCTAATCCCCTTAGAGGGGCAAGGCTATTATCCCCAGGTGTCCAGAACTATAAATGCTATAACTTCTTAGTAAATGAAATGCAGTAACTTCCTATAGAAACAGGCTTCTCAATTTTATTAGTTTAATATTTGATTCCATCTGCCTTGGTTTGTTATACTCAATGTTTGATTCCCTTTGCTATCTTTCCTTATTAATATCTAGCTACCTACCTAAGCGAACAGTACCATATGTATAATGTCCAGATGCACTTAAGGAGTACAATGGTGTCGGCTCTCTCACCCATTTTAAGGGCTTTTAGGAAAGTTTCTGCTTGACTAGTGTGGCAGTTGCTGCCTTTAACTAAACACAGAACCTGACTTCCCTAATCATCTCCACTTTAGGCTGAGTGCTGCTGGGTATAGGAGAAGCTGACCAGTGGGAAGACCCTGAGATTTCTCGAACTGTTTCTCCTCTGAGGGTTTCCATGCTAAAATCAAAATTGAGAGAACAGAAGTCTCTTCTGTTTCTACCTCATCTTAAACCCTCTCTGCCTGAAAGCACTTTATTCCTCGCCAGTTTCACATTAATATAGAGAGGATGTTCCTGCAGCTCCCCAGACTCTGCCAATCCTCTACCCCAACCCCATACTGGAGCTGCAGGAGACCACTCCCTGCCTTCTGGTTTCCATGGAGACCCTATTGAAGTTCTAGGCGGCTCCCAAGCAAAAGGGGAACCTGAGCTTTGTACTTAAATGAAGGAAAGTGAGAGGAGGACCTGTGGGTGTTCAAGGACTCAAACAGGGGAATAGAAAATGCCATTATTCAGTCACCTCTGGCTCACAGGAGAAATCAGAAAGACAGCAGGCAGCAGGAGACAGAGGGGTTTTTATTTCATGCATGAGAAATATTTAAAGACTCATGTCTTATTTCAGATTTAGAATTATCCAGGCAACTTGGAACCTCCTGTCCTTACAGAGGGCTCACTGCTCATAGGGATACACAGTTTCATTTCCAAGAGGCAAGGGAGAGTTTTTACTTTGCCCAGAATCTCAGGTCTTAAAGGTTCCCTGCTGGTGAAGGAGGGGCCACACTTCTACGTTTTACACTCTCCCCTCCCCCCTACCATAACACTAAGTCAAAGCTTTGGGCTCTGGATTACTTGATATTTAGTGGCTGAATCCCTAGCAAAGGGTTGGGGGAAGAGGCTGAGGTGGTGGCTGGGCAGAATGTATGCTAAATTTGAATTACACAAGGGTTCAGATGATGTCAGCTTGAATAAGGATCTGACCTGCTGAATGTTAATTGTAGCTGAGTGATGAATTCTCAGGGGGAATTGATGGCAGAAACCTCTAAGAAAGGACCAGGCCGCTCCTTTAAAATATTAAGTAGGTGGCTTTGCTGATCTCGGGCTGCAACTCCCGGTGTGCTGGTAGAATCTCAGCTTTCTGCTATAGTCGCTTGAACTGCCCTAGATAACTGTGGTTCATGTGCAGTTTGCACCAAAAAGGGAAATGTTAGAAAAAAAAAGCCATTATAAGCCATCAGAGTGCCTGCTGATCTTACAAAGAGAAACTAGCTCAATTTAATAAACACTTTTTGAGGTCTACTATGAGCCAAATGTGTGCAAAATGAATGAGATGGTCTTTACCTTCAAGGGGCGTGCATTCTGATTAGGATTCAGATATACTCAATAATGCCAGGCAGCAGTTAATAAATCCCATGGGGGAAGTCCAGGATAGAAAAGAACAGTTTATATTAGATACCTCTGAGATCTGGCCTTTTATAATAGATACAGAAGAAAGATGTACACGGAAAATTCTGTAGGAATAGAATAGAAAAATAAATTTTACAAATTGCCTAATCAAAGATGCCAATTCTGTAAAATGGTCTGTCAAGTGACATATGTAATAACTTAATTTTCTGAATTTTTTTCTTTCTGACTATTTCTATTGCTGTGAATAATAAGGGACTGTGCTGGTCCTAGTGTGGCCTCTATTCCATTTTTACTACTCCCTAAACCACCATAATATTTTTTATTACAGGTTCAAGTTTTCATGGTTGTATTTTATTTATTTTTTAAAATTTACTTATTTTTATTTTTCCTTTTTATTGAATTTATTGGGGTGACACTGGTTAACAAAATTATACAGGTTTCAAGTGCATAATTCTACAGCACATCATCTGTATACTGTATTGTGTGTTCACCGCCCCAAGTTCATGGTTTTAT
The DNA here is from genome assembly GCF_036850995.1 of Saccopteryx leptura. Taxonomy (NCBI): domain Eukaryota; kingdom Metazoa; phylum Chordata; class Mammalia; order Chiroptera; family Emballonuridae; genus Saccopteryx; species Saccopteryx leptura. Next base: position 44,579,452 of record NC_089510.1, read on the forward strand.
TTTAAAATAGATCCAGAGGATAGACTTATGGGAAAGAAGGCTTTAAAAATGTACATGGATTCAGGCTGAGTAAGAACTATGTGAGCCTGAAGACAATGAGAAATGTGTTTAGTGGAGGTAAGACTGAAATAAAGGAGGTTATTTGTGCCCACTGAAGCTCCTTTTCTGAGTCATGGTATTTAAGAATGAAGTTTTAGTACATGTTGTTCAGTAATAAGTCTTCTAATTTTCATTACAAATTAGAAAAAATATAGAAATTAATTAAAGAAAACATGGAAGCCAAAGGCTAATTCTTGGCTTTAAACTTTTAGATGGAAGATAAAAAGAGGTAATGGGAATAAAGGACTGCAATTATTTCTTACGAAGGAGAGAAAAAGAAAGTCATATGTACTCAAACTAGTCACTGTGTTTGTGTCACTGAGATATTTACTAAGTGTTTGTCTTCTAGGTCCTACTCTCAGTTGGTTAAGGAACTTACCTATAATAAAAATATCTCCCCAGAGTTTTGGCAATGTAGCAGAATATTAGCAATTATAAGAAAAAAATATATATAAAAGCAGAGAATGCCAAGAGTCTACTTATTTTTATTATTTTTTCATTCTCAGTCACATGATTTAGCACAGAATCTTTAGACTCTCATTTTACTTCCTTTAAAGCTATTCTTGCCAAGCTTCTGAATAATTGAATAAAACTCTTTGGCTTCTTAGCTTTCAATACACATCCATGTACACATGGGCATCTTATTCATCCAAAAACAGTCAAATGCACTTATAGAGTATATTTATATACTGGTCGTTATACGGCATGACACTGCCTAGAAAGGAGTTTGATAATTTAAAGAGCACCCACTAGATAGCACTAATAGCTGAAAGCAATACAGACAAAATAAAATTATAATGAGTCACAAATAATAAAAATATCTAGAGGAAAAACAAAGTGAAGGAACAAAAGACTAAGGGGAAAATCTAAATAGACTAGGGTGTCTTTAGCACTTAGTGAATAAGTTAGAATCTACAGGTGACACTCATCTTGATTTAAAGATAAAAATTTCAGAGATATCAAATATCTGGTGAGTATCCAGTCTACTCTTTTACTTCACAGATGAGAAATCAGGATGCAGGAGGAGATGAGTGACCTGTCTAAAATCAGAGTTGATTGCACTGGGGAACAATTCTTTTTTTCATTTTCTGTTGCATGAGGTTTTAGAACTGTTTCTATATATTTCTGCATTGCTAATTCCACACCTGAAGTCTGTTTTTGGTGCATGCTCTATTTTTTATGCAATTTTAATTTCTTTTTGTTACAGTTAATAGCATGCATTGGTTTTTAAATTGGAGTTAAAGGGCAATGACTCTTCGATTGAACATAACCACAAGGCAATTAATGTTTTACAAACATTACTTTTAATTGTAGTTGTTTTTAAATATAAAAAATTATTATCTGATAAAAACACCCTCTTATTTTGTTTTAAGATTGAATCATGGCTTCTTCGAGTAGGCGTAAATGTAAGAATAGTCCTGATACCTTCTGTTATATATGTAGCTGTTACATACTTCAATGTCAAAGTTGCAATATTTCATCATTTGTGACACATGCATATCTTGCCTATTTTCAAGTTCCCCTTGGTGATCAAGACAAGAATTGGGCTCCTCATATTGTGTGTCATAATTGTGAGGAAATGCTTTGTGATTGGACAAAAGGGAAATGCAAAGGAATGCCTTTTGGTGTTCCCATGGTTTGGCATGAACCTAAGGACCACAGCAGTGACTTTTATTTCTGTCTGATCCATACAAAAGGCATCGGCAAGAAAAAATGGCATAGGATAGCTTATCCTAATATTCCTTCAGCAATACGACCTATCCCATACTCTGAGGCACTCCTAGTTCCAGTTTTCAATGATTCTATTTCTTCTAAGGATGAAGAAAGTGAATGTGGTGATCAAGTGTATTTTGATAAGATGCATGAGGAAATGGTTGTAGAATCTGAAGGGTCTTCTCCTGATGCCAAGCAGTCATTAACCCCTCAGCAGTTTAGCCAACCCGAATTGAATGACTTAGTAAGAATGACATAAAAATTGTCCTCGACTTTCTGAAGTATGAGGAGCACAACTGGATCATTTGTGTGGATCTTAAAATGGTAAATTTCCTGCTAGGACAACAGAGAGGTTTCACAAAGTATCCTTGCTTTCTGTGTTTGTGGGACAGTTGAGCTCGGGAGAAACACTGGACACAGAAGGAGTGGCCGAAATGTGAAGCTCTGGAAGTAGGGATGCAAAATATTGTGAATGAACCTGTAGTTAATCAAGATAGGATCATTTTCCCCCCACTTCACATCAAATTTGGCTTGATGAAGCAGTTTGTTCAGGATTTGAATAGAGAAAGTGAATCTTTCAACATATTATTTCTGCTTTTCCTGCCTTGTCTTTCGAGAAGATAAAAGCAGGTGTATTCAATGCACCTCAAATTTGAACCTTCATACGTGATAAAGAATTTGCCAGGAAGATGAATAAGGAGGAGAAAGCAGCATGGCAGTCTTTTGTGGCAGTTACAAAGAACTTCCTTGGCAACAAAAAAGCAGAAATCTATGAACTTCTGGTTCAAAGGATGCTGTTGGCTTTTCGTGATTTGGATGTAAGAGCGTTAAGATTCACTTCCTGAACAGTCACCTTGATAAGTTTCCCGAAAATCTTGGAGCTGTTAGTGATGAACAGACTACTGCTGGAGCATCATACAAAATTTTTCTCAACAAGTACACAAATGCAAGAGCTACAAACGCAAATTTTTCCCTGAATAGAATTTAAATAAGTTTTACGCAAATTTTATGATTAAAATGTGTTTTAATATGTTCTACTTAAAAATTGTAGACAAATTCTGATGCAATCATATCTTTTAGTGTATTAGTGTATTTGCTGCATTATATAAATTATTGTATTTTCACAAAGCTGATGCCAAAGAAGTCAATCTACTTCATTATGTTAAACTAAATGTTGAAAATTTTACAATAAGATGAAAACCTAAAATCTTGAATTGCAAAAAAACTGTAGCTTACAGAGAAAAATGTCAGATTTGAGATCAGCACTTGAATTAGGTAAGAACAAGTGTTTTTGTGGGTGCAACAAAAATTTTGTTCCCCAGTGTTACAGATAAAGCCAACAACAACAGTACTCGGGCTTCCTCCCAGTACAGTGTTAGTTTTGCTGTATCATTTCTCACATTGTAAAGGCTAGCTGAATCCAAAGTTTCTTTGAAATTTCAATACTTTTTCATTTTTCCTTGAACTTCTAACAACTTTTTTTTACATTTGTATTTTTGCTTTACAACTTACAAAGTACTTTATTTATTTATCCTTTGTATCAATTCTGAGAGAAATAAATATCAGCCATAAAATGACCCACATGGGACTTGTCTAATTTTAGATATTTCCCCCCACAAATACTTACCCAGCTCTTAATTGTGGAGTAGCGAGGTAAGTTAAAAATTAATGGACCAGCCTGACCAGTGGTGGCACAGTGGATAGAGCATCAACCTAGGATGCTGAGGTCCCAGATTCAAAACCCCAAGGTTGCCAGCTTGAGCACTGGCTCACCAGCTTGAGCATCATGGGATCATCAATATAATCTTCTGGTCACTGGCTTGAGCCAAAAGTTCCTGGTTTGAAACCCAATGTTACTGGCTTGAACCCAAGGTCACTGACTTGAGTAAGGGGTCACTGGCTCAACTGGAGCCTCCCAGTAAAGGCACCTATGAGAAGCAATTAATGAACAACTTAGTGTCACAACTGTAAGTTGATGCTTCTCATCTCTCTCCCTTTTTCTCTGTCAGTCTCTCACTAAAAAAATAAAATTAAAATAAATGGACCACATTGTTCCTACTTTTCACCATATCACAAGTAAGAATTTATTGTCTATTAAGAAAATAAAGCATAAAGGTGAGAGTGGACAGCCTGACAATAAAGACAGGCAAGAAAGATTTTGTAGATTTTGCCATGATGTAGATGGCCAAAAAAAGGGGGGAAAAGAAAAATACTTGTAAGTTGGTGGCAGGGATGATAGTGGTTAAATTTGTTGATGATTTTTGCTTCTGTAATAGTGATCCTTGTTATTTCAAGAAAATTCCCTTTGAAGTTGATAAATTCAGTTCCCAGAAAAATACCTAGGATTGATGTTGGGGAATAAGAGCATTTCCTCCCCACCACAAACTGAACAATCTGAGGCTCAGCTCTACCAGGCAGGATGGTTTCAATCACTCCTGCCATCCAGTCATCACTGACACTACTTGGCAGCCAGCCTGCCTCTAATGGAATGTGTCCTACAGTTGGGAATTAGGTCATCAGTAATTCACTTAATAACATTTTATGAGCTGGGCTCTGACACAAGAGAGTGATCTGTCTTTACCAGCAGGAGCTTTCCCTGATGTGAGAGGAAGGAGGGAGGAAAATATACAATTCTGAATAGTCAGACACTACATTTTATTTCCAGAAAGTAGTAAGTAAGGACAAGAAAACTGGATGTTTCTTCAGACTTTCTGCCTGGTGAGGCCAGTTACATGATTTTGGGCAAGTCAGTTCTTATTTCTGGACTTCAGTTCCTCTAAGATTTCATCCAACTCTAACATTATATATTTCTAACTCTTGGGAACTCCTTATGGAAGTTAGAAAATGCAGGATTTGCCAGGTCAACACCCTCTTCCTTCATGGTGCTCTCTAGAAAGAAAGATGGACGACCTTATTCTTTGGTCACTAGTGTGCTCGGGGCAGGTATCGGGGGAGCCCTGATTTATAGTGTTTGCTGATTTCCACAGTACATTGCATGGCTGAATTCAAGCTATCAATGATTTAACTGACCAGAGAAATTTCTCATATTTGGATACTTGGCTCTCCTAAGCTGGTATGAGCCACGTTAGCAGACCACTGGTTCACCACCAGATAAGTAAGAGTTGCATCAGTGAATAATCTCTTAATAACAGACATAGAGCTGGATTGTCCACATACCAAATATGTAGCATATATATCCCTGTTTTGGTTTTTATTCTACTCCAGCTGCTATTCTTAATATATTTGAAGTTCTCTTAGAAATACGTAGGAAAAAATGTCCATACTCATCCAGCTTTACATATGAATTCCCATTTCCTCTGTCATATGTTCAGGGAGCCATTTGACTTATTTTCTTCTGATCTCTAGAATCAGGCATCCTCTTTTTGAAGAACCCAATATATGTCTCATAAATTTTTCAGAAGGTACACTGCTATACAGGGCTTAGAAGTTGAAAAAAATCACTAGAGTCTTTTTCCTCCTTTTCACTTGATAGGAGAGTAGCCCTTCTTCTGGGTCCCAGAACTTTAGTGCACAAAATCTTCCGGGTCCAAGAAAATTGAGATTACTGAGATTGAAATCAGCACTTGGCATGGTGATGAATAAAATTATGAGTCTGTTTCCCCTTATTCCTTCAATTGAATAGAGTGAGTGGAAAATATTCAATTCACAACAGTCTATTTGAGCATTTACTGCAAGAACTCAGCACTGCCAAATATTGTGAAATATAAGAGAAAGTATAAGTAATGATGCCAACCTTCAAATTTATAATCTGGTTGGGGAAGTAAGATTAACATGCACAACAAATTAATGGAAATCAATTTAAAACATTTTATAATTGAGTGTTTGATGAAATGGCACACATTGTAAATACAGCATGAGTATAAAGAAAAGTAAAATTAGCTGAAATAAGCATTATCGAAGAAAACAATGACTTGCAATGGGGCTTAAGCTGCCAGTGATGTGAGAATAATATTTCCATAGTCAAGGGAAAGTATAGAACTAGCCAGGCTAGGGGAATTGTATGATGTGGGAAAAAAACAAAACAAAATAAAACAAAAAGTGGATAGAAACAGGAGGTGGTAGAAAGTGGAGAAAAAAGTAAAATCTGTAGCCTAAAACTGTGTCCCAGATTGACTGTGTGCCGGGGAGAAAGGTGAAAGACGATATTCAAATGGATAATGGCTGGATCACATAACGATCATACAGTTCTGATCTACAGCCTCTGCAGGAACCAGCAGGAAGCCAAGCCTCAATCTCTGCAGCAATGTCTGGATCACATATGATCATACAGTTCTGATAATTGCCTAATTATTTTCATTTGGGTGATCTTAGTTTATTTCCACGATGGGAGAAGAGTACACATATGACAGTCCTGTCTCTATTGTTACATGAGGACAGATATATAAGTATATATCTTATATATTCCTCTCTCTCTCTTTCTTCTTGTCTCCTGATATCTACACTGTGTATATGCTTTCTTAACCATTTTCTTAGAATACCCATAAAAAAAAGACAGCTATTCAGGGAGCTATTACTTCTATTTCAGAGACAAGTAAATATAGGTGTTCAAGGTAGTCTATGCTGATGACAGTTATTTATTTGGATCTAAAGAGAAGGCTGAATGTCTCAGTTCTTTCCTGACTTTGATTCAGGTTAAACTTTCTTAACAAAAGGCCTTTTTGTTATTCTTATTTTAATAATCAGCCCCATGTTGTAAAAGGCTTAGTCTAACAGTGATTAATGTTTTCTAGAACATTTTAATTTAAAGCATCTAAATGGGTTATTAGAGTTTCTGATCAATACAAGATATCAAGCATTGCTGTTATGCTAGACAGTATATTTCCAGTCAAATCAAAGAACATAAGATTCTTAAATACTCAATGCAACATGATCTCCAATAAATATATGTATTCTATTAGGGCTTTCTAAAATTCTGAAAATAGCAAATTAGCCTCCCTCTCCATTGATACTTTTGAAGAGTTATTATGATTTTGGGAATTCCAAGTTGAAAACAACCCCTCAGAGGATAGTAAAATAATTTTGTTATGATAGTTTTACTAATTCCTAGAAGCCCAGACCATTACACCATCCAAAACTCTAAGGCTGATTACCTTCCAGGTTTTACAAGTAAAATGTGATCATTTTTTATTATTTGAAGAAATTTGACACTCCTACCTTATATATATGAATGAACTGGAAGTTGATATGCAGTTAGCGATGAATTTTCAAATGGAATAGCTTCTTCTCTACCCTATGATCAAGAAACTAGAAGCAGCGAGGTCAGAAGGAAGATTAGGCTTGACTGTGCTAAAGTTCCCATTTTTTGCTTTCCATTTAAACTCTTAGGACTAAATCTCATGTTTTCAGACTTACAGTTTTCATGTCTTCTTGGAGCATTTATGCTTTGGTACACCTCATCACAATCCATGTTATATGTTCTTACCGTACTCTGAGTGTTCCCTTCATTGCACTTCCAGTACTCTAATGACACCAGCAAAAGGTCTCTATGTCGCTCTTGGGAATGGGGGTATTACTTTAGAAAAGGTCTCCTGACAATGATGACTCCCTTCCATATTATGTATGAGCTTGTTAAATGTAATCACAGAGGCTAGGCCTTTCTCATCAAGGTATCCTGTCTTCTTCCTGAATTTTGCTCAATCATTTTGTCATGGAGAGATATATGTGGGGCATATATTAGTTAAGATAAGCTAGGATGTTGTAACAAACAAACATAATGGCTCCACACAGCAAAAGCTTATTTCTTGTTTCCTTAGCAGTCTAAGTTGAATTGTATTTATGATCAGGATTACTTTTCAGCACCTCGCTTTCTCTATGTGGCAATTCAGGAACCAAGGCTTCTTTAATAACATGGCTCTGCCAACTTCTGGGGCTTTGCCATCCTCCACTGGCTGAATACAGATGGGAGACAGAGTATGGAGGAAGCACATCTGCTTCTTATAATGCCTTGGCCCTGAACCAGCACATCTTCCTTCCATTCATGTTCTGTTTGTGAGAACTGAAGCAAAAGAAGCTAAGAAATTTAGTGAGCCAAGGATAAGAAGAAAATGAAAATTTGGCGAACCGTTAACAATTTCTGCTTTAGGTATTTGTAGCCTCTGCCTACTTCTTTCTACTCACTAAAGATACTGAAATATGAGTAGAGCTGCAAAGAAACCATTATAAATATAATTTTTCTTTCTTTAGCCTCATCAACTTATTCATCAGGTAATTATCAGTCTTTTACTGGAGAGGAGACTTGCAATGAATTAATCAACTCTAATTTTCTCTAGTTTGCTAGGTTAAGAGAGATAGATGTCTCTGGTATAAAATGTCCTCAGCTATTCTTTCCTCAGTGAGTTCCTAGCAGAGGTTGAATTCCTAGTAGAGTGTTGTGACCACTGCTCTTGGCAGAAGCTTTTTCAGCTCAACTCTTCTTGCCCTGGGGTCCCTCATCAGTGGAGCAGTACAGGTCTAATGGCCTCTAGAACTTAGATTCCCCCAAGACAAGCTACAGTTTGGGGCCCTACTTTAGTGCATAACAATAGAAGGCAGAACATCTGTCCCTGACTATTCTTGGAATCATAGAATCATATGCCTATCTTACTCTTCAACTCTCTAACTGGTCATGCTTCAGTTGGCAGTCTGGGCAGACAGGGATTTAATAACCAGATTCTCTCCCATTTCTACATGATTGCCAAGAGCTTAATGTGCCTTTGCTAGTAGAGAGGCATCTACTGTTTAAAAACAGACACTGTCTCATAATGGGATGCAGGCAATGTGAGAGTTGAGCAGCATACTTGGGCAAAAGTTGCTTTTTTTACTATGCAGGTCAGTAGCTTGGGATACCAACCATGTTTTCTGTATATGAAGACCTTGTATGGAAACATTCATTCAGTGATCTATGTATTATTTATTTTTCTATTCAACCCACAGTTTTGAGCACCCCCTATATTTCATTCATTGGGGATAAAATAGTGAACAAGACAGATATAATTCTAGTTATGTATGATGTTGTTAATAGGGTCCCAGGATTCATAAAATAAACAATTTTAGGGATGTATGGATTATTCAGGGGCTTTTGAGCAGCTCTATCTCTAAGCCACATAGGTTGTTTCTATCCTATCTCCTTTTTTCCCTCTAAGCATCATTGCACAGACTTAAGAATATACTAGGGAATATTTTTTCTTAAGAAACTAGCTTTGATGTTAAATAAATCAACATACTTAAAACACCTAGAAAGCTCCCAAAATGGTAGATAAGACAATTAAATGGTAGCTTTATTAATTATAGCACTATACTCTTTAGGAAATTATGGAGAAAAACTGGTCCAACTGACTATTTGAAATTGCTTTTATTTCTGGAAGAGCATGCTCAGGCCTCAATAATTCTTGTGTGTGTCTGATGAACTCTGCAAATTACTTCTCTAATTCCTTACCTCAGGGAGTAGTCACCAGTCACTTCTGGACAGAGATATTATTAGGTCAGCAGACTTGACTTGGTCAAATGTCACAATGCAGCGAGGTCATGACTGGGATACTTAATGAATCCCGTAGGAATAAGTGGTGAAAAGTTGTGGTGGGAGCACCGATGATAAAGCATAAGGATGCTGCCAGCCTCAGCAAGCATGGCTGGTCCTGCTCCTCATAATTCTGATAATGACCCTGTGGGATAGAGAAAAGGACAAATGTTCAGAGACTGGGAGTTGGTAAGGTTGAAGAATAAAACTAGTTGTTCTGCTACTATTTCTACATGTTCTATCTTTCCCTCTTATTATACCTTCCATTGTACCCAAAGAGAGGAAGACCTCCAAATAAATGATTCAGGGAGATTTCAACCTTAACACAAAGTTGCTAACTTAATAATCACCAGCAATCAGAATCATTGGTCAATCTAAGTATCCAGTAGGGCTTCTTCAGTGTCCAAAACTTCATGAAGTGCTGTGGAAGGAGGCAAGAGAAATTTGTGATGTCATCTCTACCCTTAAAGAATTTACAATCTCCAGCCCTGGCCGGTTGGCTCAATGGTAGAGCATTGGCCTGGCGTGCAGGAGTCCCGGGTTTGATTCCTGGCCAGGGAACACAGGAGAAGTGCCCATCTGCTTCTCCACCCCTCCCCCTCTCCTTCCTCTCTGTCTCTCTCTTTCCCTCCCGCAGCCAAGGCTCCATTGGAGCAAGGTTGGCCCGGGGCGCTGAGGATGGCTCTATGGCCTCTGCCTCAGGCGCTAGAATGGCTCTGGTTGCAACAGAGCAACACCCCAGATGGGCGGAGCATTGACCCCTGGTGAGCATGCTGGGTGGATCCCGGTCGGGCGCATGCGGGAGTTTGTCTGACTGCCTCCCTGTTCCCAACTTCAGAAAAATACAAAAAGAAAAACTACAAAAAACCCCCAAAACAAACAAACAAACAAAAAAAGAATTTACAGTCTCCACGTGGAAACCAAGTGAACACACACACTTATACAACAATTCAATTCTAAACTGTTTGGCACTGACTAGAATGGCAATTAGAAGCTGCAGCCTGGTCTTGGCAGTCACCTGCAAGGCAGGCATCATGGGACAGTAGAGGCATGCAGGTTTGTAGTTCAGCATACTTAGAGTCGAAATCTCACTCTGCTGTCTAATGAACTGTATAACCTTAAACAGTTTACTTAGCCTCAAGGTGTCAGAGGCTTCATGCATGAAATGAACAAAATGCTTTCTTCTGGGGTTTGAGTGATCATTCATTGAATTAAAATACTGTGAGTTGTAAAATACAATGATCATACAGTGAGTTAAATCAAACACTTGGAAAATAGTCTGTTCTCCAAAAATGTAGTTGTATACCTTAAGTCCCAATGGCTCTCCCAAAGATTCTCAGAAACAAAATGTTAAAACCAGGAACATTGTGTTCTCCTCATCTCCTCGCATGATAAGCTTGGATTGTCTACTTGACTTCCAGTTTCTTTTCAATTTCTGTTAATGGCAACATACCTTTTCTAGTCATCCAGGCTTGAAACTGCCACATCATCTTTGATGAAAGCTCCCTCACTCCCACATCTAATCTATTTCAAATTTCTGTCTGTTCTTTTACTTTACTTTCAGTGTCTCCCTAATCTAGAGCTTTTTACGTAGGGTTATGACTAGGCTTTCAGAAGTCTGCGAACCATCCTAATACAACAGAGAAGGTGCCACAATTTTTATAAATTTTAAAATGTAGCTTGACTCAAATAGGTTATAAACCACAAACATCCCTTTACTTCTATTTCTTCTGCTACTGTGTAGTTGCATGATTTTATCATTTTCTGCCCAAATGCAACTCATAGCTTTCCAATTAACTTTATTCTTTGCATCACTGTCACAGCTATCTTTGTACTTCTAATCCTGCTGTGGTAGGCAGTTAGATAGATAAGAAGAGCAAAAACTATAAGCCTGGCACAGAAGGCCCCTATGGCAAAGAACCCCAGTTGCCTAGCAATGGGAAAAACTGGGAAAACAAGGTGCTCACCCCTCACTCAGGGTGACCTTTCCTCCTTCAGCTAGGCATGCAGTTTAGATCCCCTGATTTCATATCAATAGTCACGAAATTGAGACCCTCCCCTGGCAGACCCCCTTAGAGGAAGAATAAACAAGAAAGTCGAAAGCATTAACCCCTAGAGATAACATCTAAGCCTCAGTGTGTAGTGTGTTTTCAGCTCCAGGCCCAGAAAAGCAGAAAGAAAAAAAAAAGAAAAGCGAAGGCTGACTTTAGGAACAGCTGCATTGACTGATGACCCCCTCTGGCACCGACAACTCAGGGGAGAACACAACCCCAAAAAACACACCTGGCAACCTGATGAATATTCTATTCAGCTCCTCCCCTGGGACTGCCCCTAAAATCCCCACCCATAAATCCCTTCTCTCAGAGGTTGCAGTGTGCTTTCCCTTCAGGGAGTATGCTGACACCTTTTCCTTTTCTCCCACCCCCAACCCCACGTGCATTCCTTGTCCCTCTCTTTCTCCTAAGCTCTAAGGAACATCATGAACTTGCAACTAGGGGAGCAGTGGGCAGTGGCAGCTCATTCAGGGTTAACCCCCTGAATCTGTCTTCAAGGTCCCCTCTCTAATTTTCTTCCTGTATGCCAATAAATTCTTTCTTTACTTGCTGCATTTTGTCTCTTCACTGAATTCTTTCTCTCAAGAAGATAAACAATGAGATCTCCTTGCTCCGCCTGGAACACTGCTGTTAGGTTAGGTAGGTAGTTAGACATAAGTCAGACAGGCAAAGGAAGGGGAGCAATGAATTGCCCCCATGCATTCCTGGTATGTGGGATCTAGGTAAATCTTTAAGCTAGAACAGACCTCACCACACCTGGACTGGTGGTCTCGAGTTCCCTAATATGGTATCAGCCACACAGCAATACAACAAAGATAGATAAACAAGAGGAAGAAGCTGGGAAGAAAAAAAAGGGGAGGAAATAAAAAAATGAGAATGGGAAAGTTCAAGAAGTAAAGCACATAAATACCTAAACTCTGTAACTGAGGCACTCATTCTCACAAGTGAGTTGCCCACTTAGGCCTCTCTGAGTGTATTCCTGCGTAACCTGTAAACCCTTGCTTTGTTTGCTAAACTTTGTTTCTTGATTAAATACTTTCTCTCAAATAAGAAAAGAATCGAGGTTTTTGTCGCTACACTGGTAACAATGCCATTTCCCCAATCAACAATTGTGAACACTTCCAAATTTCTTTCAAGTAAACTAGACTCTTAACTTAGCTCTCTAGCCTAACTTTGAAACTTTTATATTCTGCTACTTGCTCTGCATACACTATACTCCAGTAAAATCCATTGCTCACTATTCTTTGAATATTCTCTAAAAAATTAGTTGGGTCTTTTGTAATGTAAAACATTAGGGAAAATGCAGAGCAAATCATCAATGGACATAAAATGCAGATTTTCAAGAGATTAATTATGAAGTTTTCCTCCATGATGCTTCTCTTACACACACATTTATATTCAATTCTCTACCCATCATTCATAATAATCTGAATAAGAAAGTAGATGTTCAGTGTAGGCTTGCCATAGAGCAACCATGGTTAAAAAGAATAAAAAACTTTTGTTGCTATTTCACCATAAAATCTCCAAATAATTCCTTTTTGTAACAGCCAAGGTTGTAAACCAAAACTGTGACTTGCAGCAATTCACTGCATTTTTAGCAAATTTGACAGACTATAGTGGACAATGTTTGGCTATTCACTCAGTCCTAGAAACACTCCTCCTTTATTGAGAATGCCCTTACCTGCCTTAACACAGGTGAGTAGATCACTCCCACCAGCAGTCATATTTGCATGTGCTACACCTCCTTTCTAAGTTTGACTGATTAGACAATGAGTGATATACCTGATACAACCTGTATCAATCACATTTCTTCCCTACCCAGACATTTGGAATTGAATAGAGAGATTGTGAGCTAGACAGAAACATGCAGCTAGAAGTCTCAGATATAAATAGTAGCTGTTAAGGGAATGCAAGAAGTTATTCTGTAGCTAGAAAGACAAAGCAGATGACTTTTCAGTTTCTGGTTTCAGAACTTCCAGGGATCTGACTTTTCCTTTCCTGAGTTATCTGAGAGACACTTCTATATTTCCCCTTCACATTTGGTGTCTCATACAGGCAACCAAGAGTTCTCACTAATACAATAACCTGATTTCAAATTGACAGGATATAGACTCCCTCTCTGTCTCCCTTCCTTTCCTTCCTTCTGCACATATTGGTTGAGCATCTACTATATGCCAGACACTGTTAGTCTCACTTCAGGAGCTTAGAAAGAGAGACAAAAAGGTAATTATAATGTAAGAAATTCTCTGTCAAACATATATGCAAAATAGATGGACATGGCAAACAAATGGATATTGCAGGCAGGAAACATCAATATTTTAAAAGTAAATGGTGCCTGAACTAAGCCCTGAGCCAAGGTTATATCAAGTGAAGGAAGGAAGGGTACCCAGGAAGAGGGAACAACATATACAGAGGTGTGGAGGCAAGCAGAGCATTATCTGTTCTGGGAACTGCAAGTCACTCCATAGTTTTGGAGTCTAGTATGTTTACTTTTGATTTCTCGATGCAGGGAAGGGTAGCAAGATGTTAAGCCTGGGCCAAATGTAAAGATTTTTGTCTGCCATATTATGGATTCTGTCCAAGTGATGGAAGAATTATTGAAAAGTTTAGGCAGCAGACAGATATAAGAACTTATTTACAAATAGCTCAAACACACTAACTTTGGATGACATGTTCCAATAACTTATAAAGTGGAATCATGAAAAATAACACTTGTTAAGTGCCTTAGAATTCATGTGTAATTATGACTGTACCTCTCTCTGGAGCAATCAGTTTTGATACATGGGTAAAATTCCTGTTCTCCTATGTCTTACCCATTGCTTAGTTTATGATTTTCATTTCAACATGGTCCATCTCTCTTCTCTCTTTCTCTATTTCTCTTCATACTCAAATCTTTCCAGTTATTTTTATAATTCTGTATTTTAATATTTCATGATATATCTCATATAAATTATTTTTTAATTTATTTTACAGCAATTATTACAATTCAGTTTTAATAGTGACCTCATAACAATTAATCTCATTACAATTTAAAATGATATAAAGCTGGGAGAAATATAAAATATTTTGTATGTCAAGTCAGGACCCAAAAGGATCTCTATTAGCTGGAGTGATTACTGGACTCTAAGAAAATTCACATAACAGTGATGAAATGGAAGGTCCACACTTGGGTCTAGAAACACCAATTACCCAACAATAATATAGGAAATACCTTAAGTAGGAGAGCTTTTAATTAACTATAAGCTCAATGTAAGTTCTATGCATGCTATGGTCTTATCCCAAAGCAGCTATGTCTAGGGTCCATTAATAGACAGAACAGATGTCTTAAAAGCAGAAGCCAGTGGTCCCACCAGTTTAGATATAAATCCAATGACCTAAAAAATGTTGGGTTTATTTAGGCTCATCACACTTTAAGAAAGATAGATAAATAGGACTATATTAAATTAAAAAGCTTCTTCACAGCAAAAGAAACTAATAACAAAACAAAAAGACAGTGAACCTAATGGGAGTTGACATTCACAACAGCTTTGACAAAGGGTTAATATCTAAAATATGTAAAGAATCCATAAAGCTCAACAACAAACAAGCAAACAATCCAATTAAAAAATGGGGAAAGGACCTGAACAGACACTTCTCCCATGAAGACATACAAACAACAAATAGATACATGAAAAAATGTTCATCTGTGCTAGCTATTAGAGAAATGCAAATCAAAACTATAATGAGATACCACCTCACACCTGTTAGGTTGCCTTTATCAGCATGACAGCTAACAAAAAGTGTTGGAGAGGTTGTGAAAAAAAAGGAACCCTCATTCACTGGTGATGGGAATGTAAACTGGTATAGCCATTGTGGAAGACAGTATGAGGGTTCTTCAGAATAATAACAACAGAGCTGCCATATGACCCAAAAATCTCTCTACTTGGTATCTACCCGAAAAACTTGAAAACGTTGGTATACAAAGCATTCCCCATGTTCATCATAGCTTTATTCACAGTGGCCAAGACATGGAAACAATCAAAGTGCCATTCAATAGAGGATTGGATAAAGAAGATGTGGTGCATATATACAATGGAATACTACTCAGCCATAAGAAATGATGATATATTGCCAATCACAACAACATGGATGGACCTTGCGGACATTTTGCTAAATACAACAAGTAAATCAGAAAAGCTAAGAATCATATGATTTCACACATAGGTGGGATATAAAAATGAACTCATGTACATAGATAAAAGCGAGGCAGGGAAGGAAAGGAGTAAAGAGAGACAAACATATGGTGAAAGAAAATGATTTGACTTTGGGTGATGGCCACACACCACAATCAACAGTTTAAATACAATAGAGATGTTTACATGAAATGTATATATTCTTATTTACCAATGTCAACCCATTAATTTAATTTCAAAAAAAAAAAGGTAAAATAATATAAAGAAAGAGAAAAATCTTTACATGTTCAGAGTACTATCACTAAGATCATGAAGAAATTTTATTTTTAAGTGAGAATTTGTGATATTAGTTTGGAGAAAAGAAGATTCTGTCATTTTAAAATATGCATACAACTGTCACACAGAAGAGGTTAGACTTGTTCTTTATAACCTCAAAGGGAAGAAGTAGAACCAACACGTTCAGAGTAGGAGAAGGATCTGCAGACTTTAGTTTATAATAAAGATGAATTTTCTAAGAGCTTAATCTGTCTAATGACAGAAAAAGCTGCCTAGAATGCATGACTACCTGTGAAGTTGCCATAGAAAAGATGTATGCATTACCACTAAAGTTTCTTTAAAGATATTATTTTTACTTACAGGATTATCCTCTTACACCATCTTTACTCTTAAATTTTTTTTACCTTTTTTTTTTTTTCTCAAAAATTTTATTTATTTATTTATTTATTTATTGTGGCAGAAACAGAGAGAGTCAGAGAGAGGGACAGATAGGGACAGACAGACAGGAAGGGAGAAATGAGAAACATCAACTCTTCGTTGCGGCTCCTTAGCTGTTCATTGACTGATCTCTCACATGTGCCTTGACCGGGGGCTACAGCAAACCGAGTGACCCCTTGTTGGAGCCAGCGACCCTAGGCTCAAGCTGGTGAGTCTTGCTCAAACCAGATGAGCCCGCACTCAAGCTGGCGACCTGGGGGTCTCGAACCTGGGTCCTCTGCATCCCAGTCCGACGCTCTATCCACTGCACCACTGCCTGGTCAGGCAACCTTTTAGACAAATATGAAATGTTCCAAATAAGCTGTCTCTATATAATATGGATTATTCTTTATGTAAAATAAATTCATTTTGTACTTATTGCACTTTTCTTTTAATGTTTTTCATATTGTTTCATGTAGTGATTATGAATATGTTTTATAGATGATACATTACCTAAGGGCAGAGAATGCTCTTATTCACTTTGCTACCCTTTAAAGTGCATTGCACAAGCTAGATACTTAATAAATGCTTGCTATATGAATGGATGTTGTTGATTAAGGACACATAAAGCAAACATCTATATGATTTTTATTAATATTAATTCCCCTTGAAATTATATCGACATTTTAAACTTGAAATACAGTTAAAAGAGCAGCTACATCCCCTTTTCCCAGAGTTATCACTGTTAACATTTCACTATATTTGTTCTATCTCTTATTTCTTCCTTCCTCCTTTCTTGCGTTCTCTGTTCCTCTTGCTTTCTGTATGTGTATGTGTGTATACATATACATTTATATTATCTACATATATTTCTATGTATACACATATATAATATATTTCCATTATTATTAGTTTTTTTAACCATTTGAAAGCAAGCTGAAAACATTATTTACATCACCCCTAAATACTTCAAGTTACCAAAAACAGTTCCATTCTACATGACAAGCTTTGAAAATAGGAAACCAATAATGATACCACATTTCTGCCTAAAACAGAGAGTATTTCTTTTTGCAAACTCTTCAATGATGACTTTTTTTGGCTTCTGTTCTAGGATGGTATACAAGAATTCATTGCATTTGGTTGTCATGTCCCTTTAGTCTCCTCCAGTCTGTGTACAGTTCTTTGTTCTTTCATATTTTATGTTCTCAATAGATAATGGAAGGCCTATAGCTAAGCTGTTTATTGTAGTGGCCACCAGTCACATGTGATTATTTAAATTTGAACAAATTAAAATTGAAAAATGAGTAATTTCACTTCCCAGTTACACTAGCTACATTTCTAGTGTTCCGTTGCCACATGTGGCTCACAGCTTCAAAAATGGCAGTGCAGCGATAGGACATTTTAATCATTGAAGAAAATTCTATTAACATCCTTGGTCTTCAGAGTGACCTTCAACCTGGATCTCCCTGATGTTTCCTCATGACTGATTTTAGGTCATGCTTCTTTACAAGAATACCACAGAAATGATGCTATGCTATTCTCAGTGTGTCGCATTAGGGACTATTCTCTTTAATACTTTTGTTTCATTTGACTCTATGCCATACCACCATCACTAACACTTACTCAGTTCTATATATGGCAATATGACATTATTACAAAGTACATAATCCAGTCTTTGATAACAAGGAACTTGTCGACTGGGATGCTGTTTTAGAGTAGTTGCTAAGAGTTCACACTTCAGCTATAGAGAGATCTATATTTGTGTTCCAGTACTAACATTTTAAATAATGATCTCCCTGTTCAATCAACATGCATAGTGTGATTGCATCCACATGTGCAAATCATTGTAGGACAAAATTTTATTGAAAACAGAAATCATGATCTTCTTGATATCCTTTACAGCACTTGAGTTAGGTAGCTCTGCCAATACCAGTGGATTGTTGAAATGGAAGAACCCATAAATGCTGTGATGATTTGAAGACTACATAAAGTTTAATCACAAATAAATTCTAGGAAAGCTGTGTTTTGTCAAATGCTTTTGATAATTTTAAGTGAAAATTGTGTATTAATAGAAAGAATTCTATTGAACTCATCCAGCCTAACTGCAGACCTACTTAAAACTGCTGAATAAGCCCACCCAGAGTTTCCCATCTCTTAGCATGCAAGGAGTCTAGTGAAAAGTACTAGAGAATTAAATGTTTATATCCTTCCAAAGTACAGGAAAAAGGGAAGGGAAGGATATTATATAGTTACACAAATTATATTTCCTCATAAGAAATAAATTATCCTATTAATCCGTCATTAGCACTTACATGCTTTGGGCTAAATCTCCATTGTCAGGTGGCTGTTTTACACAGCCATCTTTTTAAGATTGTGATTATGCAGAGTCCAAATGGAGTTGTGACTGAAACACACAAACTTCAGTGTCAGATTAACTGTTCAAGTTATTCACCAATCTGAAACTCAGTTTCTCCGTGCATGACATGGAGATAGAAATATTTTCTACATGAAGTGATCAAGGATAAATGAGAAAATAACTATAAAGACCTTTCTTAGCATGGTTTCAGGCACACAGTAAGGCTTTAATACTGTTATATTTTATGTTTTGTTTCTTTTTTGTTTGTCATCACTCTACCTCCTTCACAATTAACATAAAACCATATTATTTTAGAACTTAAAATGTTATTACAAATGGCCTAGTGACCCACTCATTTTTAGTAGAATAAACTAAAATTGGTGTTTTGGTACATATGTTATTTGAATCTGCTGCTCAGGGACACAGCCAAATGATAAAACCACTTTCTATCACATCATACTGACTATGAACAAGAACTATATCTTTAGGTCTACATATTTATTAAGTACAGTTACATGCCTAGCACTAGGCTAAACTCTGGGGATTAAAAACAAACAAAAAAAATGATATAACTCTTTCTTGGAAAATACTCACAAGAAGCGAGACGAGGAGCAGGCAAAAAAATATATAAATCTGTTAAAATGCAGTAATATACAGTGGTTAATAAAGAGGGGTAAGACCATTTGACTCCCTTAGAAAGTCTGGGTTTTGACAAATCTTTTTTCATAGATCCCAGGAATTCTTTAAAAAACTACCTGCAATCATCAGTTTTAAGCAAAATATCCATTGATACACAGGTGGTCAATCCCCAATAAGACTCAATTCCTTTCTTCTAATGTCATACCCTTCTTAGTGGTTCGAATCAGTTTTCCAATGTATATCTATGATCTCTTCACTTTCAGATTAAACATGGTTTTTAATTTGTGAGAGGAAATAGATGAAACAATGACCAGAGAGCATAGATTTGTTTGGGTGAAATCCAGTTGTGCTACTGACATGGACAACTTGTTAAGAATCATTTGTTTATGCTGCTTTTATCTACTTATTTTTATCAGAATCTCTTATATCTCAGGGCTATCGTGAGAAAGATTTTGCCCAAGTATCACAGATGCTTTGTAATTATGAAACATTTTGCATTAAAAATACAGACTTCTTTTTTTTTTTAAGTGAGAGGAAGGGAAATAGTGACAGACTCCTGCATATACCCTGACTGGGTTCCACCAGCAACCCCTCTCTGGGGCTAATGCTTGAATCAACAGAGCTATCCTCAGCACCTGAGACCAACGCTAAGACCAATCAAGCCACTGGCTATGAGAGGGGAAGAAAGAGAGAAGGAGGAGAGGGAGGAGAAGAGAAGCAGTCACCTCTCACGTGTACCCTGACTGGGAATCAAACCCAAGACGTCTGGATGCAGGCCAATGCTCTATCTACTGAGCCAACTGTCAGGGCCAAAAATAGATTTTTTTATGTTAGTATTTTATTTGATATAATTATGATAGATATTTTGAAATATTCAAATATGCAAATATATCAGAGAGGAAGGTTATAAAATAGTATTTGAAGAAACTTTAGAGTCCTCTTTTTCTCTGCAGGTAAATTAACAGCTTTTTTCATAGCAGGTTTAATATGTATATTCAGTATAATTGCAGCTCACCTTTTGAGGTAAAAAAATGAAGTTTTCTGGATTATGAACAATACCAATTTTAAAGAGCTATCATTCTGAATCTTATAATGAATTACTGAATTCACCTTATTTATTTATTTATTTGTGCATCTATTTAAAAACAGTGCATCAAATTCTTATATGTCAGTTCCCAGGCTGAGCACAAAAGGTACAGGGTTGACTAAATACTTTTCTAGGACTTAGTTAATGACTAAGTAAGTAACTGAACCTATGACTATCTTTCCTATAAGTGAGACAGAATATACATAGCTAACAATAATACAATGTGATAAATGCTATAACAGAATGATGTCCAAAGTTCCACGGAAGGACACATATGAATTCTGGGAATGCTTCATATTGTTAATACTGAACTCAGAATTTAAAGAATTAGACAACTCAGCCTCAAACCTAATTATGAAAAGTCCATAATATACTGACTGATCTATATTGTTATTTGAAATTTTCTGATTAATTTATAGCATTATGGCTATAAACTTCAAAATTCAAAAGCCACATAAGAGTATACAAGAAAAGTCTTTATTTCATACTTGTCACCTAGCTATCTAGCCATTCATTTCCTTCACTGGCAACAGTAGGTTTACAGTTGTTTGTATGGAAAATAACACATATTTAATAAATAATAATACAAGAATAAACTGTGCTTTGTGTACTTACAACTATAAACTTACTTTTGCCCACCTTTGTGTGTTTATATGTGTATGTGTGTATATATAAAGTATAAGTTATATGTATATATATATTTCTATATATATATGCACAAGTACACATACACTCACAATTGTTCCCTTTTTCCCACAAATTTAAGTATAGTATACCTACTATTAAATATTTTCTTTGTTGTACTTAAAAAATGGTTTTTGGAAATCACATCCCATCATATGTATGTTGCTTTCTATCTTTTGCTATAATAAAAAAAAATCTCACAACAAATATTTCTGTATATATTATATTTTGTAATACTATACCAAGAAATGGGTTTACAAGGTCAAAGGGAAATTAAATGAAATTTTGATAGATATTGCCAAAGTTGTATCACCTTACACTCTAACCAGCGATGTATAAGAGTCCTTATTTCTCCATGTTAGTATTAACTATTTATTCATCATACCCAGTTTCTCACAAAAACCCCTTTTGTTTTTTTTTCTAACTTATTATATCCCCACTGCTTTTAAACACTTTAATTATCAGACATATAATTTCAATCTATGACCTGAATTTGTTTCTGGCAAACTGTTAAATTTATTTATCTGGGAAAAAGTCACCCTGAATGTCTTTGCAGTTTGCACATACTTACTTTTTAGAACTTTATAGAACCAACTTCCAAGATTATATTTAAAATATTTAATTTTATATTTCAGTATAAATTTGAGAAATTTGTCATCTTTATAAAATCTAATATATTTATCAAGTTGCATATGCACATACTTCTCTCCTTTACTCCCACCTTCCTTTATTCTGTTAATAAAGTTCTTTTGCTTTATTATTCAGATCTTGTACCCTTCTTAATTTTATTTTAGTTAAATCTATATTTAGTGTTTTTATTATAACAATATAAATAGTTCACTATTAAGTCATGAATTGTCATCACATTTTTATCCTTATAGAATTTTGTTTTTCTGGAGCTATCAATTGCCTCATATATTCTTCTGTAATGCTGCAAGATCCTCTGGCTAAGTCTTCCACATTCTCCAATGGCTTTATAAAACTACTCTCAATTTTCCATGTGTTCAAACCTGTCAGATATACCAGAATTTCTAATTTTTTTTCTGATGATCTGCCTCTCCAAGTCCTCTGTTTTCCTACTGTAATCAGATTTATTTCTCTGCTGCAAAACTACTATCCTGGGCCTTCCCTTCTCTGTTACCCTAGAGATTGCCTTTGGCTCTACACTATTGCCTCCCTGTCTTCGGGATATCATGTTTTTCTCATTTTTGATTTTATCTCCCATTTTGCTGAAGTACAGCTATTAGTAGCTTCATGAAAAGAGCTTTTGTTATCCCCATATACTTGATGTGTAGTTTTACTTGGTTTAAAAAAATTGTAGGCCCACAAGTTTCACTCAATACTCTGAAGGTAGGTCTCTATCATCTTCCAAGTTCTTATGTGTGGCTGCAAAGAAGTCTAAGATATTCTTTATTATGTGACCTGTTCTATTCTCTGCAAGCTTTGACGGTCTTCTTTTTACTCCTAATGTTTGAATTTTTGTAATGCAAGTATCTTTTTTCAAAAATTGGGTTAAAGATTCAGTGGGCTTGAGATTTATGTCTTCTGGTGCCAGACAATGTTTTTGTTTTAATTCTTTATTTCTCATCATCTCCTTTTTCTTTTTTCCGCGACTCCTACTAATTAGGTTTTGGATCACCTGGTGTGATAAAATGAATGTAGACTCATTCACCCAATGCTAGATGAATTTTTTAAATTTGAAAGTCTTCTTTTAATGAGAGTCACACAGACACATTGGGTCCTGTAGTAATAATATGGAGTTTGTTATCGCCAAGAGGAGGTTAAAACTGAAACTGTTAATATATATGTTTTAAAGATATTAAACGTAAGTGTGTCTTATGCACAATGGTTTAATCAGCCATAGAGGCAGACTAGTCTAGGTTAGATTTTGATTCTACCCCTTACTATCTACTTAAATTATCTGAACCTGAATTTTCTACATCTGCAAAATGGGGGTGATAATGGCACTTGTAATATTTAAATGAGAAAATACACTTACAGAACTTTGTACAATGCCTGGCATACAGCAGGTACTCAGTAAACATTATGTTGCTGTCCTGTGATAGGTTATTAAGGGGAAGTTGACAATGTTCAGAATACTTTGCCTACTAGAATTTGACTTCATAGAGAACTTCCAAGTGTTTCTATAAACATCCTGATATTGCTTTGAAATTGTCTATTTGTTTTCTTTTAGAATAGCATGTCTTATATTCTCATATTCCAGAAAACCCTTTTTGTAGCCATGCTGACAAATGGAAGCTCCTGATCACACTATGCGCTTTAGGCCCTGGTTAGCTGCTGATTAAATTTTGAAAGAAGATGGGTAATCAAAGGGGAGCAAGAAAGACAGCCCCAAACAGAAAGAGGTGGTGATATTAGAGGAGGAAAAACAGATATAGAGGGAATCAAAACCAAATGCAGAAAATGAGAAAAAGAAACCTAAAAGAACCATTGTGTTGAGGTACTGTTTTAGTGAAATGGTTTTGTCAGTGTGACAAGTGGCCTTCTCTGGAATATTCCCAGAAGCAGTCTCATGGGTCAATCTTATTAGAGATAAAAATAAGGTTGCTGGAGATGGAGACAGAATCCAATCAGAAGAGTTCTGACCACGGTGGCCATTCCACATGCAGCTAAGGAGACCAAGGAGAGGGTACTTAAGCCACTTCCACCTGCTACCTCCATGGTTTTTCTGGGAAAGCATCTTGCTGACAGAAACAGCTGTTTGTTTTTATGCCTATGGTTCATTTACTGCCTTGATTCTGTTGTCTAGTTATCTGGTTGCCTTGGTTTATCATATTCACCCTGAAAGCAATATGACGAGAAAAAGAGATACAATTGCAGAATTACTTCTGGCACCTGATTTTGAGTGGTGTGATGCTGACATAGCTCACCTGAGCATCCCTGAGACCTCTGCTATTATGTTTGTGTCCCCCAAATTCATATACCGAAATCCTAATCCTTATAGCAATGATATTAGAAGGTAGGGCCTTTGGGAAGTAAGTAGATCACGAGGGTGAACTCTAACCCTAACCTTAATAAGAAGAGATACAAGAGCGATCTTTCTCTCTGCTATGTGAGGATATAAGTAGAAGATAAATACCTGTAAACTAGAAAGAGAGACTTCACCAGGACCCTGAATATGCTGGCACCCTGATCTCATAATTCCAACCTCCAGAACTGTGAGAAAGAAATGTTTGTTGATTAAGTCTATGCTATTCTGTAATAACAGTCTGAATTGACTGAAATAACCCCTAGAGTCATAGTTTCTACTATGGTTTAGCGACAAAAGGGGTGAACTGGGCATGAATAGAACTGTTAGCTAGTTGTGGTGTTTCCAACTGTTCATGGGTAAACCTCCTAACTTCTGAAAGATTTTACTTCTCATACCTGTAAAATTATTTTATTCATCTGGCCAGATGGTTTTTATGCCCTTTGGGTCAAGGACCCTTTGAGAATCTGATGAAAACTACAGATCATCTCCTTAGAATCATATATATTGCAATGTAATTAGCAAAAAGTGACCACCCACATGCAGACATCCTATACAAAGCTAGATTGAATTTCTAATTTATGTACTCAAAAATACCAAATTTGAGGGGAAGTGATGTGTCACATAGAGCAGTTGACTCCAGTGTCATTTCTCTTGGGCCTAGATGCCTAATGGGGGCTGATGATACTACTTGTGCAAATTACAATCTTACCTGACTCAAGACAGGAATGCGTGCTGCACCAATTCCCTTTTATGCACAGGCTTGCTTAACCATGGAGGAACATACACTAATACCCTGTGAGCTTCCAGTCAGAAATTTTTACAAAGAGCTGGTCCTCTATTCTTTTTTTCCTTTTTAATTGAATTTATTGGGGTGACACTGGTTAACAAAATTATACAGGTTTCATCCCTGGCCAGTTTGCTCAGTGACTAGAACACCAGCCTGGTGTATGGATGTTCTGGGTTGGATCCCCTGTCAGACCACACAAGAGAAGCAACCATCAGCTTCTCTCTCCCTCCTTCTCCCCCTTCTCTCCTTTTTCTTCTCCCACAGCTAGTGGCTCAATTGGTTGGAACGCCAGCCCTGGCACTGAGAATAGCTTGTTGGTCCAAGCACATCAATCTTAGGTGCTAAAAATAGCTTGCTTTATTTGATCATTGGCCCTATATGGGATTGCCAGGTGGATCCCAGTCAGGGCATATGTGGGAGTTTGTCACAATATCTCCCCTCCTCTCACATATATACACTTTATATATACATATATATACTTTTAAAAGTATACACACATACACACACACACACACACACATATATATATATACAGGTTTCAGGTGCATGATTCTATAACACATCATCCATACACTATATTGTATGTTCACCACCCCAAGTCAAGTGGTCCTTTATTCTTGAGTCACATGTATCAGCTGAGCTACATACTTATCTAGAGAGAAATAAAAATCAGTGCCCTGATGTCTACCTCCAGCTGTCCAGCATTTCAGAAAGCATACACCTACACACACATACACAAAATTTCAGAGGGTTCGCAAATCCCCCATCCCACCCTGAGCTTATCCCATGAACTCCAAGTTAAAGTCTTGGATTTGGATTATTGTCATGATGTTTTTGACCTCTAAAATATTATCATTCCAAGCAAGACATTTTACTCATTATCAAGATTCCTTCAGACGACAGTGGAAGGATTGGCGGATGGAATGAGCAACTTTCATCTTTTAGCTTTTAGATCTGCAATATAACATTTTCTTTTCGATCTATTTTTTTTCTATTTTAATGGTAACATTGACAGAGTTTTCAGCTATCCTGAAAAGTTCAGAACAACTTTATCATTCTGTCTTGTTCAGAATAACATTCCTAACATCCAAGATGGAAGATTTTGCAGTTCTACTGTGCTGACTTCGGCTGAGAGTAAAATTAATATCTGTATTGTGGTTGATATCCCCACTTAATTTAACCTAGTGCTCCCATTTTGAGAAAAGTGAGATATCCTAACCTTTATGTTTCATCTGAAATTTCATCTCTGCAAATTCCTATTTAGCCAGAAATCAGTTTCATGTTCATGGTCACCATCATTATCAGTTCACTTAATACTGTTCAAGTGAACATCCAATGGAGTCCTTACTGACCTGGTTAGCCATTCATTTTAAAAACAATTTATGGGAATGAATAACACTTACTGAGAATTCACTGTGTCCTGGGCACTACACTAAACACGTTGCAGATACCATTTCCTTTAATCCCATTTTGATTGCTTCTTTTCAGGGATCTGGAAGTTATATCCTGCTTTTCCATGGTTTTAGACCAGCAGGTCATATTATTGGCGAGGAGGAAATGCTTTTCATTTCCTTGAAACCTTGGGCTCACTGCTTCTGCCACTGCAGCTGCTCCTGAGGTGAGTAAGAAAGAGGAGTGAAGGAGGAAGTTCAAGGGCAGCTGTGCAGGTGGGTGGAACCCTGGGCTTCTGGGTGCTGCCAGGACACCACTGCTCTAACCTCCTGCTGAGGGTCCTGGCAACCTTAGAAGTAGAGAAGGATCAGGGAAATAATGTTTGTGAGTGCCTAAGTTGTCATGCTCAGCCACGTCTGCCTTACTTTATTCCGTCCTCACTTTGCAGGGTGAGGTGGGTGCCATTGCCTCTCTGCAGAGAGGCCTGAGGCTCAGAAGGCAGTGGAGCTGGGGTTTGAACAAGGCCTGTGAGCCTTCAAAGCTAACCCTCTTTCCACTGCCTCACAATAAAGAAAAGACGAATGAGGAGAGAAAGGCAGAGCAGAGAGGAAATCATGCTTTTACAAAAAGCAACTTGGGCCTCGGTTGCTAAGATCAATGGACAGAACTTGATTTGCTGCTCAGAATCCTGACTTAGATCCTGAGTGGACAGGAGTCTGGGTTAACTCACTGACAGGAAATGCTAGATGTTGAGCAGCAAACACAGATAAACAAATAGTACTCATAGTCTTCACTAACCAAAATGTTACTGTTTCAATGAAGTGTTCTAGCCTGTGAGCCACATTCTCTCACCATATACATACATATATCTATATATATATAGATATATATAGATATATAGATATAGATATAGATATAAACCATTTTCAGTAGATGATCATATTTTTTTTAAGTGCAGTTGAGTCTTTTCTTACCTACTGTAAGGGTTTAATCACATATATCCAAGAGATGATCAAACTCAAGTAAGCTAGTTTCTGAAAATTCTTTTATTCTTTGCAATGGAAGTTTTGCCTGGGAGGGAGATTCTTGCTATTATTATTTAGGGTCTTATAATCAGAGTGATGAGAAATCACTTCAATTAAGGAAAATCCCTATGTCTTCCCCAACAGCTGATCTGATTGCAAGTAAGAAAGCCTAAAAATGAATCAGAGGAAAGGGTTTACACAATTTCTTAAATAATTTGATATATTTAGAGTGTGACTCTGTGTATGTTCTTGTGTAAATATAGAAAGACAGAGAGCTTGTGTGAGTCTTAACTATGTTGTAATTTTTAGAATCTTCTATCATCATGTGAAATACATGGCATAGTTATATAGTTCTACATATAATGTTATATTATACCTTTCTGTGAGTTTCATATTGCCATAAGAGTGTATGAGAGTATGGATTTCTGATTTTTAAATTCAAGAAATACAGCTGCTATACACGCAGACATGAATGGCTAAATATCAGTGAGACATAGTACATTAGAGAAGTTGTATTTGTAGAGATGTCTACACCTGTTTTCCCCTCTATAATCTGTAATGTTATTTGATGCTTTAGCCACAGAACAACAGGTGGTGTCTAATGTTAAAAGCTGAAAAGCAGTTACTATGGAAACCAGATGCAAATTTAGATCTGTGCGTCCACTTTTTGCTGCATATGAAAAACTGTGTTATAATTGAAATAAAAAAATCGAAATATGATTCACATCCACATCTTCTGAGTCTTAAAATATCTGCCAAACACTGTCAAATGTTGAGTAACTTACAATTTATCAGCCTTAGCTTCCTATAAAAGCTATGAAAATGGTAGAATTAGAAAAGATCTCTGAGATTCTTTATTTTTATGAATTCCCTTTTCTAAATATATGCCTATAGCAACATTAAATCTATAAATTCTATAAATATATAAATCATATGTAAATTCTATAAATATATAAATCATAAGAATAATATTTAAAAGATTAATTTCTTATTATATATAATTTCTATAACATAGAAAAGTGAAAAATACTCAAGTCATTCATAGTACTAAGACTCAGAGAAAATAGATACTAATGTCTTTGTCTTTTCTTTACTCTTTTTTATATAATTGTTTAATGTACTTGAGATTATATTGTATATACATATACTATAAATACATGCTATCTATGCTGGAATTTTATTTTATTTAATATAACATCATAAACCAACACATTAAAAATACTTAATGAAGGTCATGTTAATGACAATATAATACATGGCTACATAAGTTGGTTTTAAGGTATTTAAACTTTCTTTTTTTTTTTGGACAAATCAGATGCTTGAAATTTTTTTGAATTACAAATAACACTACAATAATTGTGTTTGTGCAAAAGCTTTATACACCTTTTAGCTTGATGCCTCTAAGTAGAATAGCTTGATAAAGAGTACAAATTCTAGGCTAATGTCTACTACAATATATATATATATAATATATATATATATTATATATATATATATGAATAGATTAGATATAGACATAGATAGATATAGCAATAGACTTTTTAAATTACCAGTGATAGAAAACTAATTAAAACTGACTTTAAAAGAAGGTTCAAACAATATTAATAGCTAAAATTTATTGAACACTTTTTGTATATTAGGCTTTGTTCAAGTACTTTATATTTACAAATTTACTTATCTCCTCCAACATTCAATAAGAAAAGTTTTATTATGACTCCTATTTTAAAACCTTCTCTCTTTGTCTCTTGTTTCTGCTCTCTTCTGTAAGGCTTCATTATCAGGCAGGTTCTCTCTCTCACTTTCTATTTGCTTCAGAGTCATATCCTCCGGATGAAGTTCACAGAATGAATCTTGCCTCCTTTCTGGTTGCACAAGGGAA
The DNA here is from genome assembly GCF_036850995.1 of Saccopteryx leptura. Taxonomy (NCBI): domain Eukaryota; kingdom Metazoa; phylum Chordata; class Mammalia; order Chiroptera; family Emballonuridae; genus Saccopteryx; species Saccopteryx leptura. Next base: position 44,608,540 of record NC_089510.1, read on the forward strand.
AGTTTCAGAATTAACTCTGTTTAGATCTGACTCCTAGCTTGGCCTTGCCCTAATTCTCATCTTTGATCCAATCACCAGAGGATAGAGAGACCCTGATTGTCCAGACCTAAGCTAACCTCCCACCCAGCTCAGGAGCTGAGAATGGAGTTAACTATATTGAAGTACATAACTTCAAAATGGAGATGGAAAAATTACTCCAAAGACAAACCAGGTACTGCTATCCAAAGCAAAGTGAATAGGAAGCAGACGGTCAATTCCACCACAATAAGCCTCAGAAATTTGGTTTGCATTTAGAGAAGAGAACAGTAACAACAAACTATCTGGAATAAATATATTTTCCTGGTTTCAGTTTACGAGAATTATTATTATTTTTATGTTTATAATACAGAGGACTAGTTTTAGTCTAAAAATAAAATAAAAACTGTGCATATGCCAAATACACTTAAGATAAATGTGCTTATTTTACATACAAAATTCAAATATTATATATATAAATGTTTTTCATATAAATATATATGAAAAAAATTTAAAAACCCTAATGGAGGCCCTAGCTGGTTGGCTCAGTGGTAGAGCATCATCTGGGCATGTGGATGTCCTGGGTTCAATTCCCAGGGCAGGGCACACAGAGAAGCAACCATCTGCTTCTCCGTCCCTTTGTCTCTCTCTCTTCCTCTCCTGCAGCCATGGCTCGATTGGTTCAAGTGCACCAGCTCAGGCGCTGAGGATGGCTTCATGGAGCATCTGCCTCAGGCACTAAAAATAGCTCAGTTGTATGCATGGCCCCAGATGGGATTGCTGGGTGGATCCCAGTCAGGGCACATGTAGGAGTCTGTCTCTCTATCTTCCCTCCTCTCACATGGAAAAGAATAAAAACAAACAAACTAAAACAAAACAAAAAAATCCTAGTGGAGTCACTCTTTCCATCTTAAAGCACACATCAATATTTTCCTAAACCTATGCAGTATGTTTAAGAAACTACCTAAAAAAAGGACATTTTCCCCAACTTTAAGACAAAATATATAAGGTTTTTTTTGCTGCTTTGCAAGCATTTGGGGGAATGATATAGACTGCAACTATTCTATGGTTAGAATAATCAGCTACAACTCCAGTGGCTACAGTACCTCATTACATTTACCAAATATGTTCATTAATCTTTGTGTTCTTCACAATGTAATGAAGATAATGTAGGATAGGAGAGAAGAAAAAAATTATCTGAGCTGTACATGAATTGCCATGGAAACAGCAGCTGACCGATCAATGACAAATACTCAGAATTGATGCCACCTCTGCTCGACAGTCTTGATGATGTTCTGATATTGCAATCCTTTTGGCTCTCGTGCCATTTGTAGCTTCTGACATCTAAATTCATGACATACACCTGTTATTTAAAAGTAAAATTTATAAATTCTTTGTCTTAGAATGTTCAACTTCTATGTATATATTCCCACACAGGTATTTATTTCTCCTTCCACAATGTTCCCTAAATTTTCCTTACAGTCTCTTCTCCCAATCACTTTACTCAGCATTTCCTCATACTATCCACTTATCTTTCTTCCCCTTTACTATTCTGAACCAGCTCAGTCTGGTAGGCATAGAGAAAATTTCACAATATCAAGAAATATTCAATATATAACCATGAGACAATTTAAAACTCTTTATTTTTAGACTTAATAAGAAGACCAAGTGAAAAGTATGTTCAGAATAACTACAAAAGGGCCAACCACCAAAAACATGAAAAAGCCAATTTTGAAAAATAAAAAACAGATCTGTTTCTCAGGAAAGTTTGAAAAAAAATGAAAGGAAAAAAAAAGTTATAGCCTTTGGGGTCAGAATCTAATTTTTAAAAGTAAATAAATTATATTTTGCAATAATCTGCTAGTTCTGACACTGATTGCAAAAAGCGTTTGCAGATTTTTCTCAGGTATTAAACCATTGATCTGCAGAAAAGGTCAGGCTCTCTGGACCTTAAGTTAATCTCTCTTGGAGTGATATGTTCTCTACAATAGCCGCAGTGAACAGGAAGGGGTGTGTCATGATGATAAAGACTGAATCAGGCCCTTTGGTCTTTGCTATTGTTGTTGCATAACAGATTTAAAAGTCTGGCTTCTACTGAGCAGACTGAACAATAAATGATGGTTACCGATATTTAAACCTATAAATAGATCTCAGCATAAATCTGTGGGGATGACTGAACACAAATCTTAGAAATACCTGATGTCCAACTGATTCACTGGTGGAATAATGGCCAATTTGCTAATATAGTAATGCTCTCATTCTTTCGGTTCACTAAAGAATTAAACATTCTTTAAAAATTTTTCTTTGTATATAAACCAAGACTTTAAAAAATGTCAATACTCATCTCCTTGACTTTTTTTTTTTAGAAATTGTTCTAGAAGTTTGGGATACATCAGTAAATAAAAATTTTCTGACCTCATGGAGTGTACATTCTAGCAGAAAAGACAAACAATAGGAAAAAGATATTAAGTAATTTAATTATATAATATGTTAGAAAGTGAATGTTCTTATTTAGGTGGCCAGTAGCCTAGTTATTAAAACCTTAAAAAAATTTTAAATCCTTGATTTCCTCAGAACATTTGTTACTGTTAAACCCATTCTCCCTATTCTTTCATTTTGCATCCCACATAGATGGACAAATGTGTTCTGAGTGCCTACTAAACACCAAGCATTGTTCTGGGTGCTAGGGTCCAACAGAGCATATGGCATGTCTTAACTGTCCCCTTCTCTTTTTTTTTTTTTTTTTTTTTTTCATTTTTCTGAAGCTGGAAACGGGGAGAGACAGTCAGACAGACTCCCGCATGCGCCCGACCGGGATCCACCCGGCACGCCCACCAGGGGCGATGCTCTGCCCACCAGGGGGCGATGCTCTGCCCCTCCGGGGGGTCGCCATATTGCGACCAGAGCCACTCTAGCGCCTGGGGCAGAGGCCACAGAGCCATCCCCAGCGCCCGGGCCATCTTTGCTCCAATGGAGCCTTGGCTGCGGGAGGGGAAGAGAGAGACAGAGAGGAAAGTGCGGCGGAGGGGTGGAGAAGCAAATGGGCGCTTCTCCTGTGTGCCCTGGCCGGGAATCGAACCCGGGTCCTCCGCATGCTAGGCCGACGCTCTACCGCTGAGCCAACCGGCCAGGGCCAACTGTCCCCTTCTCTTGTAGCAGGTCTCTCTCTTTTTTGAGCCACTGATCACTTCTCCTTTAGCAAGCTCTTTCCGTTTTGTCTGCTCCATAAATATCAGAATTTTACTTCTACAGAGTTCTAGCCACAATCTTCTCCTTCATCTCCATGTTTGTTTGTGTGTATGTGCATGTATGATTTCACACAGAGTTGCAGGGCTACCCAAGTATAATAATTCAACAGGTGAGGAGGGTGCCAGCTGTGCACTTGAGGTCGGCAACAATGGTTCCCTCTCCAAAGCCACACAGTTCAATCACTGTCCATGTCTCTGCCAAGAGATTCTCCAGAAAATGAGCACCCGAGAAGCTGGTTGCAGCCAGCAGACCCCTCTGCAAGACTCAAGCACTGAAGAGGGGTATCACCAGTAGTTGGAGGATAGGGCAGTGCACTCCCTAAGCTTGTGCTATAACAATAGGAGTGTTCAGCCCTGGGAAGTCTGCATCTGGTTCTCTAGCTGACTCTTTTTCCTCCCAGGTGAACTGACTCTCCACTGATTTTTACCATCAGATTCTGTATTACCTTGATACAGTGTGGGTAATTAAAACATATAGATAATCATGGATGCCCCTTCCCCATTAGTTAGGCATGGGTAGTGTTGTGTTAGATTAATAACTTCAGAATCTTCTTGAAAAAGTATCTGGGCTTAAGATTTTTTCTTACATTATAGGCTACTAACAAAGAGAAACACCAGAATTGTACTTTATTCACTTATTCATTAAGTAAATACTTATAGAGACCTAGAATGTTAACCCTGGGCATGCAATAGTGAACAAACAGAAAAAATTCTAGTTCTTGTGGATTACATTCTAGTGTATCACAAACACATAACAATAAATAATGTCAACCTGACCAGGTGCAGTGGGTAAAGTGTCAACCTGGGATGCAGAGGACCCAGGTCGAAACCCCAATATCAGCAGCTTGAGCGCAGCTCATCTAGCTTAAGCATGAACTCATCAGCTTGAGTGCAGGGTTGCTGGCTTGAGCATGGGATCATTAACATTACCCCATGGTCGCTGGCTTGAGCCCAAAAGTCACTGGCTTGAAGCCCAAGAATGCTGGTTTGAGCCCAAGAACACTGGCTTGAGCAAGGGGTCACTGGCTTAGCTGGAGCCCCTGGTCAAGGTACACATGAGAAAGCAATCAATGAACAACTGAAGTGCCACAATGAAGAACTGATGCTTCTTATCTCTCTCCCTTCCTGTCTGGCCCTGTCTGTCCCTTTCTCTGCCTGTCTCTCTCTCTCTCTCTCTCTCTTTCACTAAGTAAATAAATAAATGAATAATGTCAGATAAGCAATATGAAAAAAATTAAGCAAGAGAGGAAAATGTGGAGGTCAGAAGCTGAAACCTGAATGAGATTGTGGTGATGTGGAAGATAAAACAAAAGAAGGCAATGATGACTAGAAGTAAACCATGCTGATATCTAGAGGAAAGATTATTCCAGGCAGAGGAAACAAACAGCAAAAATGTACAAAGATGGAACTGACTGGAATGTTCAAGGATTACTAAGTGAAACGATGAGAAAAATAGTAAGAAAGAAGGTCAAAGAGAATCTTGAACCTTGTAACCAATATAAATTATTTTTATTTGTAGTAAGATAAGAAGCAATTGAAATGTTATGAGCAGATCAATATGCTCTGACATATTTTTAAGTGATTATTTGGATATTGTATAAAGAATAGGCCATAGTTAGTAAACAAACAAACAAAAAACAGAAGCAGAAAAGTTAGAGTTAAGACACCATTGCAGTAATCCAAATGAAATCAATGAAGTATAGACTCCGATGGGAAGTGGTGAGAAATGATCAGATTCTGAATATATTCCAAAGGTAGAGTCAAAAGGATTTGCTGATAAATTAGTTGTAAGGTGAAAAGAAGAAGAATCATGATGACACCAAGACTTTGAGTCTGAGCATGTGGAAGAATGGTGTTGTTATTTATTCAGATGAAATATTCTGTGGGTACTTCAGTTTGGGGGAGATGACTAGAATTTGGGTTTTAGACATGTTATATTGAAATGCTACTAAAGATCCAAGTGGAGATATTGAGTAAGCAAATAGATATAAAAGTCTGGAGTTCAGAGAAGAGGTCCAATCTAGAGATTAAATTTTGGGGATCATTGGTATATAGATGGTATTTAAAACAGGAGACTAGATGAAATTACCAACAGGGAAATGAGTATAGATGGACAAGTGAAAAGGTCTAAAACTCTAGCCTGGAGGATCTCAAAATTTAAGAGTTTGGTGATGTGAGGTGAAATAAAAAATTGTAGAGAATATGTGGCCAGTAAGATTAGAAGCAAACCTATTATGATGTTCTAACCAAATGAAAATAAAAATCCTGCCTGGAATGAGAGGAAAGTTGGGCAAAGAAACCATGTTTTGGGGGTTCTGTGTGTTTGTTTGTTTTTAAGATGAAAGGAATAAGATCATTTTTTTTGTAAGTTGGTGGCAATAATCTAATATTAAGAGAGAAAAAAAGCTGAAGCTAATGTAAAATGGAAGGTTAAACTTAAAAATGTGGACCATAGTAATAAAAGGAAAAGCTGAGTGTATGAGCACAAATTTTATTAGATTGGTTCAGCAGGGTGGTAGATAGTGGTAGAAGTTCTCTACTGATTACTTCCATTTATTTTTTCAATAAACTGGCAAGCAAGGTCATGTGATGAGATTAAGGATGGGAGAGACAGTGATAAAGGTTTTAGAAAGAGAAGAAATAACTGTCTTGAAGAGTGAAAGTGAAAAAAGCAGGGAAATAGGGGCAGCTTTACAGACTTCCTTAAGGCATTGATCAAGTATCTTGTATGTTTTTCTCCAGTCCTATTCAGCTGCAGGAGCACAGGTCAGGAGTAGACAGAAAGGTAAGATTAACCAGCAATGCAATTTTGTTAAATTGCTTTCATGACAAAAAAAAAGAAAAAAAAAAAAAAGAAAAGAGAGAGAGAGAGAGAAAGGCAAAAGAGGTAGATACATGCAAGTGAATGTCTTCTAATAATGGACTAGGTGTGGGATTTAAGGTGTGTGAGGAGGACAGTATGAACTCAAGAGTGGTGAAAGAAAGTCAAACAGTGGTATGATCTCGTGGCAGCCAAGCATTGTTGTAGTCAGGGTTCTAGAGGCATTGAGCTGCAAAGCTCTAGGCGATAGTGATAGGGGCTTGCCAGTGAGATGGAAAGGGGACAGTCAAGGAACTGACAAGAGGGAATTAGAATGATGGTCTACATGGATATTAAATTTGTCAAAAATTACAACAGGAATAGTGGGGAGGATGATGACAGTGATCCAAGAACTAAAATCTCCAAAGACCTTGTTTTGGAGGTTAAAGTGGGTAGAATAGAATGAAAGCTGCCATTCTCTCTCTCTATCTCTCTCTCTCTCTCTCTCCCTCTCTCTCTCTCTCTCTCTTTGTAAGTCTAAATCGGTCTTGATACTTTTGAGGCTCACTAAGAAATACTTTATTTCTTCTTCTTATTCCACTTTCTTTCTGCACCCTACCCTGCTTCTCCAGGTGCAAGATGTCTCTCTCTTTGACCCCTAGACTCTCTACCTCTTGCTTTAATTATTTTTCTTTTTGGCAATACCTCTCCTGAGATTCAACACTCTCTTTACCTCTCCTTTATAATCCCTCTGCTCATATCTCAGGATTTATTAAGCGGAAGGTAAATTTTGGGAAGAAAAAGACCAGAAAGAGATTAGAGATGGAGATAAGGAATATGAGAGAAAAAATGGGCTGACCTATTTAATTTGTATCAGTTCCCTAAAATCTATTCTGCTCAACATTCACTCAGCTCTGTTCAGGCATGGTCATGGTACATTTTTATCATAGACACAGTAGAAAGTTGCATGCATAAGATTCAGTATCAAAACATTATCTGGATAGATACAAAATACTCTATGATGTGTGTAAATGGGTAGAGTAAATTTGATTATGATTTCTGCAAATGTACTCAGAGCTTCTAAAATGGATGCCTTTTTACAGAATAGCAGCAATAATGATGATTACTATGGTGTCTACTGCAATAACATCAAATGAAAGATCAGTTCCTTTCATGAGTGAATTAAGCTCTTAGAGTTTTGACTCTAGCACAACACTGCTTAATTATCAGTAAAACCTATTATTATCTACCTAGCCAATGGATTGTATAGTACAGAGCTTGCCAATTAGCATTTTTACATGTTTAGGATATATACAGTGACCCTTATTGCAAAAGATTATTTTATGAGAAAACATGAGAGGTGTTCAATTGACAGCTAATATACTTTTCTAAATAATGGGTATGGTGGGCTATAGACCTTTGCACATGAAATAAAATATGGGAAAAACAAGGTATATTTTAATGTTACCTATTCTAGAGTAAAAGTATAGATAAACATTAAATTCAAAGTCTACTTGATCCAAAGACTTTAACTCAATTCAGTTAATTTTACATTCTTTAGTAATAGCATGAAGACAAATTAAAAAATAAACAAAGATCTAAATTCTCAAACAGAATTGAAAGGTTTTGAGGTTCTTAAAAATTATTTTCCAATAACCAGAAATCTTTACTACCATTGGCAATCTACCTGAACAATTCCTCCTGACATTGATGTTATTGCTTCTTTGTTATACACAAAAACTTTCTGACAACACCATTAATTTGATCTTTAAATAGATTCTCTCATCAGAATAAATACAAAAGAGAATTAGATTTGGTTGATACTTCTTTAGCAGATCTGGATGATTGGATTTTGATGGTGTTGTGTTAATAACTTTACAGTGCTCATCTTGGTGCATACAGATTTAGTGTGCCAAGACCTCTTTACCAAGAGGTGAGAGATGAAGGATCTTTAAACATATGTTATGAAAGATGTGCTGATGTTCAGTGGTTAAGGTTTAATTTAAATGTGAAAGCTCTGCATCTTTTATAAGTATGTTTGTATCCTTGCTGCTGAAAATATAATATGTAGACTACATAAAATATAATCTAAAAATGAAATCTATAAATTACCTGGGTATTACCTGGGATTTAGTTAGAGACACCCCACCCACACTTAATCTTAAAGGCCCCTCCCTATATCTATATAGTAGAACCTGCATTTGAACAGGATATCCAGTTGATTCATATGCACATCAGAATTTGAGAAGCTTTGATCTGTGAGACTTCCTTTGTAGGTGGGGGAGAATTAAAGAGGAATACAGAGAAAGCATGGAATAAACATTAGTAACAGTCATTTATTTATTCAACATGTATTCTTCAAGTACCCTATTTAGGTCATTCCTTGTGCTAGGAGCTAGAGACACATTTATAAATAATTCAGGCTATGTCACTGTATATATAGGCTTTTACAGTTGTACAGATAGATACTTTGCTATGGGCCCAGCACTGTACCAGATAATACAGGACTGCAAAAAAAAAAAAACAAAAAAAACAAAACCCACAAAACTGTGATTCATTTTTCCCTATATTTATAAGCAATTAGTATATGTGCAAGTGCTAGAGAAGCTACAAGGGTTTATAAAGGTGTAGGTCTTATCCTCAAAGACTTTTACAAATGGTGGCAAGACACATTCCTAACTCTTACAACCATGATTAAGTCAACAAGATTTACATGTGCAAAAATATTTGGGAATAATTCAAATACAACAAATTACTTGATGTAAATTTTGAACAGTATTGCAATTAGAAGAGGAAAAGTTTGTAGAACTGTTTAGATTAGATGTCAGGATGAGACCTGATGGCTTTTGAAAAATACAGGGGATGTTTATGGTGGACTTCAGGAAGGAAGTATTTTTTAATGGCTAGTTTAGGGGAAAAAAAGCTAGATTTGGAAATATGGGAGCCATCAAGTTTTCTATAAGAATATATGTACTCTGATCTATTAGTAAATTGAGACACTGGCATCCAGATTATAGTTTAAAAGGTCAACCCAAAAGCATATATAAAGGCCAATAGTTAAAAAGGCCAAAATCCTTTTTATCCAAGGGCCTTGAAGATGTCTGACCCCCATCTCCAGCAGTAGAAGGGAATAGTCTAGTGCAAAGGCAGAGGTTTCAAGCTCAGAAGACCTGAAGTTTTGCTTCCTAATATCTTGCCCAAATTATAATGTGGTAACACAACACTGTTTTTACTTCCTTTATTGGAAGAGAACAAATAATTATATTTTTTCCTATGTTTCAGTAAGCATATGATAATCCCTGATCAGTGTCCCTTATACCTCTATGCTGTCCTTATAAAAAAGTTCACACATCCTGCATGACGGCCTTTCACAGCTGTTGGAAATCAAGACGATGCATCGCTCTGGTATGGTTGTGTTTATAGTCTCACAAAGTACCTATAACAACCTTAAACCGTGAACTTTCTGGGATAATTCTGTTTTGAAATATTCTGTTATGGTCCTTTTCGGTTAGCTAAGTCATAGCGGTTGGTCCAGTGTGTGGAACTCCTGGGTTTGATTCCTGGTCAGGGCACACAGGAGAAGTGACCATCTGCTTTTCCACCCCTCTCCTCCATCTCTTCTCTCTCTCTTTTCCTCCCACAGCCACGGCTCGATTATTTCGAGCAAAGTTGGCCCCAGGCACTGAGGATGGCTCCATGGCCTCATCTCAGGTACTAAAATAGCTCAGTTGCTGAGCAATAGAGCAGAGGCCCGGACAGGTAGAATCACCTGGTAGGGGACTTAGCAGGTGGATCCTGGTCAGGGCACATGCAATAGTCTGTCTCTGCCTCCCCACCTCTCACTTAATAAAAATTTTTAAAAAAGAAAAAAATATTCTGCCACAAAGTCTTCCTAAGTATATGTCTTTGCTCAATACAGTAAAGTGGGGGGAAAATTGAGCATTTAAACCAGATGAATGAGTTCAAATTATTACATAATTCACCTATTCTTTTTGAGTTTTAACTTCCTGGTCAGTAAAATAAAGATAATAGTACATATTTTATAGAAATTGTTGTAAAGATTATGGACAATGGATGTAAAACCTAGAACAGTACTACATAAGAAATAAGTTCAGATTAAAGGTAGAGCTACATATAATGTAGGTAGGTATACATATGTATTTTCCCCCTTAATTGCTTTATCTAGGTTATAATTTTCCATTTAATTGTGCCCATTCACTTACACTGAAGCCTCCATTCATTTTCAATACTCCTTACTTCACCCTGTTTCATTCTGTGAAATTTCTCATAGAAATAAAATCTGTCATGGAAAGGTCACACATGCCATGAATAAAGGTTAAGAAGCCTATGGAGCAGTAAGGATTTTTCTTCCTCCCTTTGCCTATAACCATTCATGCATCAAAGAAAGTAAAGTCTAAGCATAATTAAATTAGCTCATTCTTTCTCTACTTTTTTATAGGGCATAAGAATGAAATTATATTTATAACAGGTACTCTTTTTTATTAGTTTTAATGGGGTGACATTGATAAATCAGGGTACATATGTTCAGAGAAAACATCTTCAGATTATTTTGACATTTGATTATGTTGCATACCCCTCACCCAAAGCCAAATTGTCTTCCGTCATCTTCTATCTGGTTTTCTTTGTGCCCCTCCCCTCCCCCCACTACCTCCCTCTCCTTTCTCCCACCCACCCCTGCCCACCCCCCTCCCGGTAACCATCACACTCTTGTCCATGTCTCTGAGTCTCTGTATTATCTCCATCTATGTATGGAATCATATAGTTCTTAGTTTTTTCTGATTTACTTCTTTCACTCAGTATAATGTTATCAAGGTACTCTATAAATTGAACAGGAGAATGACTAAATAATAACACCATCTTCAGTGATTAATTCATATAGAAAATTTGGTTGCCTACTCTGTGTCAGTCAATGTAATATGCCCATGGTGGGGAAAAAATTAAATACATTTGAAAAACTTGCATTCTAGAGAATAAAATTTAAATTCTATTCAAAAAATCCCAAGTGAGAGAGACAGACAATTACAATACAATATCATAAGACCTATAAGAGAAATCTATAATTAAGCTAATTCTAGCTGCTGTATTTTTAAGAAGTACATAATGGTTCAAGTATAATAAGCATTTCTCATTCACATAAAGTCTGAAATGAGTGACTGATCAGTGTGTGAATTATTCTCTGAAGATGGTTCAGGGGCTCAAGGTTCTTCCTTCTCCTAAACTACATACACTATCTTCTACGTTTAGTGGTTACAAGCAGAGAGGGAAATAGTTAGAAGGGGCACGCACATCACGTCTCATCATATTCCACTGGCCATAAGTCAGTCAAATGGCTATACTTACTCCAAGGGAAGCTGGGAAATGTAGTCATGTCCTATGCTCAGGAACAGGGGAATCATGTGATAATTGGTTAGCTAGATTGGAAAGCCCTGTGTGCTATTAGGCCATGACTTTCTGAAATTGTGTAAACTTTTTGAAGTCCTTTCCAGGAGTAAGAGTGGAAGTAGGATGGGGTGACAAGTGATAATATTAATTTTACTCAAAAAATATATATTAAGTACATATATCCTTCCGGTCATAAAATTAATGATCAGAATCTACTGCTTCCTTTGGGGAATTTGTGATCTGATGACAGACTCATCAATGTCCTCACAAAGATCTATATTACATGTGTCTACACTCTTACATGTGATTACTTATGTGTTCCCTAACAGTATTATAGCTAAATCTTTATACATTTGAAAGAAATAAGCACTAATGAAACTGGTTTATTAAATACACTGTTTTCTGTATGTTGGGGGAGAAAAACTCTCTTATGTAAAGCAATTACTCAGAAGTTATGCCTTGCATATTTTGTACCTAAATGTAAAATTAAAAATACAAATGCTGGATCTAATTTCATATTTTCTAATATATGCATGTATATATAATTTCTTAACTTGCTCTAACACAAATACACATATAAATGCATTTAAAATCTGACAAATTTAGACTAAAATTTATGCCGGCTCTACTGGGTTGGGACTTATGACTTCAAGAAGGGTGTTTTAACTCTTCACTATTACCCATTTTTAACCCTAGTTTTTCTCTCTTTTGCTCTATTTTTCCCCTTGCCACTTCCTCCCTGCAAGAATGCACTCTTTCTATTCTGACATCTGCAATATATGCCTTGGTAAACAGAGAATGACTAAAAGACTGAGATCTAAGCAGACAGCATAACCTAGTGTAAGAGGAAATGCCTTAGAATTTATAATTAGAAGCCTATTTCAGCTACCTTCAGAGAACTGTTGAAATTCCTTTCAGGGGTGTCTTGACTGCCTTGAAATTGAATGCCATTGAGGGATTTTTTATTTTTTTTTGCCCTCTTGTTTCCTTGGCAACAGGTTGGTGATGCAGCAGCTGAAATCCACTGTCTCCCTGGAGATACTGGTGTGGGCAGGTTGCAAACCATTGGTGGTGCCTATGATAGATAGTGAACTTGACCAAATCTTTTCATTCTAGTTATACTATATGCATTATACATAGAGATTGACCTGATAGAAAAATGGCTTTACAATATAACGTTTGGCATGACTATCAGCTTTTTAATATATGATAGCTTGCCTTTTTGGAAAGAAACTTCATCCTGAGTCTTGAAACGTAAAAGTTTTACATAACTGTAACTATCATTTTAATGTCAGAGTAATAGATTAAAATTGTTTTCTGTGCTGACATAAGTTCTGAGAGAAGGGGGCAAGGGATAAGGATCAAGCCCTTTTCCTCTCAATTTACATCAGGCCTCCGTGGACAGCCACATCCAACAGCCACTCTCCATCCTTTGAATGCTCTAAAACACATAATGCATGTGATCTGCAGAGAAAGCATGGAGGGACTGTAAATGGATATTACCTGTGAGTAATATCTACTGGAAAACTAGATAGGGGAGTAACTAGAGAAAAAAGATTGCCTGGGATAGGAGCACCACTTAGGGAAAGCATATAAGATGGCTAGAGGGACAGACAGAAGTGGCTGTTGGAGTCACAATGAACAAGGCAGCTGGGATAGAGATTGGCTAACTACCAACATAGGATGGCCTAAGCACTCAGGGACAGGACAACAAAGGCTTATGTAAACATAATAAATGGAGGGAGACCCAGGTAACAAAACTATAAGGTTTGTGCAACAGGTGAGCAGAGAAAATGGAGGGGAAAATTACTGTTGAATTCAATTGAAAAGTAGAGTTTAGAATGGAATTGATTTTTTTTAAAATAATTGAATCCAATCTACTGTTGAATTTATGTTGAGAATAAACCCAAGGCAAAAAGAAAATGAGAAAAAGAATGTGTTTAACCTTAAGAGTATGGAGAGAATAAGCATGCTGAAAAAACAAAGTGTGGGGGCTGGGCGGTGTCTAAGAGACAGGTGGGTGAGATTATGTAAAGGAGAAGCAGGAAAAGAAAAGATGATGTCAGATGGACAAGAGTATTGGTCATAAACTGTCAAAGAAAGAGAATACCCACTATGGGCTGTTTAAGAAAAATACACTAAACATATAACAAACACATTTAGTAAACATGTGTACCAGATAGTTTGTAGTTATTATGAAGCTTGCTAAAAAGTATTATTTAAAGAATTATAATTTTTTTTTTGCCAGATTGTTGCTTGTGAATATTTTGGGGGATGAGTTTCTTATGAAGTTTGAAAAAATGTGCAAGTAACTTCTTTCTTTTTCTTTTTCTTCTTTTGTTCTCCTAGTGCGTATAGTCAGTCTATGTTCTAAGGAATAAATATCTTGGGAAAAAGACATTTTTGTACAATATCATTTTTAAAGAATATTCTTACTGACCTAAGCTTTGCTCCCTCCATTGATATAAGCTGCACAGCCCAAATGTATCAACCCCATAGTTTCGTTTCATGTGAAGGCAGGACACACAATGTAGGAATGCAAAGAACAAAAGGAAGATTAAGAATTCCCCACTGATGCATTTATCAGTTGATTGCTCTGGTTTGGAGTCAGGTCGCCTGCACTGGAATCATCTAGCTTTTAACAGCTGGGTAATGTTGAAGGTGGTAATTAACTTATCCAGGCATCAACATTTCTATCTCTAAAATGGTCATACTACTAATAATAACCACACAATAAAGCTATTCTTAAATCAGGAAATGCATGTAAAGATTAAATCAGGAAATGCATGTAAAGGTTTTTACACAGTTTTTGGCACATAAAGAAATCTTAGTTGTTATATTTTATAATGGTAAATATACTTGACTAATCAAAGTAATTGTGAAACCCAAATTTACTATTAAGTTAACATCTGGATTGGGCAGCTACATTGAACAAAAGGGAGTAAATGTCTCATTTCCAATTCTTGTCTGATTGAACCTCTGATTCTACCTCGTACGTACAACTGGCCTTGCTAATGCTTTCAAAATCAGTCAATTTATTAATATTAAAATGTTAGGCAATGATAGAAAAATTATTCTTCCTCTAGCCACCTTTGGGTATTTCTATTTTAAAAATAGCATTTGAATTTACTTAATTCAGTGAATTTAAGTTATGCTAGATTTTAGAAGCTCTATCTTTTTAATCAAAAGATGATTCTACACAGATTCACTGACAATTTTTAAATTATCATTTTAAAATGCTGCCTCTGATTCTCTCTCTCTCTCTCTCTCTCTCTCTCTCTGTAACCTATATGGATTTTTTTAAATGAAAATGGAATACAATGAAATTCATCTTAGCCAAGTGTCTTTTGATGAAGAACAGTGGTCAAATACTTGATAAAATACAGGTAAAGTTTCTAAGTCATGGTGGCACCATCAGCAACAGTGCAGCTTGAGATAAAAAGCAGAATATTTGAACCAGGAGAGGAAGGCAGAACCTGTGGGATACTGAACAGACAAAAACAAAACAAAAATAGCAGTGATGATTCTACAGGAGGTAGAAATGAAAACAACCAGCAGTAGGTGACAAGGGAGACTAGACTCCTCCTACCAGAAAGGAAGGGCAGTGCATAAGGATAGCTTGTGAGTGCACTAGATGAAAACCAGAAATCCAGGCAGACAAGCAGATGTGAGGAACCCACAGTGGAGCTGGCTCAGAAGTGGATCTGGAGGCCGAGTTGACAAGGAGCAACAAGAAGAGGCCTGGCCACCAGGAACTCATTCATCTCTCAGTTCTGCAGGGGGTTCTGTTCCACCCAGCAATTTCTTACAGATTTTCGGTTAGGAAAGATATTCAGTGTGAACCGTCCAGGACTAGTAAGTTCCAGGACAAAGGTCAGTCACCTGACTGAAAAGATGGAAAGAAGAGGTAACAGCTCAAGACAGACACTGGCCCAAAACTCGTTGGATGAGCTCAATTCCGATAAATCACCAAGATCAGAAGAAATTTGAGGCTACAATTTTGGAGCATATGTCAAAAATGGATAGCCCATATTTAGAAATTATTACTGAGAGGAATTTTTATCTATTTTTTTTTTCCTCCAAGATTCTCTCTACCCCTGGAAAAAATATTAACTTAAAGGTCTACTGTATTTTCAAATTTGTATTTTTCTTAGTCCAGAAAAAGGTCTCTGGGAAAAGAGATGCTTGTTAACCCAAACAGCACGGAGCCTACATGGACCAGTGCAGGTGGCTATGAGGAAGGAAATCTGACTCCATCCTGCAGGAGGGCACTGGGCCACAGCTAACAAGGACTGAGAGACTATTTTTTCCCATTGACTTTGCACTTTAAATGGATAGGTGAGCGTGTCCTGTATGGAAGGGACTCTGTGAAGGGAGTTCAAGGAAAACAAAGGGTAGAGCATTGTCCCAAAGGCAAAATTCCTGATACAAAATAGTGGGACAGAAAAGCTGGAAAGTCGTTTTGGGGTGCCTGGAACAGTTTAATCACATGTGACACTTTTTGTTATGTTTTATATATGCCAATCTTTTATCCTTTCAGTGTATTTTAGGCCTTTGGAGTACTACATTTGACTTTAAGCTCACTCAGTAAATATGTGTTTTTGGCATTTTTACATTATGTTCAAGCTGAAAAATCAAGCTATTCTTGTTTGTTTGTTTTTGTTTTAATCCTTGATAGAATTAAGAGGTGAAGTCATGTTCTCTTTAGAAGAGGAAGGGACTTGGTTTTGTAAGGAAAACTGGTCACTTCATCTACAAAAGTCACCTGAATAACTCCACAGTTACAGAAATGCAACATTCAAGAAACTATGTGTTTTTTTTGTGTGTGTGCTTTTTTTTTAAGTGAGAGGCGGGGAGGCGGAGATAGACTCCCACGTGCACCCCGACCAGGATCCACCCAGCAAGCCCACTATGGGACAGTGCTCTGCCCATCTGGGGCCACTACTCCTTTGCTCAGTAACTGAGCCATTTAGCACCTGAGGTGAGGCCATGGAGGCATCCTCAGCACCCAGGATCAACTTGCTTAAGTTGAGCCATGGCTGTGGGAAAGGGAGCCGGGGGGGGGGGGAGAATAAAAAAAGAGAGAAGGGGGAAGGGTGGAGAAGCAGATAGTTGCTTCTTCTGTGTGCCCTGTCCAGAATTCAACCTGGGACTTCTATATGGCTGGGCCAACACTCTACCGCTGAGCCAACCAGCCAGGGCCCATGTGTTGTTCTTAAAAAAAAATTTTTTTGCCTATGAAGAAAGCAGCTTTTGTCAGTGAGATAGAAACCATGAGTATGATTCAATGATGTGAATTATGATGTGGGTCGTGGCCAGAAAAACATTACTTTAAATGAGGCTGCTCTGTGTTTAGGCTGGGATGGGGCTAAGGAGGATATTTATTATCCCCATAGGGATTTAGACTACATTGTGCCTATAAATTCTTATTTATATTTCTGGTGAATGTGTGTATATGCAAATGTGAGTGTGTGTGTGTGTTCTTGGATCCTCCAGTCACTGTGCTGAGGCATAGAAGCCTAAGAAGAACTGTAGATTGGATTTTTCCTTCTCACAGTACAAATCTCAATTTCAAGGAGACAATTACAGCAAACTAGTGGGAATTCTATCTAGACTGTACTCTCAATGACCTATATTTTGAATAATTTAAATCTGATAAAAATAGTTACCAGTAATTCCATTACTAGATATATATACTGAAGGCAAATGAAAATATATGGCCACATGAAATCTTGCACATGAAGTTTCATATCTGAACTATTAATAATAGTCTAAGAATGAAAAAAATTCAAATATATATTAGCTGACAAATCAATAAATAAAATGTGGTATGGCTATACAATGTAATATAATTTTGCAATAAAAATAATGAATTTCTCAAAATATGATAACAATTGAGTACAATTTTTAAGACAGATTTGCTAATTAGAAGTCTAGGATTCTGTTCTGGAAGTAACATTTGGATTAATTAGGGTTTAGAACCAGTGTTCCCTTCATTAAAATCAATTGTGGATATTCATCTATTAATGGCAATCATTAATAAAATTGTACATAACTCATATTAAAAATGAATTTCTGATACACACTGCAACATGGATGAACCTTGTGCTAAGTGAAATAAGCCTTATGTTTTCATTTACGTGAAATGTGCAGAATGAGCAAATCTATAGAGTAAAGTAGAGATTGCCAAGGAATGTAGGGGAGGGAAACAGAAATGGAGAATTATTGCTAATGGATATGAGATTTTTGGGGGGTGATGAATATGTCCTAGAATTAAACTGTGGTGATAGTTATGCAACACAAAGAATATATTTAAAAGACCTGAGCCTGACCAGGCAGTGGCACAGTGGATAAAGCGTTGACCTGGGAAGCAGAGGACCCAGGTTCAAAACCCCAAGGTTGCTAGCTTGAGCAATGGGTCACTGGCTCAGCTAGAGCCTCCCAGCCAAGGCAGATATGAGAAATCAATCAATAAACAACTAAGGTGCCACACAAAGAATTGATCTTCTGATCTCTCTCCCTTCCTGTCTGTTCCTATCTGTCCCCCTCATTGTCTCTCTCTCTCTGTCTCTTTCACTAAAATAAATAAATAACCCCGAACCACACACTTTCTTTTTTTTTTTAAGCGAGAGGAGGGGAGATAATAATACCTGGCAACCCCTTTAAGGGGGCCAATACTTGAATCAAGGGAGCTATTTTTAATGTCTGAGGCCAATGCACTTGGACCAACTGATCTATCCTCAGTGTCGGGGGCCCATGCATGAACCAATTGGAGCCGCTGGCTGTGAGAGGGGAAGAGGGAGAGAAGAGAGAGAGGGAGGGAGAGAGAAGCAGATGGTCACTTTTCTTGTGTGCCTTGACCAGGAATTGAACCCAGGATGCCCATATACTAGGCCTATACTCTTTCCACTGAGCAAACCAGCCAAGGCCAAACCACACACTTCAAGTGAGCAAATTAAAGGTTATGTGAATCAAATTTCAATGAAAAAAAAAAACTCTCAATGATTCAGAGTTTAAGCAATGTACTTCTCTTGGACGTAATCCTGTACAAGATACTGGGTAGCAGCATGGGTGCTGGAACCAGATGGCTTGTACGCAAATACCAGCTCTGCCATTTAACAGCTGTGTGACCTTTGACAAGTTCCTTAACTACTTTATACCTCAATTTCCTCATCTGTAAACTGGGGGAAATAATTGGACACATCTCATGAGGTTATCTTGAATTTTAGATGAATTTATAACATAAGTATATACTTAGAGCAATATCAGACACTTAGCACAATATAGACATTTGTTATAATTATCATTATAATCCTTACTGATGTGTCACTGTGCTGAGACCTGAAAACAAGGTCATACCCTGGTGAATAGGAGGTGATATTTAATTTATAGGAAGTGGTTATTCCCATTGGCAATAATCCTGGTAAATTGCTGACCTTTGGCTCAGTACTGAGATTTTGGAAAGTAGAATTTAGCATCTCACCAGTGTCCAGCTTCTTCTCGCCGGGCCTATGACTGTTGGTATTAGAATTCTAGCACTGTAGACTTGAGAAGATATCTGATGATGGAGTTATATCAATCCCTGCCACAGAGAATGGCTTGGAAGGAGGCAGGAAGCCATATAGCTATCCAGGGACCAATATAAGGAACCTGTGACTGTGCATCTGACTTCTGAGTGCTGAGAGCTGTCATATCTGGAAGCAGGCATAGGTAACTCTCTTGACTGTGATTCCCTTCTGCCAACCAGGAATTTGAGCAAAGTCCTATTGAAAGGCCCAGCTTGAACTGAACTAGATTGTGGAAATTGAAGAAAAGGGTGCACTCCATATTTTCAATAGAGAAGGACAGCCTCTGACTCCATCCCCATCCCACCCCAAAGCCACAGAATTAACCGGAGAGATCAGAAGCCTCAGAATCAGAGGAGGAGATCTGCAGAAATGCAATCAGTGGTCATTAGGTGGAGCAGAGATCAGTCAATGCAGAGCATGGATGAGCGGAGCAAAGGCAAAAGTCCAGACTGTCAGAGGAGTCCTGACATTGCCTGGAGAGGGCTAGATGAGTTGTTGAGGAACTGATGTCCTACTACAATGGCAGGTGTGGTTTAGAAACATTATAATTTAGGAACTTAGGTTATTGTAACCTCACACACTCATGCTTGAAGTCTAATATTTATGACATGTGAGATGCTCAAAATTTTAAAACCCAGAAGTTGGATTAAGGCAAAGGCTTCCAAAATTAGATCCACCGCCTATCCCATAAGAAAGAATCTTCTTGGATCTCTCAGGGTTCTCTCTGCCCCCAAAACTTCTGTATTTATCTTCAGTACTGTTTACTTATTTTATGACTGTTTACTTGTCATTCTCAAGCATGAGGTTATGAACTTTTGAGGAAAAAAATGGGGATCAAGTTATTTTCTTTTTTGTCATTTTGCTTGTGACCTTTGCTTAGCTGGTTTCCTCACATTGAGCACCCAGGAAGTATGAATGAATGAATCACCAGTTGAGGTGATTCATGTACGTATGAGAATCTCACTAGTCAGTCTGCAACCAACCTTTGGTGGTAAGATGAGATCCAGTCACATTTATTTTGTTCCTTTTCTTCCCATGAGATCTGTTGAGCTGTACACTTTGATGTTCACATGCAGGTGGGCCCTGCTTTTTCTCACCATTTTCTTCCCCTTCTCTTCTCCTTTGTGCTTCCTAAAGGCAAGGCCCTCCTTACTATGCTACTAAGAACTTTTCAGCTATGCTCAGAATTTATGCAAAAAAAAAAAAATCTGTCCATACCTTTGTTAAACTAATCCTGGAACTTTTATCTATAGGATTGCTCTATCTTAATTTCATTGGCTGGCTTCTCTTTTTTCAACTGGTATTAAAATGTTGATGGTTTTAGAATTGGATCATTTAATTTTTTTTCTTTTCATTCTCTATCTGCTCTTCCTTGGTGACCTGAGGTCATTGACCTGGGGTTAATGTTGGGGAGCAAAAGTATTTAAGTTGGGAAGAAAATTGGGAAGGATATTAGTGCCATACTACAGAGTCTGAATTTATTTTTTTGAAGAGATTAAATGTTTTTAAGCAAGGAAGCCACACGATAGAGCTCTAATTCTGAAAAATAATTTGTGTGTGTTTTAAATGGGCTAGTGCTAACAGTTTGTTAGACAGATCAGATGATACAAGCTAATGGATTTCCAAAGAAGAATGTGTAAGAGTTAGTGACCTATTAGATATGGAAGATAAGAGAAAAAAAGTCAAAGATGACTGAAGTCTCTGGCTTGGGTAATGCACAAACAGTGATTATATATTAACAAGGAATAGAAAAAGGGCAGAATAATTAGCCATCATATGACGAGTTGGTATTATTAAAGTAAGTAATGTCCCTAGGGTTCTCATGATCAGTGTCTCACATGAATGGTGGCAGCTGATCAGTTTAGTTGGTATAAGCGTTGGCAGGGCCTCAGGTGAAAGATGACAGAATATACCAAATGACAACTTTTCACCAAGGCTTCATAGCTCTTTCCATATTAATCAGGATTACCACAAAGACATAGCATAACAGAACTAACATAAACGTCAAAATATTTGTGTTTAAGTCTAAGTTATGCCACTTACATTGAGTATTTCACACTGGAATATTGAGAATTTAACTTCATTAACCCTTAATTTTCTAATCTGTAAAATGGAAAAATAATGCTTACCTCAGAGTGTGTGATAATGACTAAATAAAAACACATGAGAAATTGATTTGTGAACCACCAGGCACCATGGCTGGCTTGAAGAAATATAATGCTAGCCTTAGGAGTCATTTTGGTTCAGGGTTTGAAAATGCAAGATCCAGAGTTAGAAAGACAGGTCCAGCATTCTGTAATAACTACATGTCTGTAACTCGGATGAAATTTGGGAAGAAACGCCACTCAGTAATCCAGGGTCATGACCTGTGATGTCATATTCTCATATTTCATAAACTAATGGTGCATCTGACATGGAAGAGGCCTTAAGCATCATACAGTTTTATTTTTCAAATGATGAATGGGAGGCCAGAAAGCTTATAGAACTTGTCTGAGGCCACAGAGACCAATGGGAACCTGGATGAGAACACATGTTTCTTAACTCCTGACTCAGGACTTAGACCAGGGGTCCCCAAACTTTTTACACAGGGGGCCAGTTCACTGTCCCTCAGACCGTTGGAGGGCCGGACTACAAAAAAAACTATGAACAAATCCCTATGCACACTGCACATATCTTATTTTAAAGTAAAAAAACAAAACGGGAAGAAATACAATATTTAAAATAACAAACAAGTAAATTTAAATCAACAAACTGACCAGTATTTCAGTGGGAACTATGCTCCTCCACTGACCACCTATGAAAGAGGTGCCCCTTCCAGAAGTGCGGCGGGGGCCAGATAAATGGCCTCAGGGGGCCGCATGTGGCCCGCGGGCCATAGTTTGGGGACCCCTGACTTAGACAATTGCTGTTGAAAAATTCCTTCACTTAGCCAAAGAATTATCTTTAAGGGCCTACAGTTTTTCTTTTCTTTTCTTTTTTAAAGTTTCTGTTTATTGCAGTGAGAACGATACCTAGCCTAAAAGTAATCTTTACTGGCCCAATTGCTTTACCCAAACTCTTTGTCCTTTGCTCTTTTCCTGGAAATTAACACTTATTTTTCTCTTCAAAAAAAAAATATAAAGTGATAGATTGAAAAAATTCTATCTGCACTTTACAACTTCTAAGCCCTGAGGAGGTAAAAACACCCATAGAAGTAGATTTACATTGGCAGGGGAATGGTGTTAGCCAGAGCATTCCACAATCCGACAATAGAGAACTTACATTGTACAAAGCTGCAAAACCAAAGTGACAGGAAACTTACTTTTCTCCAACCTACATACATAGCAAATATAAAAATTGCATTTTAATTGTCTGATCTGTATCATCTTTATTCCCATAATTACACTTCCCTATCTCTTGTTACTCTTGACAGTGGCCACCCTGAAATCAGGCTGGGCCTAGAAAACATGTGGAATGGGAAATAAATTCTCCTGGGTCCCAAAGTGGCTGGAAGGGCTATCAGGTGATTCAGAGAGGAGAACCTTGTATACTACTTTGGCACTTACTCATTTAAGCATGTTCTCCTTTGAGAGCTGAAATCTACTCCAGAAGTATGCTAGATGGTGAGACAGGACACTAAACTAAACTCTGATTAACTCCCATTCACACTCAAGAGGCAGAAACTGTGACTTCTCTTAGTACCGCCTGCACCTGTCTCAGTCCCTTGCATAGAGAAGAGTACACAATTGTGTGTGTGTGGTTAATTTATCGAGATATAATTCACATATTATACACACAATAGTTTTGCTGAAGGTATTCTTTCTGGTAGGAACATTTATTTAGCTCCCGATTCCCCCAACAAAAACAAATTCTTATCTATTTGCTTGCTGCTATTCTTAATGAGTTTTATTTTTTGTTCTAAAAGTTCTGATACCTATAAAAATACAAATGTTCCCAAGACTAGTAATAATAATTAACAATAAAATTTAACTTCTCATGAATGTTTATTATGGACCCAGACTGTGATAAGCATTTTGTTACCATTTCTCATTTACTCATTACCACATACCTTTGAGAGAGACATTATTATTAATTTCATTTTATAGCTAAGGTTCAGAGACATCATGCATGTTGTTCTAAGTCAAAGAGCACATAAGAGGAAGAGCAGGATTAGAATGAGGTTTTATCTATAGACCTTAAAATCTCATTTGTTACACTACATCAAGAACTTTTCAATTCTCTCCAAATTGATCATTTACACTTTAGAAAAAATGTATAACGTATTTAAAAGTTTAAGAAAAAACACTTTCTTCAGAGTTGAGGATACTGATGTTCAAAGTTAGACCAAAGAAGCAATTAATAAAAATATATTTGCAGAGCTATAAAGCCAGTAGGCACGGGCACCATCACAGCCACCTGGCCTATGCAGGTTCGCATTAGATTCGGACAGTTGGTAATGAAACAACGAAGCCAAGAACTGGTGGGCCATTACCTTTAATCCTAGCTCACACCTGGTGGGCAAGAGATACACACAGTGGAAAAACACTTCCCTTTCCATTCAGGGATCCCAAAGCCACTGACTTATCTGAGTTTCCTAGAATCAAAGGTTTCTTGCTCACCAGCCTTATTCATCTCTGTTCCCCATCTCCTTCTCTCTGCACAAACTCTGCACAAACTGGCTTCTCCTTTAGCATTCTGCCATCTTGGCTGCTTCTCCTCTCCTCCACGTGGCCTTTCTCTGCTCTCCTTTCTCTGCTCTCTCTTTTAATGCTAATCTCAGGAACCGAGAGAGAGCAAGCTCCTGGTCTGCCCCACTTTATAGTGTAGAAATCAAAACCTTTAATTCAATACACAAACAAGGATGTCTCTGATACAAAATCACTTATCTGAGGCATAATGAGATTCCTCATGAGAGTGCACCACTTCACATCATGCATTCGGTCAAGGGTGTGGGGAAAAGCTTAGTCTTAAAACTAAGTCTTAGGCTATAATGACCCGGCCTGCTTACAGCCTGTCCCCCACACCCAATACAACCTATAAGCAAGCATATATATATATCATATTTACAAACTTATTTGACCAACAAGAGCTGAAAGAAGAGAAACTGGAACTTAGTCAAATATTGTTGTTCTTCCTGATTTTACTATGAACCAGTCTTGCAGATTCAGATTATGTCGACTAGGATCCATATAGATTTTTTTCCACTGCCTCTCTCTAGAAATTTAGGATATCTGACATTACTTTGACATGGCCATCTTCAAAGCGTTTCTTTGACTGTGAGCCAGCAAATAAAATCCTTGGAGTTTCCATTAGAAATAGTGTTCATATAAGTATCATATAATATTAGAAGTTGAATGTGATAGGTGGAGTTTAAAGAAATGATGGCAAATTTTTGAAATGTGTCTATTTTATGCATCTATTTCTTATATATTTGATTTTTTACAATTATACATAATATATAATATCTATTAAATATATGTATTTTCATAGTAACTTTAATTTTCTGTACTCCCAAAGAAGCCCCTTGTTGGTCAAATAAGTTTGTAAATATGATATATATGTTTGCTCGCTTATAGTTTGTATTGGGTGTAGGGGACAGGCTGTAAGCAGGCAGGGCCATTATAGCCTAAGGCTGAGTTTTAAGACTAAGTTTTTCCCCACACCCTTGACTGTTGCAAGATGTGGGTGGTGCACTCTCATGAGGAGTCCCATTATGCCTCAGATAAGTGACTTTGTATCAGAAACTTCCTTATTTGTATATTAGATTAAAGGTTTTTGGTTTCTACACTATAAAGTGGGCAGACCAGGAGCTTGCACTCTAGGTTCCTGAGATTAGCATTAGAGGAGAGAGCAGAGATGAGAGCAGAGAGAGGCTACGTGGAGGAGGCCAGGAGAAGCAGCCAAGATGGCGGAGTGTTGAAGGAGAATTCAGTTTGTGCAAAGTTTGTGCAGAGAGAAGGAGATGGGGAACAGAGATGAATAAGGCTAGTGAGCTAGAAACCTTTGATTCTAGGAAACTTGGATAAGTCAGTAGCTTTGTGAGCACTGAATGAGTGGGTTTTGGAGCCCAGTGTTTTTACTTGCCCGCCGGGTGCAAGCTAGGATTAAAGGTAATAGCCCACCAGTTCTTGGCTCCATTGTTTCATTACCGTCTGTCCGAATCTAATGCGAACCTGCATGGGCCAGGCAGCTGTGATGGTGGCCGTGTATACTGGCCATACACCCCTTAACAACTGCACAATTTGAACACACCAAAGAATTCACAGGCTTCACTCTGGAGATGAATAAACTGACACAACCATGTATAGAAGAAAGCAATTGTTGCTCCAAGTAGGCAGATGAAATTGTGCCCTGAGTATTTTTGCTACAGGAAATATAAGCAAGGAAAGGAAAGATTTGAGGGTAGAAGCCAGAGGTGAATAAGCATGCACAAGGTTCAGTGGAATCACGTAGAATAGGGTGGTGAAATAGGAAGGCAAGGAGTTCACCTCGCCCTTGTCTGTACCTGGTCTGTACAATGGTACTCAGCGCAGCATTATCTGGAAACCTTTTGAAATCTTCAGATTCTTGGGCCACACATATGGCCTGATGAACCCAAGGAAGTCATTTCTTCTTTATGAGCCACCAAGTAATCAGAGCATGTAGGAGCTTGAGAAAGCCATTGCATTTTCTGAATATGAAAAAAAAAAGCTCTTATTAGATTGTGCAGGTGGTGAGTCTACTTGCTGAAGAACTGAACCTGCTATCAACTTGCTAGCTAATGTGTGGCAGGGTTTGAGTTATAGTTTTTTGTTTGTTTATTTTTTGACAGAGATAGAAAGACAGTCAGAGAGAGGGACAGACAGGAAGGGAGAGAAAAGAGAAGCATCAATTTCTCGTTGTAACTTCTTAGTTGTTCATTGATTGTTCTCATATGTGCCTTAACTGAGGGGGCTACAGCAGAGCGAGTAACCCCTTGCTCAAGCCAGCAACCTTGGGCTTCAAGCCAGAAACTGTGGGGTCATATCTATGATCCCATGCTCGAGCCAGTGACCCTACACTCAAGCTGGTGAGCCTGTGTTCAAACAAACAACCTCGGGATTTCTAACCTGGGTCTTCTGCATCCCAGTCCACGCTCTATCCACTGTGCCACTGCCTGGTCAGGCTTGAGTTATAGGTTTGTTTATTTATTTTTGTATTTTTCCGAAGTTGGAAACGGGGAGGCAGTCAGACAGACTCCCGCATGCACCCGACTGGGATCCACCTGGCATTCCCACCAGTGGGCGATGCTCTGCCCATCTGGGGCATTGCTCTGCTGCAACCAGAGACATTCTAGCGCTTGAGGCAGAGGCCACAGAGCCATCCTCAGCGCCGGGGCCAACCTTGCTCCAATGGAGCCTTGGCTGCGGGAGGGGAAGAGAGAGACAGAGAAGAAGAAGAGGGGGAGGGGTGGAGAAGCAGATGGGCACTTCTCCTGTGTGCCCTGGCCGAGAATCGAACCCGGGACTCCTGCACACCAGGCCGACGCTCTACCACTGAGCCAACCGGCCAGTGCCTTGAGTTATAGGTTTTGATTTCTTCTCCATCTCTAAAATCAAGATACTTAATGCACACTCCTATGACCAAGGAAAGAGAGGTAAAAGCAATTTGACCGTCTTAGGATAAACAATACAAACACAAGAGTATATTTTATTCAGGTAAACCAAACACATAGGCTGCATTTGCCTATATTTACTGGTTTCCAGACTGTGTGCCTGAGAAGGGGTGATAGAGATTTGGGATAACTCTCTCATAGAGTCATGTTTCTTAAAGTATCCACAGGGTCCCTGCATCAGTTCTCTGAAAAGGTTGGGTATGCTTATTAAAAATACAGATTCTCAGGCCCCACTATACATTAATTAAATCATAACTTCTGAGCCATAGGGCTTGGGTATCTGGTTGTTAACAAGCTCCCTAGAAGATTCTTATGCACAATGAAGTTTAAGAATGTAAAGCCAGAAGCCAGGGCCACTATCACAGCAGCCTGGCCCATGCAGGTTCGCATTGGATTCAGACAGTCGGTAAAGAAACAACGGAGCCAAAAACTGGTGGACCATCATCTTTAATCCTAGCTTGCACCCGGCAGGCAAGTAAAAACACACACTGGGCTCCAAAACCCTCTCATTCAGTGCTCACAAAGCTACTGACTTATCAGATGTTGGGCAGATAAAATGTATTATGCTCACTTTGTTAAAAATGGCGCTGCCCACGTGAGGCCGTCGCCCAGGTGATATTAATGTGTGTTGAGAATCCTTGTAGCCTGAGGCTTGGTTTTGGGATTAAGCCTTTCCCACCCTTTTTGATGTGGGGTGGTACAATCCAATCATGCCTCAGAGAAGTGACTTTGTATTAGAGACTTCCCTATTTTGTATATTGGATTAGAGGTTGTGAAGCTACAATATAAAATGGGGGCAGAACGAGAGTTTGCTCTCTTGGTTCCTGGGATGATTAGCATGAGAGAGCAGAGGGAGCAGAGCAGAGAGCAGAAAGAGGCCATGTGGCCAGGAGAAGCAGCCAAGATGGCGGAGTGCTGAGTGAGAAGCCAGTTTGTGTAGAGTTTGTATCTGGGATAAGGAAGGAGATGGGGAACTGAGGAGAATAAGGCTGGTGAGCTAGAAATCTTTGATTCTAGGAAACTCGGATAAGTCAGTAGCTTTGTGAGCACTGAATGTGAGTGGGTTTTGGAGCCCATTGTGTGTTTTTACTTGCCTGCTGGGTGCAAGCTAGGATTAAAGACTATGGCCCATCAGTTTTTGGCTCCGCTGTTTCTTTACCGACTATCTGAATCCAATGCGAACCTGCATGAGCTGGGCTGCTGTGATGCTGGCCGTGCCTCCTGGCTTTACATCCGAGTTTCCTAGAATCAAAGGTTTCTAGCTCACCAGACTTATTCACCTTCTTTTCCCCATCTCCTTCTGTAAAGCCAGGAGCCGCCATCGTGGCCATTCACATGCAGGTTCCCATTGGATTCGGACAGTCGGTAAAGAAACAGCGGAGCCAAAAACTGATGGGCCATAGCCTTTAATCCTACCTTGCACCCGGCGGGCAAGTAAAAACATACACTGGGCTCCAAAACCCAGTCACACTCAGTGCTCACAAAGCCACTGACTTATCCAAGTTTCCTAGAATCAAAGGTTTCTAGCTCACCAGCCTTCTTCTCCTCAGTTCCCCATCTCCTTCCTTATCCCAGATACAAACTCTACACAAACTGGCATCTCACTCAGCACTCCGCCATCTTGGCTGCTTCTCCTGGCCTCCTCCACGTGGCCTCCTTTAGCTGCTGGCTCTACTCTCTCCGCTCTCTCATGCTAACCTCAGGAACCAAGAGCGCAAACTCTCGTTCCGTCCCCATTTTATAGTGTAGAAATCCAAACCCTTAATCCAATATACATAACAGGGAAGTCTCTAATACAAAGTCACTTCTCTGAGGCATGATAGGATTGTACCACCTCACACCAAAAAGGGTGGGACAGGCTTAATCCGAAAACCAAGGCTACAAGGATTCTGCTTGCCCCTAGCCCACCCCAACACACATTAATATCATCTGGGCGACTGCCTCCTCGTGTTATCTTTAACAAAGTGAGCATAATACATTTTATCCGCCCAACACCTTCCTTCTCCCTGCACAAATTCTGCACAAACTGGCTTTTCCTTCAGCACTCCACCGTCTTGGCTGCTTCTCCTGGCCTCCTCCACGTGGCCTTTCTCTGCTCTCCTCTGCTCTCTCCTCTAATATTAATCTCAGGAACTAAGAGAGCAAGCTCCCGTTCTGCCTCCATTTTATAGTGTAGAAATCCAAAACTTTAATCCAATATACAAAATAGGGAAGTCTCTAATACAAAGTCACTTATATGGGGCATGATGGGATTGTACCACCCCACATTAAAAAGGGTGGGAAAGGCTTAGTCCTAAAACCAAGCCCCAGGCTACAAGGATCCTGTCTGCCCACAGCCTGCCCCCAACACACATTAATATCACCTGGGCAACGGCTTCCATGTGGGCAGCGCCATCTTTAACAAAGTGAGCATAAAATATTTTATCTGCCCAACAAAAAACTATTGCTCTGGACTGTCAGTGCTCTGAGACATTCATCATTGTAGTCTTTTAAATGTATTAAATGTAGTTGGTAGTCAGAAAACATTTATTGAATAAATGAAGACGTGAGGAAAGAAACTTTTTCATCCTTAATCCTCCTGGTAGCATGTTTTCATAATCAGAGGCCTTAATAGGCCATGTATCTATAGGGCTAATAAGGTAAGCTTTAAGCTATACCTCCTGATGAGGAGGGAGCTTTATATACAGAAATGGCCTCTTTTTAAATGATCCAGAAAAACTTTTAAGAAAAGCCTCTGGGGAGCTAATTAAAGAGCCAGAGGCAGACATGCTGCTGAATTAGCTCTCTGATAACCACTGAGCCCAAGAACAAAAACTGTAGACCAGGAATAGCCATGAAAAAACCCAGGGCTGGGGATATATACACTGATAGCAAAGGACAAATGAAGGATGATGTTCAATAAGCTGGTAGCTGGAAGGGGCAAGACAGACAGACATCTACTCTAGAAAGCATTAGATTTTTCTCCAGAGCATGGGAGAAAATTAGAACTTGATATATAAGTCTGAGTCTACGTGGGGAAATCAGCTGTGTTAGGCTTGCTCGCTGCTCTCCCAGCTGCAAACACATTGCACCATTAGTGTGTGAGCATGTGGCAGAAAGACACGGGTGTTTCTATGAAAAGCTACGGGTGCTTTCCTTCGGTGGCGATTCTTCCAGATCATTCTCCCACCACTGCAAGGTGTGGTCCCCTGAGTCCCTCAGCTACCACCATGAGGGGCGGTTTTTCTGATTCCTTGCCCTCCACTGCAAAAAGCAGGTTTTCATTTGTTTATTCTCTCTACTGTCTCTGCAAGCCTCCAATCAACGTGAATGGCCCGACTCCTTCTGGCTCCACAGTTCCTCTGCGTCTGCCCAAACTCAATGAGAACCTGCCTGACCTCAACCACCAGCATTACAGTTTACCTTTAGTGAACCTTGGGTGGAGGGGGTAGGGAAAGAGTGAAGGAATGAGCCTCTGTGATATACAGATCATTTTGAGCTAAAAGCAGCTTTAACCTTGGCTCAAGAGAAACTTCTGCCTCTCCCTTATCTACCTAGAAGAACTTGAATTAGGGGCCTTGCCCAATATAAGAGATTATCAGAATGAGAAGCAATCAATGAATAAATAAAGTGCCACAACAAGGAGTTGACGCTTCTCACTTCACTCCCTTCCTGTCTGTCTCTGTCTCTTGCTAAAAGAGAATAAAAAAGGATTATCAGAGATAACCTCTTTTGATATATGTATAGGGCAGAACAAACTTCTATTTACTAAGCATTTTTTTTATCATCCTCCAATGACCCTTGAAAGGTGACCAACTTTTTTACAATGAAAAGGACAAAAATAAATTGAAAAAAAAAAATACCATAATTAAAAGAAACATTTTATTCATTGCAACAATAATACACTATAATATGAT
Organism: Saccopteryx leptura; assembly: GCF_036850995.1. Classification (NCBI taxonomy): domain Eukaryota; kingdom Metazoa; phylum Chordata; class Mammalia; order Chiroptera; family Emballonuridae; genus Saccopteryx; species Saccopteryx leptura. The sequence goes on from NC_089510.1 coordinate 44,639,082, forward strand.
AAATGCATAATAAAAACATTGGTAATATTTTATATTGTAATTATGCTTACATGCCTATTAATTTTTAATAATAATTGTAAGAAAAAAGTACTCATTTAGATAATATTATCTTATCTAATGAGTACTTTTCCATTGAATGTTTTTTATTAACATATCATCTTGTAACAATATATTGGAAATATCTGAATAAGTAATATCCTTCATATTGAATTTTACTACAAGAGCTACAGCTAGAGTATCAACATTCAATCTCAATTTCTCACTTGTCCAAAAATCATTAGCAATTGAAAAAACTCTTTCAACTGCTGCATTAGTTCCAGGGCAGCACAATGTAAATTGAACAAGAATAAATAAATTTTCACATGGAATATGTTCATTTTAGAAATGGCTGAATACTTTCACCCATCTTTTATCAATTTCGACATGTTCATTTTTCCATTGTATTAATTTTTCAGAATTTAAATATACATTCAGTCTTCTAATTTCTTCAAAGAGACATTTGTCATCTATTTTGATGTCTGGCATTTCTTTAGATAAAAACTGAAGACAAGATTCAATATCTGTCCAACATACTTGCGATGAAGTAAAAAAACACCACTGAGAACTGTTATTTCTCGTGATGTCTGTTTCAGATCATTCTTTGATATATTGAAAACATGTCTGGTAAAAATTCTGCACTTCTTTAATAAACTTTTCTGTTATGCCCAGATTTGATTCCTCTAAGTCTGACAATTTTCTTTTTTTAATTAAAGGAAGAAATTTTTCTTCAAAATGAGATTTATACTGAAGGATAAAGTCGTTCAAAATAAGACTAACTTCCGTAGCTGAAATGTGTTCACCTTCAATCTTTTGAATCGTTTTGTAAAAACTAGATGCTTGATAATGGACAAAATACATTAATATCTCACATATTTTATTATTGAAAAACGATTCCAGGATTTTAGGACATTTGTCTAAACTTAAAAATTATGACCGGAGAGGCTCAAATAATTGTAGAACACGTTCTATAGCAGGTGTTAGAGCAAGCCATCTAATTTTTGAATATCCTAAAAAATTTTCATATTCAACATTTGCTTCTTCACAAAATTATTTTAAAGTAGCAACACGAATGGTAAAATGATTAAAATGCAAATAAAGTGTAGTATTATTCTACATCAATTGGCATGGCACACGATGCTGTTGATTGCATTTGACAAAATATGTGCATTACAACTTATTTCTAGTATTTTCTTTTGGAGTAACTCTTGTAATTTTATATACACATTATTCACCCCTTTGCATCTTTGCCCACCAAAATTTGTATTTGTATTATCAGCCATTAGTGCAACAACTTTGAATTTCAAATTGTTTCATTTATTACTCTGTATAGATGGTTTGACAAAATTTCATAAGTTTCACCCTCAATGGATTCTAAATTTAAAATTTTTACTTGAATGCCCTTGGTAACATTAAAATATCTTACTATTATTGGATACAATTTAATTTCATTATGATTTGATGCATCAGATAAAATCGTTACAAATGCTGCAGTTACCAAGTCCTCTGTAAGTATTTTGTCACAGTAATTTTTTTTATATATAATTTTATTTTTTTAATGGGGTGACATCAATAAATCAGGATACATATATTCAAAGATAACAAGTCCAGGTTATCTTGTCGTTCAATTATGTTGCATACCCACCACCCAAAGTCAGATTGTCCTCTGTCACCTTCTATCTTGTTTTCTTTGTGCCCCTCCCCACCCCCTTTCCCTCTCCCATTCCCCCCTCCCCCCTGTAACCACCACACTCTTATCAATGTCTCTTAGTTTCACTATTATGTCCCACCTACGTATGGAATAATACAGTTCCTGGTTTTTTCTGATTTACTTATTTCGCTTCGTATCATGTTATCAAGATCCCACCATTTTGCTGTAAATGTTCCGATGTCATCATTTCTTATGGCTGAGTAGTATTCCATAGTGTATATGTGCCACATCTTCTTTATCCAGTCATCTATTGATGGGCTTTTTGGTTGTTTCCATGTCCTGGCCACTGTGAACAATGCTGCAATAAACATGGGGCTGCATGTGTCTTTATGTGTCAATGTTTCTGAGTTTTTGGGATATATACCCAGTAGAGGGATTGCTGGGTCATAAAGGTAGTTCTATTTTCAGTTTTTTTGAGGAACCACCATACTTTCTTCCATAATGGTTGTACTACTTTACATTCCCACCAACAGTGTATGAGGGTTCCTTTTTCTCCACAGCCTCTCCAACATTTGCTATTACCTGTCTTGCTAATAACAGCTAATCGAACAGGTGTGAGGTGATATCTCATTGCCGTTTTGATTTGCATTTCTCTAATAGCTAAAGAAGATGAGCATCTTTTCATATATCTGTTGGCCATTTGTATTTCTTCCTGGGAGAAGTGTCTATTCATATCCTCTTCCCATTTTTTTATTGGATTGTTTGTTTGTTTGTTGTTGAGTTTTATGAGTTCTTTGTATATTTTGGATATTAGGCCCTTATCTGAGCTGTTGTTTGAAAATATCATTTCCCATTTAGTTGGCTTTCTGTTTATTTTGTTATCAGTTTCTCTTGCTGAGCAAAAACTTCTTAGTCTGATGTAGTCCCATTCGTCACAGTAATTTTTAAATACTGATTTCAAAATAGCTTTGCATTTTGTCCTGGTACATGAAAATTTTGCACTGTGAAACTTTTTCAACAAATTAGTTGTACAATCTATACTAGGAAAACTTTGATTGTGAATTATGATATGAAATGCAAATGTTCCCTCAATTGCAGCCAACTGTTTTTCATCTTCAGAATAATTTGAAGTTTTAAAAAAACTTGTTACTTTACAATTGGAAGCTGATGTATCTAATGATTGCTTACTTTTGTTGGTGGTCAAGTGTTTCATTATCACTGCTCTGCCCCCAACTGCAATAGAAAATTCTTTGCTGCAAATATTGCAGAAAACAATAGTATCTTTCTTTGATATGAGAAGTGAAAATTCCTTTTTCAATTTATCATTAAAATGACATTTTCTCTTTTTTGATTTTTTCCATCCCTTAAATTAAATTTAAAATGAAAAATAAAATATAGAGTTACATGAATGATGCAAGCACATTAGGAACTAAAAACATTACATTAAGGTGGGCGAATTTTCTGGAAGCTAAATTAACAAAACTAAATATCAAACAAAACCACCAATTTAGAGTGATATTTGGGTGTATTTATCATTTTTCTAATTAAAAAAACATCTGTTTTATGCAACTATTTAATCAAAATGTGCTATTAATAGATATGGTTTGAGGTTAGATTTTCACTTTAAAACTCGAATTTTGGGAAAATACTTGTAAATAAAATTATACATATTTGGAAATTATTAAATAGATAATGAATTAATAAAACATGAATTGTGCTTACCTATGATTGAATATTCACTGAGAAAGAAATAATCTTGAGTCTATAATGTCATATGTGTCATGTCGTGTTTCAGTAAGAAGTACACAAAGCCATTTGCACGCTCAGTATATCGTGCGCTCTCTCAATGTCTCCCACTCAGTGCTCATGCGTCTCATAATCACGTCTCGTCGCACTGTACTATCCTTGATGAATCGTCACGTCAAATACAAATATGTCACATCACACACAATGGATCAACTCTGCATTGATTGAATATGGACATTTACAGATTAGTCTTCCAATATCAAAAAGGAGGACATGTAGTAGGACACTTTTCGAGAGGGGACAGAACTTACAAAAGAAAGACTGTCCTCCCTAAAGGAAGATGATTGGTCACGTTATTTGAAACCCCCAATGCACTGTACCTCATCCCTACCTCAGAATGTCTTATATACCCATTTCTGTTCCTATCTCTGAACCCTTCCTGCATGTGGGGTCTCTGACTCACCTGAGTATATGGGGTTCTCATACATATGCATGTATTAAATTTGGTTGTTTTCTTTTGTTAATCTGTCTCATGTCTATTTGATTATTAGTCCAGCCAGGAGAACCTTGAGGAAGGGGACATTTTGTTCCTCCCCCACAATGCTAATAAAACAGCAGAGCTGTAAATTCAACACTGTAGTCTTCCTAGTTCTTAAAAACCAACTTTCAGGACTTTTAAAGTTCAAGTGTTTGTTCCCTTTGAACACAGACCAGAGGCTCCTGCAGGGCAAGGTGAAAACAAGGAGTTAATTGCTGCAAATTATTTCTCATAATAATCATATAATTACATTTTCTGTTCAAATGTTATTTGTTTAAGCCACATTGTAGTGTAACCCCTAGTCAACTATGTTCCACGCTGTTATCCCACATATCCCCACATTCTTAAATATTTTCCAAATAAAAAATTCCTTTTCCAACTTTTAGTTAGGTGGAACCCCCAGAAAAACCAATTTAGCAAGAATTTAGGAGATTTTTCTTAAGAGCTACTAGTGTAGATGCTAAAATATCGCAGGACAAAAGCTATGCAAATGACAGGGGACCTGGGACAGTTCTTTGGGCATAATGCTTCATCCACTTCATCCACAGCTTCACGCAACACTGCAGGATTCCAGGCAGAGTGAGTGGTAATTACTCTTAAATAGGCCGTGGAGTCCCAGCTTCATTTCTTTGCTTGCTAATGGGCCATTCTTGACCTCCGTTCTCTAAAACCCTGTAATAAGCATGAAAGAAACCCTCGAAAGGGGTAGAGCTTCCCCAGAATTCCTTTAAGATGCAAACAGTCTGGCCCAGTCCTGCAGAAACCACATGGATCACAGGCAGCTATTGCCAAATAAAGCAGCTAATCCCTCTAATCAGAAAGGCCAATTAAAGAATTCAAAGGGAAATGGTGAATCCCTTACTTATGGAAGATAAAGGGTATCTTCTTTCTTTAAAACATTTATCATCTTTGTAGTGTTGTCCCAGCACACGTACTCTTAGGACCACTTGTGACCAGCATTATAGCACAGAGGAGCTGACCCACCCAAAGTCACTCAGGAGCTGACACACCCAGAGTGAGAGGGCTATATCAAATCTGCTGCGTGTGTGCGCTTTTCTCCTTTTCTCTGCGTATTAAGGGCTCAAAAATTCTTACTGGGTCTTATGGGAACCATGGTTTTCTTATAGATGATAGGGTAGTAGATGAGAAAAAGAAGATGGGTTAAGCAAACTATTATCTCTAGCTGTGAGTCAGGTGAAGAGCTAGATAACTAAACCAACATAGGTGATGGAAATGGTGCAGCTTCTTAACTAATATTCCTGAATTAGAACTTGTTGGGCAGATAAAATGTATTATGCTCACTTTGTTAAAGTGGAGCTGCCCATGTGGAGGCCATTGCCCAGGTGATATTAATGTGTTTGTAGCCTGGGGCTCGGTTTTGGGATTAAGCCTTTCCCATCCTTTTTTGGTGTGGGGTGGTACAATCCAATCATGCCTCAGAGAAGTGACTTTGTATTAGAGACTTCCCTGTTTTGTATATTGGATTGGAGGTTGTGAAGCTACAGTATAAAGTGGGGGCAAAACGGGAGTTTGCGCTCTTGGTTCCTGAGATTATCATTAGAGGAGAGAGCAGAGCAGAGAGCAGAAGGAGGCCATGTGGAGGAGGCCAGGAAAAGCAGCCAAGATGGCAGAGTGCTGAGTGAGAAGCCAGTTTGTGAAGAGATGTATCAGGGATAAGGAAGGAGATGGGGAACTGAGGAGAATAAGGCTGGTAAGCTAGAAACCTTTGATTCTAGGAAACTCGGATAAGTCAGTGGCTTTGTGAGCACTGAATGTGAGTGGGTTTTGGAGCCCAGTGTGTGTTTTTACTTGCCCGCCGGGTGCAAGCTAGGATTAAAGACTATGGCCCACCAGTTTGTGGCTCCGTTGTTTCTTTACTGACTGATCGAATCCAATGCGAACCTGCACTGGCCAGGCTGCTCTGATGGTGGCCCTGGCCCTGGCTTCTGGCTTTACAGAACTAAAGAGGGTCTTTTTTTTTTTTTTTTATCAAATCCATGTAGGTTCTTAACTGTCTTATGAGGAATGCACAAAGAAAATGCATTCATTTGAGATACTATAATGATGCTGGCCTCTGTCTGATTTAATAAACATTTTTATTAGCTAACATTTATTGAGCTGGGTACCAAGTATTGGTCTATGCACTTCCCTAAATTCTCTCATTTCATCCTCACAATGACATTTTGACATATGTACTACTCTTATCTCCCTTTGACAAATTAGAAAACTGAGGCCTAGGGAGATTAAATAATTTGCCTAAGGGTACAAACCTAGTAAGTAGCAGAGGCAGGACTTGTACCCAGGCAATCAGATTCTCAGCAGTGTCTCTGAATTAGCTAATATAATACTATGCTATACTCGATGAGATTTCCTTTGCAAAATCTTTATTAGCTATACAAAATCTGTACATTAAATATTCTTGTTATTACTATTAAAATCCATTCAGTTCTCTGATTTATTGGGATGATATAACAGACCTATTAAAATTTAAACATGTGAGAAAATGTGGAACAAATCAACATATTTCTAGTGATAATATATCTTCTTTAAGCTCAATCATTGAGAAATAGAAGATCTGGCTGCAATCACTTCTCATTTTTTCATGTATCTGTAAAAAATAAAATAGACCAATTTGACCTATCACCTATACTTTTATTGCAACATGGTAAAATTTTAAGAATGTGTAGTTAAGGAGAATGAGACTATAAACAAAGTGATTTGTAACATTATTTAATGCTTTCCATAAATCATTTGAATGATTCTATATGAAACCATAATGATAGGCTCTTCTTGAAACAAAGTGCTTGTTTTCTTGATTCTAAGATGCAAATTTTTCCACATCTTGATGTTTTTGAAATTAGTAGATGCCTTATAATCAATGTGAACATTTAATGTGGAATTCTTTATCCACCTTCTACCCTCCAAGGTTATTAAAACTACGGTGCATCTTAGAATCTTAAGATAAAAGAAATACATTCTTGTTAAGATTTTTAATACTAGGTTAGCTAATATAGATTACCCACTAGGATGCTTTATGAATACAGTTAGCTTTGCTCAAATTACCACTTCAGACATAACAGAAAAAAACAAAACAAAACACTGAATATCTTTTAAAGCCTGTGATTTAAAATCTAATTGTATGCCCATGTTTGTGATTCTAAGTACTGCTCCTCCACTAAAAGGGACCACTCTTGATTCTTGAACTGAGGCAGAGAAAATATGAGATAAATTTAGAACATCTTGCTCTGCTACAAAATAAATAAATAAATGATCAAAAATTAATGAGGACATGAAAAACCCTTTTGTGGAAGGAAGTAGCAATGATGGGAAGAAAACACTTCTAGGATGCTGGTTATGTTCTCTTTATTTTTTTCTATTTTCTATATTTTTATGAAAATAACTCATGCTTCACACTAAATACATTATCTTATAATAACTTTATTTTGTAATAATAAAGTTTGTGTTTTGTAAAAAAAATAATGAGGATTATTAAATGGATACAAGAGTGTTATCTGACCTAATTTGTGACTTATACTTTAAAATGGATATTTATAGTAATTTCTTACAACCCATTGAATAAAATAAGAATCCATGAGTTTATGTTGATAACAAACAAATAGACAAGAGAAGGGGAGACTCTTCTTTCAACAGAATGTTACGTGATAAATACAGGAAAGAATGATGAAATTTAAAAATTACCATTTTGGGCACTGGCCGGTTGGCTCAGCGGTAGAGCGTCGGCCTGGCGTGCGGGGGACCTGGGTTCGATTCCCGGCCAGGGCACATAGGAGAAGCGCCCATTTGCTTCTCCACCCCCACCCCCCCTTCCTCTCTGTCTCTCTCTTCCCCTCCCGCAGCCAAGGCTCCATTGGAGCAAAGATGGCCCGGGCGCTGGGGATGGCTCCTTGGCCTCTGCCCCAGGTGCTAGAGTGGCTCTGGTCGCGGCAGAGCGACTCCCCGGAGGGGCAGAGCATCGCCCCCTGGTGGGCAGAGCGTCACCCCTGGTGGGCGTGCAGGGTGGATCCCGGTCGGGCGCATGCGGGAGTCTGTCTGACTGTCTCTCCCCGTTTCCAGCTTCAGAAAAAAAAAGAAGGAAAGAAAAAAAAATTACCATTTTGCAGTCATCACTAGCCCTGACTGGGAATCAAACCTGAGACTTCTACATGCTAGGCCGATGCTCTACCACTGAGTCAACCAGCCAGGGCCTACCACATAGCATAGTGTTTTGACATTTGTATATTTTACGATGTAATCACCACACTAAGTCTAGTAATTATCTGTCACCACACAAAGCCATCATGATATTATTGACTATATTCCCCTTCACAGTTTACACCCATATCCCCACTCTCTTCCCTTCTGGCAATTATCAGTTTGTTCTTTGTTTCTATGAGTCAGCTTTTGTTTTATTTATTCATTTGCTTTTAAAATTTTAAATTCCACATATAAATGAAATACAGCATTTGTCTTCATTTGGCTTATTTCACGTAGCACAATATTCTCTAGGTCTCTACCTGTTGTTGCAAATGACAGGATTTCATTATTTTTTTATTGCTGAGTAATATTTCATTGTGTGTAGATATACCACATCTTCTTTACCCATTTATCTACAAATGGACACCTAGGTTGCTTCCATATCTTGGCTATGATAAATAATGTTGCAGTGAATGGAAAGGTACTCATTTTTAAATGTCAGTGTCATAAAAGACAATAATAGCTTTAGAAACTGTTCCAGATGAAAGAAAATTAAAGAAAAATGATAACTGAATAAACTGCATTATTTTGGATTAAATTCTAAATTGGGCATGGGGGTGGGGTAGATTGCCATCTTAGACATTATTGAGATAATTGGTAAAATTTGGTAATGGAACTTCTGTTAGATAATAGTATTGTGGGAATGTTAAATGTCCTCAGTTAAATAATTGTACTATGTTTATATAAGAGCATGCCTTTGTTCTTAAGAAAAATAAAAATATTTAGGGATAAAGAGGCATGATTTTTACAATATACTTCTAAATGTTTTGAAATTATAATACATATCATATGAAGAGAAAGAAAAAACAAATGTATTAAAGTGTTAACAATTGACAAATTTGGATTAAGAGAATGCAAGAGTTGTTTTTATTATTCTGAAAACTCTTCTATAAATTTAAAATTATTTCAAAATAATGTTTTAAAATTTTCATTTATTTGCATTATGTTTAAGTGCATTTTTCTGCCTGACCAGACAGTGGCACAGTGGATAGAGCATCAACCTGGAATGCTGAGGATTCAGTTTGAAATGCCAAGGTTGTTGGCTTGAATGTGAGCTCATCAGCTTGAGCATGGGCTCACCCGCTTGAGTGCGAGCTCACCAGCTTGAGTATGGGATCATAAACATGAGCCCATGGTCCATGGCTTGAGCCCAAAGGTCACTAGCTTGAAGCCCAAGGTTGCTGGCTTGAGCTCAAGGTCACCGGCTTGAGCAAAGCGTCACAGGCTGGCTGGAGCTCCCCACTCCCTGTAAAGGCATGTATGAGAAAGCCATCAATAAACAAATAAAGTGCCATGACTATGACTTCATGCTTCTCATCTTTGCCCTTCCTGTCTGTCTCTCTCTCTCTCTGTCTCTCTTTCTCTCTCACTAAGATAAATAAATAAATAAATAAATGCATTTTTTTCTTAGACAGCAATAAAAATGAAGACCACCTTCAATGGGGGTATCAGTAGAAGAAAAATAGGTAAACTTAAATTATGGCCAATTTTATTTTTCTTTTTACATCTGAATTATATATGTTATATTTTATTACACTTTTTCCAGTTTTGTTGAGATATATCTATTATATAACATTGTATATGTTTCAGGTGTAAAACATGATTTGAAATACAATTATGCATTACCAATACTGATGTATAAGAAGAGTTTCCTTTTGGTTCTTCTTGATAGATAATGATTCCTGTCTCTGGGAATTTTGAAGCAACTGGCTTTAAAAGAAAAATATGTAAGATTATAGAAATGTGTTCTCCTCCTACCCTCTTGGAAAACTATTTACAGATGCAGTTTTCTTACGATATTGAGACTGACCTTGACCCAGACATTGATTAGGCCTGAATTAGGGAACTCAAAATTTCAAAATCATCAATCCACAAGTAGTTACTGAGTACTGACTATGTGGGAAGTATTGTGCTAGCTTTACTAGGAAGACAATTTAAAGAGTTCCTCTTTACTCTGGAGCTCAGCCCAACTTGGAAGATAACATATTCACAAAAGTAGCTATGATATAGGCAATAAGGGTCATAAGAGTGGTAGAGGGTGATAACCATTGGGCAGAGGGGCCATCTCTCCTTGCTGCATCTCTCCGGACCCAGCCCTTTGTAAATGCAGAACCAGTGATCACAAATTATCAGCCCTGGCTGGAGTCCTCTAATGCCACAGATGCAATAAACAGACTCAGAAAGGTTGTTATTTAATAAGAAACACATGTTGACCCTGCTTTTTCTAATGCAAATAGAAAACATTTCTTAGTCTGGTTTCTTAAAGCATCTGTGGGTGTTGGAAAGGGGACAAGGCACCAGAATAGGTTTTTATTAATTACAACTATGACACATAATCATTTACAACCTCAATTTTCTAATTGTAAAAATGAGGGTAATAGTACATACTTTGCATCTTACACCATGTGAATTAGTTAGCATTGTCATGTGAAACTATGTAAAAGTACTTTGAAAATAATTAAGTGCTATAAAAATGTAGAGGATTATTTATAGCATCTGACATTTATTAAATACTCACTGTGTGCCAGGCCTTGTGCTGATTCTTTATATTCATTACCTCAGTTAACCTTTCCCCCACTCTCTGAGGTTTATAGTCATTCACTGCTTAAGAGTTACCAGAGAGATTTCAGGCTCAGGCCACCTGATTCAAGAGACCCCACAATATTGCTCTTCTTTTCAGCTCTCAGTTATAGGAGAAGCCAAAATGGATGTGTGACCATTGTCTACAGCTGGGCAGGAGCGAATTATGCTCCCTCGCCTAATAAAGCCCAGGTTTAGGCTTGGAGTCAGCATGCAGATAAAATCGTGCACCCTGCGGGGGGAGCCAGGAGTGCACAGGAAGGGGTAAGTGTTGGCGAAAGGAGCATTTCTCAGGAGAAATCCCTTTGCCTCACATATGCACAGGCATGCACACTCCAGCCCTGGGTATTTAGCCAAGCTAATTTCCAACTAATATTCAATGCTTGTAATGAAGGCACTGATTAATCTATTAGCTGTTCTCCGTAATAAACTGAGGAATTATTGCTTCGACTGCTCTCTTTATTCTCAGAAGCCCAACAGGGCTGCCACTACAGTCTCTTCATAGCCCTGGCTTTAATGGAAAGCGTCGAGTCAGTGAACATAGCCCCACCGGTACACGTGTGAGGTTCAACAAGGAGAGTCTGGGAAGACGGCAGCTGATTCTGAGGATCTTGGCTTCTGTTTATAAAGAGGAATTCGAAGGCAACTTTTGCTCTCCACTTTTCAGCAAAAGTCTGTAGCTGAGAGCAAAAGGTGAGATATATTTGCAAATATCACCCCAGAGGAAATGTGCACATTCCTGTATATTGTGTGGAGAGGAGAAGAAGACAAGAGTAGACCGGAGGCTGACACTCAGGGCTGGGGCTTTCTGTATCTGGCTCTGACAGAGCCTGGCTGGCACCAGAAAGCTTCCGCCACATGATGCTCCTTCATTCTTACCTGTAACATCCCCTCTCGTTCTTCCCAGCAGAAACTGACAATCACGTGGAATTGTGTGCTGTGTGTGTGTGTGGGGGGCAGCAGTAGCTGGAGATGAAAGTCCCTGTGCAATGAGATGACTGTAGCGATGCCGTCCAGTTTGGAAGAGAAGTCTATGCAGTGTCTGGCCAGGCTACCTTGACCCGCAAAAGCACATCACCTACCTTACCCTGCCTTGCCTGTTAACACACTCCCTAATTCCTTCTAGAGGAATAAGGTACCAGAGTGACAAAAGTTGACTTGGGGTTCTCTGGCATCTCTTGTACAAACTGAGAGTCCTCCCAAAACTATCTTGAAGCTCACTGCTCTTTGATTTGTTATGTCTGGTACTGTGTCAGTCCCTCAACATATAACATCTTATGCAATCCTCACAACACTCCTGAAAAGTAGGTGTTATTACCCCTCCCTTTTGTTTTTCTAAGGAAATGATGGCTCAGAGAGATTTAGTAACTTGCAGGCCATCACACAGATACACAGAAGTGAAGTTGGGATTCGCACCCATTTTGTCCACCTCCAGGGCTTGAGCACTTATCCCTGCAATTAGCTGCTGAATTGCCACTCCTTGGGGATGTCACAAGCAAGAAAAGTGAAGAAGTTTGGCTTTGGTGATGCCAGGTTGTGTGCACGTGTGTGTGTGTGTGTGTGTGTGTGTGTGCACGCGTGCGCACGCCTGTGAGCAGGGGAGGGATAAACATGCATGATTGTTTTCATCCCCTTTCTCTCTGAGTCCCCACTCTGCACCCCATACACATCTTGTACCTCCCTTGGCAGTCTTCTTATTTTTAGTTCTCTTGTCCCTTACCTGGAAAATTAATTCACCCACGTGTGTTAGGAGCTCAGTTGTTTAACTCTCCCGTGAATATTTGCATTTAAGAGGAAATCAAGAGTGAGAATGACACTGATAAAAATGTACCAGTCTTTCAAGCTGGTGTGGATCCAGATATTTTCTGAAAGAAAGAAAAAAATATTTTGGGGGCCGTGAATCCCATCCCTGACTACTGTTAGTAGTGCTCGTGGTATGAGTAAGAAGCCTAGAAGGTGATGGAAGACAATTGGACTTTGGATGATGGGAACGCAGCATCATCAAATGTCAAAAATAATCTGGAGAGGCCCTGGCCAGTTGGCTCAGCAGTAGAGCATTGGCCTGGCGCGCGGGGGACCCGGGTTCGATTCCCGGCCAGGGCACATAGGAGAAGTGCCCATTTGCTTCTCCACCCCCCCTCCTTTCTCTCTGTCTCTCTCTTCCCCTCCCGCAGCCAGGGCTCCATTGGAGCGAAGATGGCCCGGGCGCTGGGGATGGCTCCTTGGCCTCTGCCCCAGGCCTAGAGTGGCTCTTGTCACTGCAGAGCAATGTCCCGGAGGGACAGAGCATCGCCCCCTGGTGGGCAAAGCATCGCCCCTGGTGGGTGTGCCGGGTGGATCCCGGTCGGGCGCATGCGGGAGTCTGTCTGACTGTCTCTCCCCGTTTCCAGCTTCAGAAAAAATACAAAATAATAATAATAATAATAATAACCTGGAGATGTTTTCTCTGAACATATGTCCCCTGATTTATTAATGTCACCCCATTAAAATTAATAAAAAAAGAAGCCTAGAGGTATACTGTTACTATGGCTGAGATAACAAATGGAAGGAGAAAGGAGAAGGCAACGAATTAAGTGAGTGGCTTTGTTGACTAAGAAACCTCCTTTAGATACATTCTACAAAGTCAGTTCCAATAGAAGGAAGAACTGAGAGTAGAACTGAGACCATTGCCCCTTAGAAAGATATCTGTCCTCATAGTAATATGTAGCCTATAAATGCTGTTGCTATTATAGCAAATAATAAAATAACACCAATATTTTAGTACAGAGTGGGCAAACACAAAAATTCACAAACACTTAGCTTAGCATCAGAGGCACATGCATTGAAGGAGGGAGGATAAACTAACATGATCCTATTTGAAGTTGCCCAAACAAGCACATTTGAGGTCTCAAAAATGGGAATCCTGTGCTGGCCAGTTGGCTCAGCAGTAGAGCGGCAGCCAGCGTGTGGAAGTCCCAGGTTTGATTCCCAGTCAGGGCACACAGGAGGTGACCATCTGCTTCTCTTTCTCTCTCTGCCTCTCCTGAGCCATGGCTCAATTAGTTAGAGTGTGTTGGCCCCGGGCACTGAGGATGGTTCTGTGGAGCCTCTGCCTCAGGCACTAAAAATAGTTGGTTGTGAGTGGCCCTAAATGGGCATTAGCCCCAGATGGGGATCACTGGGTGGATCCCAGTCAGGGCACATGTGGGAGTCTATCTCTCTATCTCCCCTACTCTCACTTAAAAAAAGAAAAGGGAATCCTTCCAGAGCCTAATGAACAAAAATTGCTCTGTGTCATTGTGGCCCAGGCTATGCAGGGTGAAGCACAGGGTCCTCTCTGGCAATACCTAAAGGAGGCAGGTACAGCCATTCTCTCTGCCTGTGTCACTCATTCCATGGCAGCCCTGATGACAAGTTCAGAGGCTGTGGCATCCAAAGCACCAGAACCTGTACTACAAGCTTCATAGTGATCAGGAAACATCCTCTCTGCTCTCTAATTTTTAATGTGAAAATGCAGGCTCTGAAAAGTAAGGATACGGGCAGAGAGAAGGAGCTGTGTGAGGAGGAGATCAGAGTATCACTATGGTAACATCCTTTCTGGCAACACTGTTCCTCCATCTAAGACCGTCTCTCATGCAGCTCTCAGAGCTGTAGCCCTGTGCAGAGAAGGCTACACGCAATGCAACTTTCTCGTGAATCCTGCTCAGCCCTTCTCTCTTCCCTCTTTGGATTCATATGCCTTTGATGTTGATCTGAGGGTTTGTTTTTGCCTGTTCTCTTCTGCTAAACTGACTTAATCATGATCTTTGTTTTCTTTTCACCATCAGCCCCTAGAGGGCTTGCTGGGTGGATTGCAGTCGGAGCAGATGCGGGAATCTGTCTCAGTCTCCCCTCTTCTCACTGAATAAAAAAAAAAATTAAAATAAAAAAAGAAAGAAAAGGAAAGAAAAGAAATAAATAAAAAAGAAGGAGAGAGGTGCTTCTGGAGGGTGTTGTCATTGAAAGTTTTGAAAAGAATGGACAGTGAGAGGCAGGTGCAGGGACTCGAGTATCCTAAGGTCCCTAACACTAGTGATGTGAATTACTTTCTCTGTAAAGTGACTAGAGATGTGAGTGCAAATTCTAGCTCTATGTTTTCTTAGCTTCTGGTCTAGACAAATTCCATACCCTCAATAAGCCTTAATATCCTTACTTGCAAAGTGAGAAGATGATGATATTACTTCTTATATCATAGGATTTTGTGAGGCACAATGCCTAGCTCATAGCCTTAGCTCAACAAAGAACAATTACTATTGAATTATTGAACAATGCTAGGAAGCCAAGATGAAAAGGGGATGAGACAAACTTCAGTTCTGAATTTTGCCCAAATCGGATCTTGCCTCTCTTCTCGGAGACCAAACATGAATATTACAATATTTACCTTAGGTTGGGTCTCACATTCCACTTCTGCCTGCCCTTTTGCAGCAGTGATTCTTGAACTTTAGAGTACATGAAGCAAACATGGACACTCGTTAAAAATACAGATTCCTGGATTCAAACTTGAGAAACTCTGACATAGTAGATCTCAGGCAAGGCCCAGGGATCTAATTTTAAAATGGTATTTCATGTAATGTTCATGAATATTATAGGTAGATTCTACTTTGAAAGACTTGCAGAAGGCCCTGGTCAGTTGACTGAGTGGTAGAGCATCAGTTCGGCATGTGGCAATCCCAGGTTTGATTCATGGTCAGGGCAACCATCTGCTTCACCGCCCCTCCCCCTTCTCTCTCTCTCTCTATCTCTTCCTCTCTCTCTCTCTTTCTCCACCTCCCACACACAGCCATTGGCTCAAATGTTGGCCCCAGCACTGAGGATGGCTCCATGGCCTTGCCTCAGGCACTGAAATAGCTCTGTTGCCAAGCAACAAAGCAGCACCCCTAGGTGGGCAGAGCATATACTGTAGGGGGCCTGACAGGTGGATCCTGGTAGGCCATGCAGGAGTCTGTCTCTCTGCTTCCCCACCTTCCTGCCTCTCACATAATAAAAAAAAAAGAAGAAAAAGAAAAGATAAAGAAAAACCTGCAGAGGACTACAAAGCAGAGGTCACCGAAATAGCAGGGCCTCTACCCATCAGACTACTCCTTCCTGATGTCATCCTAAATCAGAACACAGAAGCAGCCGTGTATCATGAATAGAATGTGTAAGCAGAGGTTAATGTATAGAGTATAGTAGTAATTCCATTCAGTAGAGGCCCAATTCAGGATTGGGCCTCTCCCGAATGAAACAGAAGCTCTATAAATATTATAATATATAGTATATATTATAATATAAATATTTATAAATATTTGCATATTAGAAATTGTCTTTTGAAATGCTCACTTTGAGAAGCAGCTGCCATGTTATAAAGAAGCTCAGTATTGACTACTGAATAATAAGACGACAAGTAGAGAGAGGTCCTAGAGGAAATTATTAGACATTCAACCCCCAGCTGAGCTCCCAACTGAATGCTGCTACTTGAATGACCTCAGCTCCACCACATCAAGCCAAAGACAGTTCTGTTGAGTCAGTCAACCCACTGAATTATAAGAAATAGAGATTGTTGTTGTTTTGAGCCATTGGGTTTGGGAGTGACTATTACATAGCAGCAAATAACATAGAAATTGGTACTTAGAAGTAGGGTGCTGCTGGCCCTGTCTGGTTGGCTCAGTGGTAGAGAGTCGGCCTGGCGTGTGGAAGTCCCGGGTTTAATTCCTGGCCAGGGCACACAGGAGAAGTGTCCATCTGCTTCTCCACTCTTTTCCCTCTCCTTCCTCTCTGTATCTCTCTTCCCCTCCCGCAGCCAAAGTTCCATTGGAGCAAAGTTGGCTCAGGCACTGAGGATGGCTCCATGGCCTCCACCTCAGGTGCTAGAATGGCTCCAGTTGCAACAGACAATGCCCCAGATGGGCAGAGCATCTCCCCCTAGTGGACATGCTGGGTGGATCCCAATAGGGCACATTCAGGAGTCTGTCTCGCTTTCTCCTTGCTTCTCACTTCAGAAAAATACAAAAAAAAAAAAAAAAAAAAAAAAAAAAAAAAAAAAGAAAAGAAATAGGGTGCTGCTGTAACAAAAACCTACAGCATGTGACATTGGATTACTTTAAAATATACCTAAGATTTTACTTTTATTCAGGTAAGGTGAGGCCAAGAGATCAGAAGATTATTGCCATTGAAAATGTAGTTTCTTCTTCTAGAAGAAGAGGCATTCTGCACTATGTAGGACCACATGGGAAAGCACCAGGGTTTCGAGAGAAACAAGAGTGAGGAAAAAGTATTGACAAGTGCTTTATTGTGGTTTCCATGATAAGAAGTGGACAAGGCAGGTAATCAGGCCACCCAGGTTTAGGATTGGTTAGTTTGAATAATTTCTGTAGGCTCTGGAGTATAGAGACTGTCTTCAATGGTGTGATACCTGGCCCTGGAGTTACTAGGGCAGTGAGTGATATGTAAGAACTTGTTAAAGTTAATTGCGGTATGCACTTTGGATTGGTTGCTTTGTATATGAAAGGTGAACTTGAAGGATAGTCATTTGCTATCTCCAGGAATTAGCTAGCCCTTGGAGGGGCAGTGTCTCGTGGGTAAGTGAGGTACTAAGATGTCAAATCATCATAAAATTCAGAAAAAAACAACAACAACATGATTAACACAGGATTTAGGACTGGATGGAAGATGGAAGCCTGAAAAGTGAGGAGACTATGAATTAAAGCTGAAAGAACACTAAAATTTCTATTAAAGGGAGAAAAAAGGACCTGTGTTATATATTGTTAGAAGAACAAAGAAAATTGTCACTTGTGGTAGCTTAGACAATAGAATGATAGGTACTTAATATGGTTGAGAATTTAGGTAAAGAGATTTCTAAGAAGAATATTGAATGTGCCAACTAGTGCTTTAAGCTGTTTAAGATAAGATGGTATATGAGAAATAGAGAGCAGCTAAAGAAAGTCCTATTTAGTTAACAAGCAGAAATTAGAGAAAATATTCCCAACTCAGGATTTTGTGGATTAGATAATATAACTGTTTCTCATTGCCAATCTCTTCAGCAGGTAAATATTTTAAAGTAATAACTTTTGTTGGGGATAAAGAACAATTCCAATATGCAGTCAGTAAAATGAGGCCTCAAGGTAAGTAGCAAATAAAGTTGCAGCTGTTTGGTCCCTTGTTCAGACCTCTAAAAGGTTTAAAGCAATTCTCATAGATACTTGCATGTAGACAGAATCACAGCTGAGAATCTTAAGGGCATTTGACCTCAGCACACTTATTCTCAGCTAAAACTAGGAAGAAACCTACGTAACCATATTTGTGGGCATGAGCTTTTGTCAAATGGAATGGATTTTAAAATAAATATCTAGAAATCCCACAGCTTTTTTTTTATTATTATAATTTTATTTTTTTAATGGGGCGACATCAATAAATCAGGTTACATATATTCAAAGATCAACAAGTCCAGGTTATCCTGTCTTTCAATTATGTTGCATACCCATCACCCAAAGTCAGATTGTCCTCTGTCACCTTCTATCTAGTTTTCTTTGTGCCCCTCCCCCTCCCCCTTTCCCTCTCCCTTTCCCCCCTCCCCCGTAACGACCACACTCTTATCAATGTCTCTTAGTTTCACTTTTATGTCCCACCTACGTATGGAATAATGCAGTTCCTGGTTTTTTCTGATTTACTTATTTCGCTTCGTATCATGTTATCAAGATCCCACCATTTTGCTGTAAATGTTCCGATGTCATCATTTCTTATGGCTGAGTAGTATTCCATAGTGTATATGTGCCACATCTTCTTTATCCAGTCGTCTATTGACAGGCTTTTTGGTTGTTTCCATGTCCTGGCCACTGTGAACAATGCTGCAATGAACATGGGGCTGCATGTGTCTTTATGGATCAATGTTTCTGAGTTTTCGGGGTATATACCCAGTAGACGGATTGCTGGGTCATAAGGTAGTTCTATTTTCAGTTTTTTGAGGAACCACCATACTTTCTTCCATAATGGTTGTACTACTTTACATTCCCACCAACAGTGTATGAGGGTTCCTTTTTCTCCACAGCCTCTCCAACATTTGCTATTACCTGTCTTGTTAATAATAGCTAATCTAACAGGTGTGAGGTGGTATCTCATTGCAGTTTTGATTTGCATTACTCTAATAACTAAAGAAGATGAGCATCTTTTCATATATCTGTTGGCCGTTTGTACTTCCTCCTGGGAGAAGTGTCTGTTCATGTCCTCTTCCCATTTTTTTTATTGGATTGTTTGTTTGTTGTTGAGTTTTATGAGTTCTTTGTATATTTTGGATATTAGGCCCTTATCTGAGCTGTTGTTTGAAAATATCATTTCCCATTTAGTTGGCTTTCTGTTTATTTTGTTATCAGTTTCTCTTGCTGAGCAAAAACTTCTTAGTCTGATATAGTCCCATTCATCAATTTTTGCCTTCACTTCTCTTGCCATTGGAGTCAAATTCATAAAATGCTCTTTAAAACCCAGGTCCATGAGTTTAGTACCTATGTCTTCTTCTATGTACTTTATTGTTTCAGGTCTTATGTTTAGATTTTTGATCCATTTTGAGTTAATTTTAGTACAGGGGGACAAACTGTAGTGCAGTTTCATTCTTTTGCATGTGGCTTTCCAGTTTTCCCAGCACCATTTATTGAAGAGGCTTTCTTTTCTCCATTGTTTGTTCTTGGCCCCTTTATCAAAAATTATTTGACTATATATATGTGGTTTTATTTCTGGACTTTCTATTCTGTTTCATTGGTCTGAGTGTCTACTTTTCTGCCAATACCATGCTGTTTTGATTGTTGTGGCCCTATAATAGAGTTTGAAGTCAGGTATTGTAATGCCCCCAGCTTCATTCTTTTTCTTTAGGATTGCTTTGGCTATTCGGGGTTTTTTATACTTCCATATAAATCTGATGATTTTTTGCTCTATTTCTTTAAAAAATGTCATTGGAATTTTTATGGGAATTGCATTAAATTTGCATATTGCTTTGGGTAATATAGCATCTTGATTATATTTATTCTTCCTAACCAAGAACAAGGAATATTCTTCCATCTCATTATATCTTTCTCAATTTCTCTTAACAATGGTTTATAGTTTTCATTATATAAGTCCTTTACATTCTTTGTTATGTTTATTCCTAAGTATTTTATTTTTTTTGTTGCAATCGTGAAGGGGATTATTCTTTTGAGTTCGTTCTCAGTTGTTTCATTGTTGGCATATAGAAAGGCTATTTACTTCTGTATGTTAATTTTGTATCCTGCGACCTTACTGTATTGGCTTATTGTTTCTAGTAGTCTTTTTGTGGATTCTTTGGGGTTTTCGATGTATAGGATCATATCATCTGCAAAAAGTGATACCTTTACTTCTTCTTTTCCAATATGGATGCCTTTTATTTCTTTGTCTTGTCTGATTGCTCTGGCTAGAACCTCTAGTACAACATTAAATAAGAGTGGAGAGAGTGGACAACCCTGTCTTGTTCCTGATTTAAGGGGGAAAGCCTTCAGTTTAGTGCCATTGAATATGATGTTAGCTGATGGTTTATCATATATGGCCTTTATCATGTTGAGATATTTTCCTTATATACCAATTTTGTTGAGAGTCTTTTTTTTTTTTTTTAAGTAAATTTTTATTAATGGTAATGGGATGACATTAATAAATCAGGGTACATATATTCAAAGAAAACATGTCTAGGTTATTTTGTCATTAAATTATGTTGCATACCCCTCACCCAAAGTCAGATTGTCCTCCGCCACCCTCTATCTAGTTCTCTGTGCCCCTCCCCCTCCCCCTAACTCTCTCCCTCCCTCCCTCCCATGTCCTCCCTCCCCCCACCCCTGGTAACCACCACACTCTTGTCCATGTCTCTTAGTCTCGTTTTTATGTTCCACCAATGTATGGAATCATATAGTTCTTGTTTTTTTCTGATTTACTTATTTCACTCCATATAATGTTATCAAGTTCCCACCATTTTGCTGTAAATGATCTGATGTCATCATTTCTTATGGCTGAGTTGTATTCCATAGTGTATATGTGCCACATATTCTTTATCCAGTCTTCTATTGAAGGGCTTTTTGGTTGTTTCCATGTCTTGGCCACTGTGAACAGTGCTGCAATGAACATGGGGCTACATGTGTCTTCATGTATCAATGTTTCTGAGGTTTTGGGGTATATACCCAGTAGAGGGATTGCTGGGTCATAAGGTAGTTCTATTTGCAGTTTTTTGAGAAACCACCATACTTTCCTCCATAATGGTTGTACTACTTTACAGTCCCACCAACAGTGAATGAGGGTTCCTTTTTCTCCACAGCCTCTCCAACATTTGCTATTACCCATCTTGTTGATAATAGCTAATCTAACTGGGGTGAGGTGGTATCTCATTGTAGTTTTGATTTGCATTTCTCTAATAACTAATGAATCTGAGCATCTTTTCATATATTTGTTGGCCATTTGTATCTCTTCCTGGGAGAAGTGTCTGTTCATGTCCTCTTCCCATTTTTTTATTGGATTGTTTGTTTGTTTGTTGTTGAATTTTATGAGTTCTTTGTAAATTTTGGATATTAGGCCCTTATCTGAGCTGTTGTTTGAAAATATCATTTCCCATTTAGTTGGCTGTCTGTTTATTTTGATATCAGTTTCTCTTGCTGAGCAAAAACTTCTTAGTCTGATATAGTCCCATTCATCAATTTTTGCCTTCACTTCTCTTGCCATTGGAGTCAAGTTCATAAAATGTTCTTTAAAACCCAGGTCCATGATTTTAGTACCTATGTCTTCTTCTATGTACTTTATTGTTTCAGGTCTTATATTTAGGTCTTTGATCCATTTTGAATTAATTTTAGTACATGGGGACAGGCTGTAGTCGAGTTTCATTCTTTTGCATGTGGCTTTCCAGTTTTCCCAACACCATTTGTTGAAGAGGCTTTCTTTTCTCCATTGTGTGTTGTTAGCCCCTTTATCAAAGATTATTTGACCATATATATGTGGTTTTATTTCTGGGCTTTCTATTCTGTTCCATTGGTCTGAGTGTCTATTTTTCTGCCAATACCATGCTGTTTTGATTTTCATGGCCCTATAATATAGTTTAAAGTCAGGTATTGTAATGCCCCCAGCTTCATTCTTTTTCCTTAGGATTGTTTTGGCTATTCGGGGTCTTTTATAGTTCCATATAAATCTGATGATTTTTTGTTCCATTTCTTTAAAAAATCTGATAGGAATTTTGATGGGAATTGCATTAAATTTGTATATTGCTTTGGGTAATATGGCCATTTTGATTATATTTATTCTTCCTATCCAAGAACAAGGAATATTTTTCCATCTCATTGTATCTTTTTCGATTTCCCTTAACAATGCTTTGTAATTTTCATTATAAAGTTCCTTTACATCTTTGTTATGTTTATTCCTAGGTATTTTATTTTTTTTGTTGCAATCGTGAAGGGGATTATTTTTTTGAGTTCGTTTTCTAATATTTCATTGTTGGCATATAGAAAGGCTATGGACTTTTGTATGTTAATTTTGTATCCTGCGACCTTACTGTATTGGTTTATTGTTTCTAATAATCTTTTTGTGGAGTCCTTCGGGTTTTCGATGTATAGGATCATATCATCAGCAAAAAGTGTTACCTTTACTTCTTCTTTTCCGATATGGATGCCTTTTATTTCTTTGTCTTGTCTGATTGCTCTGGCCAGAACTTCTAGCACCACATTAAATAAGAGTGGAGAGAGTGGACAACCCTGTCTTGTTCCTGATTTAAGGTAGAAAGTCCTCAGTTTTATGCCGTTTAATATGATGTTGGCTGATGGTTTATCATATATGGCCTTTATCATGTTGAGATATTTTCCTTCTATACCCATTTTGTTGAGAGTCTTAAACATAAAATTGTGTTGTATTTTATCAAAAGCCTTTTCTGCATCTATTGATAAGATCATGTGGTTTTTGTTCTTTGTTTTGTTGATATGGTGTATTACGTTAACCGTTTTGCGTATGTTGAACCATCCTTGAGATTCTGGGATGAATCCCACTTGATCATGATGTATTATTTTTTTAATATGTTGTTGTATTCGGTTTGCCAGTATTTTGTTTAGTATTTTAGCATCTGTATTCATTAGAGATATTCGTCTGTAGTTTTCTTTTTTTGTGCCATCCTTGCCAGGTTTTGGTATGAGGGTTATGTTGGCCTCATAAAATGTGTTTGGAAGTATTGCTTCTTCTTCAATTTTTTGGAAGACTTTGAGTAGAATAGGAACCAAGTCTTCTTTGAATGTTTGATAGAATTCACTAGTATAACCGTCTGGGCCTGGACTTTTATTTTTGGGGAGGTTTTTAATAGTTTTTTCTATTTCCTCCCTGCTGATTGGTCTGTTTAGGCTTTCTGCTTCTTCATGACTCAGTCTAGGAAGGTTGTATTGTTCTAGGAATTTATCCATTTCTTCTAGATTGTTGTATTTGGTGGCATATAATTTTTCATAGTATTCTACAATAATTCTTTGTATATCTATGATGTCTGTGGTGATCTCTCCTCTTTCATTTTGGAATTTATTTATTTGAGTCCTGTGCCTTTTTTCCTTGGTGAGTCTTGTCAAGGGTTTGTCAATTTTGTTGATCTTTTCAAAGAACCAGCTCCTTGTTTTATTGATTTTTTCTATAATTTTTCTGTTCTCTATTTCATTTATTTCTGCTCTGATTTTTATTATCTCCTTTCTTCGGCTGGTTTTGGGTTGTCTTTGTTCTTCTTTTTCTAGTTCCTTAAGGTGTGAAGTTAAGTGGTTTACTTCGGCTCTCTCTTGTTTGTTCATATAGGCCTGAAGTGATATGAACTTTCCTCTTATTACTGCTTTTGCTGCATCCCAGAGATTCTGATATGTCGTATTTTCATTTTCATTTGTCTGTATGTATCTTTTGATCTCTGCGCTTATTTCTTCTTTGACCCATTCATTTTTTAGAAGTATGTTGTTTAGTTCCCACATTTTTGTGGGTTTTTCCCCCTCTTTTTTGCAGTTGAAGTCTAGTTTCAAGGCTTTATGATCAGAAAATATGCTTGGTACAATTTCAATTTTTCTAAATTTGCTGATATTGTCTTTGTGGCCCAACATATGGTCAATTCTTGAGAATGTTCCATGTACACTAGAGAAAAATGTATACTCTGTTACTTTGGGATGAAGTGTCCTGTAGATGTCTATCATATCCAGGTGTTCTAGTATTTCGTTTAAGGCCACTATATCTTTATTGATTCTCTGTTTGGATGACCGATGTAGAGCCGTCAGCGGTGTATTGAGGTCTCCAAGTATGATTGTATTTTTGTTAGTTTTTGTTTTAAGGTCAATAAGTAGCTGTCTTATATATTTTGGTGCTCCTTGGTTTGGTGCATATATATTAAGGATTGTTATGTCTTCTTGATTCAACTTCCCCTTAATCATTATGAAATGACCATTTTTGTCTCTGAGTACTTTTTCTGTCTTGTAGTCAGCATTATTAGATATGAGTATTGCTACGCCTGCTTTTTTTTGGGTGTTGTTTGCTTGGAGTATTGTTTTCCAGCCTTTCACTTTGAATTTGTTTTTATCCTTGTTGCTTAGATGTGTTTCTTGTAGGCAGCATATAGTTGGATTTTCTTTTTTAATCCATTCTGCTACTCTGTGTCTTTTTATTGGTAAGTTTAATCCATTTACATTTAGTGTAGTTATTGACACTTGTGGTTTCCCTACTGACATTTTATAAATTGCTTTCTGTTAGTTTTGTATCTTGTTTGATTCTTCTCTTTTGTTTTTCTATCATTTGTTTTTGTTTGTTTGTGTTCCATACTTCTTTCCTCTGTTGCTACCTTTTTTAAGTCAAGTGTTTTTGTGGTGGTTTTTTCAAGGGTGGTTACCATTAAGTAATGAAAAGGGTACCTACCATATTCATTGTAGTACCCTATCTTATGAGTATTTCTGCACTTCATCATCCTTTGCTACTGTTAATCTCCATCCTCTCCCCCTTTTTTTCCTTTGTTGTCACAGTTTAAGTTTGGTTTTATTGTGTTCTTGGTGGAGCTGTTACTTGTGGTGTTGTTTTCTTTTGTTCTTTGAATCTGGTTGGAAAACCCCCTTTAGTATTTCCTGGAGTGGGGGCTTTCTGCTGATAAATTCTCTCATCTTTTCTGTATTTGTGAATGTTTTTATATCTCCTTCGTACTTGAAGGATAGCTTTGATGGGTATAGTATTCTTGGCTGAAAGTTCCTCTCTTTCAGGGCTTTAAATATTGGGGTCCACTCTCTTCTAGCTTGTAGAGTTTCTGCTGAGAAATCTGATGATAATCTAATAGGCCTTCCTTTATATGTTGTACTCTTCTTTTCCCTGGCTGCCTTGAGAATTTTTTCTTTGTCATTGGTTTGTGTCATCTTTATTATGATGTGCCTTGGAGTGGGTTTGTTGGGGTTAAGAAAACTCGGTGTTCTGTTTGCTTCTTGAATTTGAGGCTTTAGTTCTTTTCACAGGCTTGGGAAGTTCTCGTCTATTATTTGTTTGAGTATATTCTCCATTCCATTTTCTTTCTCTTCTCCCTCTGATATACCTATTATTCTTATGTTATTCTTTCTGATGGAGTCAGACAATTCCTGTAGGGCTTTCTCATTTTTTATTATTTTTAAGTCTCTTTCTTCTTCTCTCTGTTGTGCCTCAAGTTGTTTGTCTTCTATTTCACTAATCCTATCTTCAATCTGGGCTGTTCTGTTAGCTAAGCTTGTTACCTCGTTTTTCAGCTCGTGAATTGAGTTTTTCATTTCTGTTTGATTTGTTTTTATAGTTTCAATTTCCTTGGTAATATATTCTTTGTGTTCATTGAGTTGTTTTCTGATCTCCCTAAATTGCCTTTCTGTGTTTTCTTGTATATCTCTGAGTATTTTTAAGATTTCTATTTTAAATTCTCTGTCATTTAGCTCCAAGGCTTCCAATATGTTAAGTCTTTTCTCCATAGATTTTTCCACATCTATTTGTGTTACCTCTCTTTCTTTTGTATTCATAATGTTCGATTTCCTCTTTCTTATTGGCATCTGAGGGTGGTCTTGTTGATAGCACGCAGGCGCACTCCCTCCACGGCTCCCGAGTGTGGGCGGTACTCGCTCTGGAACCGGACCGGGCTCGCGCCAGCGGCTGCTCGCCGCTCCCGAGTGTGGGCTGACTCACCACAGGTGCACTCTCTCCACGGCTTGAATGAATGTCTCTGCGGTAGCTTCCTCTACACCCTCGTTTCTCAAATTCAAGTGATAACAGTCCTTTCGCTTTCAGTTTGTGTGGAACTCCGGAATGCTCCGAGGATAAATTTTTCTTTTCTAGTTGATAAATTTGTTGTGATTTTGGGGAGATCTGTCAGAAGCGCTGCTCACGGCGCCATTTCCGTGACGTCACTCCTTGTTGAGAGTCTTAAACATAAAATTGTGTCGTATTTTACGAAAGCCTTTTCTGCGTCTATTGATAAGATCATGTGGTTTTTGTTCTTTGTTTTGTTGATATGATGTATTACGTTAACCGTTTTACGTATGTTGAACCATCCTTGAGATTCTGGGATGAATCCCACTTGATCATGATGTATTATGTTTTTAATATGTTGTTGTATTCGATTTGCTAGTATTTTGTTTAGTATTTTAGCATTTGTATTCATTAGAGATATTGGTCTGTAGTTTTCTTTTTTTGTGCCATCCTTGCCTGGTTTTGGTATGAGGGTTAGGTTGGCCTCATAAAATGTGTTTGGAAGTATTGCTTCTTCTTCAATTTTTGGGAAGACTTTGAGTAGAATAGGAATCAAGTCTTCTTTGAATGTTTGATAAAATTCGCTGGTATAGACGTCAGGGCCTGGACTTTTATTTTTGGGGAGGTTTTTAATGTTTTTTTCTATTTCTTCTCTACTGATAGGTCTGTTTAGGCTTTCTGCTTCTTCTTGACTCAGTCTAGGAAGGTTGTATTGTTCTAGGAATTTATCCATTTCTTCTAGGTTGTTGAATTTAGTGGCATAAAGTTTTTCATAGTATTCTACAATAATTCTTTGTATATCTACGGTGTCCGTGGTGATTTCTCCTCTTTCATTTTGGATTTTGTTTATATGAGTTCTTTCTCTTTTTTCCTTGGTAAGTCTTGCCAAGGGTTTGTCAATTTTATTGATCTTTTCAAAGAACCAGCTCTTTGTTCTATTAATTTTTTCTATAGTTTTACTGTTCTCTATTTCATTTATTTCTGCTCTGATTTTTATTATCTCCTTTCTTCGGCTGGTTTTGGGTTGTCTTTGTTCTTCTTTTTCTAGTTCCTTAAGGTGGGAAGTTAAGTGGTTCACTTGGGCTCTCTCTTGTTTGTTCATATATGCCTGAAGTGATATGAACTTCCCTCTTATCACTGCTTTTGCTGCATCCCATAGATTCTGATATGTCGTATTGTCATTTTCATTAGTCTGTATATATCTTTTGATCTCTGCACTTATTTCTTCTTTGACCCATTCATTTTTTAAAAGTTTGTTGTTTAGTTTCCACATTTTTATGGGATTTTTTTCCTCCTTTTTGCAGTTGAATTCTAGTTTCAAGGCTTTATGATCAGAAAATATGCTTGGTACAACTTCGATTTTTCTGAATTTGCTGATGTTGTTTTTGTGGCCCAACGTATGGTCAATTCTTGAGAATGATCCATGTACACTGGAGAAAAATGTATACTCAGTCACTTTGGGATGAAATGTCCTTAGATGTCTATCATATCCAGGTGCTCTAGTGTTTTGTTTAAGGCCACTATATCTTTGTTGATTCTCTGTTTGGATGACCGATGTAGAGCCGTCAGCGGTGTATTGAGGTTTCCAAGTATGATTGTATTTTTGTCAGTTTTTGTTTTAAGGTCAATAAGTAGCTGTCTTATATATTTTGGTGCTCCTTGGTTTGGTGCATATATATTAAGAATTGTTATGTCTTCTTGATTCAGTGTCCCCTTAGCCATTATGAAATGGCCATTTTTGTCTCTGAGTACTTTTCCTGTCTTGTAGTCAGCATTATCCGATATGAGTATTGCTACACCTGCTTTTTTTTGGATGTTATTTGCTTGGAGTATTGTTTTCCAGCCTTTCACTTTGAATTTGTTTTTATCCTTGTTACTTAGATGAGTTTCCTGTAGGCAGCATACAGTTGGATTTTCTTTTTTAATCCATTCTGCTACTCTGTGTCTTTTTATTGGTGAGATTAATCCGTTTACATTTAGTGTAATTATTGACACTTGTGAGTTCCCTATTGCCATTTTATAGATTGCTTTCTGTTAGTTTTGTGTCTTGTTTGATCCTTCTCTTTCGTTTTTCTATCTTTTGTTTTTATTTGGTTGTATTCCATACATCTTTCCTCTGTTGCTATCTTTTTTATCTCATGTGCTTCTGTGGTGGTTTTTTCAATGGTGGTTACCTTTAAGTAATGAAAAGGGTTCCTACCCTGTTCATTGTAGTGCACTATTTTGTGAGTACTTTTGCACTCCATCGTCCTTTGCTACTGTTAATCTCCATCCTCTCCCCCCTTTCTTTTTGTTGTTGTCACAGTTTAAATTTGGTTTTATTGTGTTCTTCTTGGAGCTTTTACTTGTGGCTTTATTTTTTTTTTTTTGTTCTTTGTATCTGATTGGAGAACCCCCTTTAGTAATTCCTGGAGTGGGGGTTTTCTGATGATAAATTCCCTCATCTTTTCTGTATCTGTGAATGTTTTTATTTCTCCTTCATATTTGAAGGATAGCTTTGATGGGTATAGTATTCGTGGCTGAAAGTTCCTCTCTTTCAGGACTTTAAATATTGGAGTCTACTCTCTTCTAGCTTGTAGAGTTTCTGCTGAGAAATCTGATGATAATCTAATGGGCCTTCCTTTATATGTTGTATTCTTCTTTTTCCTGGCTGCCTTGAGAATTTTTTCTTTGCTGTTGGTTTGTGCCAATTTCATTATGATGTGCCTTGGAGTAGGTTTGTTGGGGTTAAGAAAACTCGGTGTTCTGTTTGCTTCTTGAATTTGAGGCTTTAGTTCTTTCCACAGGCTTGGGAAGTTCTCATCTATTATTTGTTTGAATATGTTCTCCATTCCATTTTCTCTCTCTTCTCCCCCTGATATACCTATTATTCTTATGTTATTCTTTCTGATGGAGTCAGATAATTCTTGTAGGGCTATCTCTTTTTTTTAAATTTTTGAGTCTCTTTCTTCCTCTCTCTGTTGTGCCTCAAGTTGCTTGTCTTCTATTTCACTAATCCTCTCTTCTAGCTGGCCTGTTCTATTAGCCAAGCTTGTTACCTCGTTTTTCAGCTCGTGAATTGAGTTTTTCATCTCTGTTTGATTTGTTTTTATAGTTTTAATTTCCTTGGACATATATTCTTTGTGTTCATTGAGTTGTTTTCTGAGCTCCCTAAATTGCCTTTCTGTGTTTTCTTGTATATCTCTGAGTACTTTTAGGATTTCTATCTTGAATTCTCTGTCATTTAACTCCA
This sequence comes from Saccopteryx leptura, assembly GCF_036850995.1. NCBI lineage: Eukaryota > Metazoa > Chordata > Mammalia > Chiroptera > Emballonuridae > Saccopteryx > Saccopteryx leptura. The sequence continues at coordinate 44,668,329 of NC_089510.1, forward strand.
AGGTTTCCAATATATTAAATTTTTTCTCCATAGATTTTTCCTCATCTATCTGTGTTACCTCTCTTTCTTTTGTATCCATGATATTCGATTTTCTCTTCCTTAATGGCATCTGAGGGTGGTTTTGTTGATAGTATTAATGAGATTTAATAAAAAATAAAAAGTTAAAAAAATAAAAAATCGAAAAAAGATGTTTTTTTTAAACTAATAATGAAATAAATAAAAATAAAATAAAATAAAAATTTAAAAAAAGGAAATTATTCCCCCCTCCTTTTTTTCCTCTCCTCTCCTCTTCCCTCTTTCTTGAGAAAATCTTGTGGTGAACTGTGAATTATATTGCATTTAATAGAAGAAACAATGCCTGTAATGGAGGGCCTGAATTGGGGAAAAGTTATAAAGGGGCAAGAAAAAAAATAATAATAAAAAAATAAAATAAAAAATAAAAAAGGGGGGGTATGGACCCACAAAAAGCAAGTAATGAAAAAATTTGGATCAAGAATAAAATGATTTGCGTTTAGGTGTTGGTTGACTAAGAGTTATGATGAGAGGAGTAAGAGGGAAACAGGGAAATGGGGGGACAAATTAAAAAATTACTATTTTATTTAGTGGAACAAGAGCTTGATAAAATGGAGAGCCAGGGATGGGAGCACTGCTAGTGAGTTAAAAAGGTGAAGTAAAAACCCCCCAAAATTCCACAAACATAAGTTTGAGTCCCAGATAAAATAATTTGTTTGTTATTGAGGTTTGAATGAGAGGAGACATAAAGGAGAAAGGAAGAAACTAATATAGAGGGAGAAAAGAAAGAGAGAGAGAGATAGAAAAAGAGGGAACCACTAAAAGAAGAAAAAAGAAAAAAGAGGAGAGAGAGAGAGAGAGAGTTAAGGGTTTTGGAGTGCAAACCTCATAGAGAGAAAGGAAGAGGAAAGAAAAGATAATGGGAGATGTAACACTTATGGGTAGTGTAGTTCAAGGAGAGGAGAGAGTAAGACCGGTAGAGAGTTAATCGGCCAAATTGGAGGAGGAAAAAAAAAATCAAGGATGAAGATAAGAGAAGCAAACGAACAAATATAATAAAATGGGATAGGTTATAAAGTCTGCAGATTATTCTGATTTTGAGAGGTTATCTTCTTGCTTTTTCTTTTCTCTCCCTCTTCCTGGTTGGTGACTCTGTACCCCGGGTTCTGCCCCTTTGGCACGCTCAGGTAGAGGTTTGCAGTTGATAAGTCTCTATGGCGATGTCATGTATTGTGCTTCAGTCTCGTTGGCAGTCGAGGCTCATCAGCATTTATATGCTCCAACAGTGAGAGAGTCTGTGTTCCTGGAGCCTCTCTCCTAGTTTTTCCTTCCTCAATTAGTAGCCTGAGAATCCAGCTATGGGGTTGATGCTGCCTTTGCCTGTATAGTAAGAGGCTCAAAGAGCTGGCAACTCCCCACTCTATTCCCACTCAGCACAGGGCTCTGGGTAAGGCTCAGTCAGTCAGAGCCGCTAGCATAATCAGGCGGGGTTTCCGCCCACTCAAAGACCTCTGGCTCTGCCACTCTGTCCGGTAACACAGGCGGGCCCCCACTCCCGGGGTGCTTGGAGGAAACTCTCGATCACTATCTGCGTGCGCAGACCAGGATGTTAGACCGGAAGTCTCTCCCTCTGAGTGAAACCCCCTGCCCGCACTGAAAAGTTCCAGTGATGGAAATGGCTCTCGCTCCGTCCCCGTGTGCGGCTTTTTCAAGGCGCTGGGGCGGCCTGAGACTCCGCCCTCAGCCCACACAAAGGCCCCCGACTCTGCCCCTCCATGGGACAACACGGGCTCCCACTCCGAGGTGCTGGGAGGAGTCTCCTGCCCACTCTCCGTGCGCGCAGACCAGGATGTGAGGCCGGAGTCTTGCCCTCTGAGTGAAACCTCCTGCCCGCACTGAAAAGTTCCAGTGTTGGAATTAGCTCTCACTCCCTCCCTGTGTGCGGCTCTCCCAGGGTGCTGGGGCGGCCCGGAGGCTTTTGGCCCACACAAAGGCCCCAGACTCTGCCCCTCTGTGGGATAACACGGGCAGGCACTGCCGAGGCACTAGGAGGAATCTCTCGCTCACTATCTGCGTGCGCCGACCAGGAGATCAGGTAAAATGGCTACCCTGCTTGTCTTTCTTTGTCTGGGTTTGGCGCGAGTGTTAGCTGTATTGCCTGGGTTGTCACAGGAACAGTTTTTCCTCCGCTTGGATCTCCGTGCCACAGCCTGGTTCGGCCGTTTGTGCCGCGGCCTGGATCTATTCACCCCCTTTGCCCACCTTAGTTTCTATATTCTCAGTTTCCAGTGAAAACCGCCCTGTTTAGGTTAGTGAGGAAGGCGGAGCATTTCTTACTCCCTATTTCCTTTGGGGTTTGGTTATATATTTAGCCAATTTTTCGCTCGATCATACCTTTGGGTGTATTGCGAAACATCTGGAGGCTCCAAGGATAGGTTTTTCTGTTTCTGGTTGAAGATCTTGTTGAGGTTTGGGGGAGATTTATCAGTATCACTTCCTACCCCGCCATTACTCTGACATCATCTCCCAGCTTTTTTTTTTTTTAAGGAGTTTTATCTGCTTGAACTCAAAGGGATAGGTTAAAATGAAAAGAGCTCTCTGAACCACCACCTTACTATTGGCAGGAAAGAGTCTGAAAGTATGTATACTCATCTGCAAGTATGAGCCATTATTTATAGAAAGAAAGGCCATCTCAGAAAGTGGAGCCAAAAATCCAGAAAGGTTAAAGAGTGGAGGAGAGCAATGGGTTAAGGAACCACACTCCTGGGAACACAACAGATATTGTCTTTCTCCAAGTGACATGTGCCTAGATTACAGACTTGCTTTAGAGAAACAACTACCGTATTTTTTCGCTCCATAAGATGCACCTGACCATAAGACACACCTGGGGTTTTAAGGAGGAAAATAAGAAAAAAAAATATTCTGAACCAAATGGCGTGTTGAAATATTTAATAAAATACCGTATTTTTCGCTCCATAAGACGCCCGGGCATTTCCCCCTCCACTTTTAGGGGGAAAAATGTGTCTTATGGAGCAAATGATACAGTATATACCTTCTGCCTCTTTCCCCTGTTGCTATATTTGAAAGGAAATGTCTACTGAGGTTGTCCTTTCTTGTTTTCACCATTGAACATTGAATGTGTGGGGCTGATAACTTGTTTTAGTTCATAGCTCTCTTAATCTGAGGAATCATACCCAAGAGACCTCATCTGCACCTGAAACTGATTTGTATGAAAGGATTCTAGATACAAAATCTGAACCTGATGCTGAAATGAGTATTATTGTGTTGTTCCTGGGAAGGAGGAAAGTATGATTTCAATGTAGAAGAGACATGAATCACTGAGGTCCAAAAGGCAAACTGTGGTGTCCTCTCATATTGGTGGCCCCCAATGATCCATGCTGCTAGGTATTTACACCCTGGTGTAGCCCTCCTCTGCACTGTCTCTAGGATTGGCAAGTAACTTGTGTTGGCCAATAAGAGTTTAGCAAAATGGTGCAAGCAGAGGCTTGATATAAGCACTTGCACTCTAGAGCTTAACCTCTTGGTACACTACCTCCTGGAAGCCATAGTCCAAGCTGTAGAAGAACTTGGACTAGACTATTGAATAATGAGAAGTTATGTGGAGAGAAGCTCTAGAGGATGAGAAGCCATTTTAGATGTTCTATCTCTAGGTGAACCAGCCACATGAGTGACCTCAGTTAAACTGTGAGGAACAGCAAAACTGCCCTACCAAGTCAATCAGTCGGTCAATTCACAGAATCACAAAAAATGATAAAGCATTGCTGTTTTAAGCCAAAGAATGGCAAACATAGCCTGCAGAACAAATTTGGCCTACCATCCATTTGTAAAAAAAGTTTTACTGAGACACTGTTGTGCCCCGTTACTTACATATCAGGTATGGCTGCTTTTGCATTACAATGGCAGAACCCACATAGCCCCTAAAGCTAAAATATTTACCATGCAACCTTTACAGAAAAGGTTTACTGACCCATGTCTTAAGCCACTAACCTCATCAGTGATGTGGCAGTGGGTTAAAGAAAGAGGCGTTTTGACTAATGAAACTAGAGAAAAGCATACATTTGAACTAAAAATAAGTATTGTTATAACAAAAGAAGAGAATGGAGGAAGAGAGTAAGGAGAGAAGACAGGACAAAATGCCTGCAGAGAGAGATGAGATAAAGGAAGAAAACTCAATTTAAAAAGTGAGAAGAATTGAGAAAAAGGAATAGGTTTCCCGAAGAGTGGCTATTATAATCAAGAGCAATGTCCGACATAAAAACGAGACTAAGAGACATGGACAAGAGTGTGGTGGTTACGGGGGGGGGGGGAGGAAAGGAAGGAGAGGGAGAGGGGGAGGGGGAGGGGTACAAAGAAAACTAGATAGAAGGTGACAGAGGACAATCTCTCTTTGGGTGATGGGTATGCAACAGAACTAAATGACAAGATAACCTGGACATGTTTTCTTTGAATATATGTACCCAGATTTATTGATGTCACCCCATTAAAATAAAAATTTATTTATTAAAAAAAAAAAAGAGTAATGTCCGAACCTTGAATTATTTTTGGTTAATAGCTATAAAGCCATGTTTTTGTTTTATAAGTGGTCTCTATATTACAATTAGTGAAAGCATCAGTGCTAGTTGTCATCACAACATTTATTTTCCCTTAATCTGTGCTCAAAAGATGATTTTTTTTTATCAAGTGTACAATACGCTCAGCTGAACTGCTAATGACTCCAGATTACTTTCAGCAAGAAGTTACGTCATGGTCAGTTCCTCAGGCTGCTATACCAAAATACCATGAGGGTGGCTTATGAACAACAGGAATTTATTCCTCACAGTTCTGGAGGCTTGGAAGTCCCAAAATCAAGACTCCAGAAGATTCAGTATCTGATGAAAGCCTGTTTTCTGGTTCTAGCTGTAACCTCACAGGGCAAAAGGGCAAAAAAGCTCTCTCTGGCCTCTTTTATAAGGACACTAATTCCATTTATGTGGGCTCTGTCCTTATGACCTAATCATCTCTCCAAAGCTCCACCTCCTAATACCATCACATTAGCATTCGATTTTCAACATATGAATAGATACCATCACATGATTCAGTTCTGGCCAATGATATGCAAGTAAAAATCACTGATAGGGCCTTCATATAAGACAACTGGCTTTTAGCTTTCTTTTGCCCTTTTCTTGTGTTTCACTCGTTCTTCTGCTTGGAACTTGGGTGTGATTTGCATATTTCTAACTATCATCTTATAACCACAAAAATGGAAGCCCTGAGCTAGAGATGGTAAGGCAGGAAGATAGAATGAGCCTAGGCCAGATCAGCCTTGTACTGCCTACCTGCATACTTTCTGTTCTGTGAGAAGAATGAATTTCTTCTCTGTTTATGTCATTATTTGAGGGGTTTCTGTTACAGCATCCATAAATCATACCTAATATAGATTGTGTCCTTGTCTTTTCTTAGAAATCTAGCACTATCTTCAAAAAGTTGGCAGATCAAAGGGTGAAGGGTTAGGCTACAATATGAAAACGCTCTTTTTCTTTTGAGCCATAATTCAGTATCAATCAAGCAGCCCCTACTTTTATCATTTCATAAATGATAAAGAATAAATGCATTCTTCTGATATTTTGACTTGTTGGGAGTGATATATAGAAATTAATTATTAGAAAACCTATATTAGACTACTCAAACTACATATATTAAATTTCCCTTAAATTGCTCATTTCTTTTGATCCACTAATAAAGTAGGTAGAATATGTTTTAGTATGAAAATATCTATGATACCATTACAACAAAAACCCTGAGCCTGTTTTACTTTTTCTTTTCTTTTTTTTTTAAACTTATGACTTGACTGAATTCTGCAATAACCTGCAAAGCGATCTACTCCTCTGGAGTGTTTTTCCTGACACCAACCAGTTCTTCATTTTTCTGACACCAACTTGGTATCCAACAATTCAATTCAATTATGACGTTAGCTACTAGGAATTAGCCCAGCCTTCACAGGTTAAGGGCTCAGTCTCACCGCCTGCCCCCACTTCAGACACCAGTCCTAGACCACCAGTACTATTAACCAACCAACAATAAATTGCATTTCCCATGACTCCCTCCATGGGCTCAGTAATTTGTTAGAATGGCTGACAGAGCTCAGGAGAACATTTTACTTATGTTTACCAATTTCTTTTTTTTTTTTAAATCTTTATTTATTCATTTTAGAGAAGAGAGAGAGAAAGAAGGGAGGAGCAGGAAGCATCAACTCCCACATGTGCCTTGACTGGGCAGGCCCAGGGTTTTGAACCGGTGACCTCAGCATTCCAGGTCGACGCCCCATCCACTGCGCCACCACAGGTCAGGCATGTTTACCAATTTCTTATAAGAACAAAACTCAGAAGAGCTGATGGGAGAGCCGCATAGAGCAAGGCATGGGCAGCCAGGGCACAGAGCTCCTGTGCTCTTTTTGGGTCTCCCACCCTCCCAGCAAGTGGATGTGCTCAGCAACCCAGGAGCTCTCCAAACCTCAGCACACTCAAGAGTTTTTATGACCCAAAAGTCCTACCTCTTCTCACCAAGTTTAAGGGATGGGGCTGAGAGTTTCTATCCTCTCAGAAAATATTTAGTCTCTCCGGTGATCAGCCTCTATCCTGAGGCTAAGACTCCCACCTTAGCTACCTCATTAGCATAAACTCAGGTATGATTATAATGGGCTTCTACTGAATAATAAAATGCACTCCCATCACTTAGATCTTAGGGAATTTCATTTAGGAGTGCTGTGCCAGAAACTGGGAACAAAGACCAAATATATTTCTATTTATTTATTTATTTATTTATTTATTTATTTATTTATTTATTTATTTTTGAGTGAGAGGAAGAGTGGCAGAGACAGACTCCTACATGTACCTCCACTAGGATCCACCCGGAAAGCCCACTAGGGGGCAATACTCTGCCCATCTGGGGCCCATGCCCCATTATAACCAGAACCATTTTTTAGGTCTAAGGCGGAGGCCATAGAGCCATCCTCAGCCTGGGGCCAACTCGCTCCAGTAGAGCCATGGCTGCAGGAGGGGAGGAGGAGAGAGAGAGAGAACTAGAGGGGGAGGAATGGAGAAGCAGATGGGCACTTCTCCTGTGTGCCCTGACTGGGAATTGAATCCAAGACATCCATACACTGGGCTGATGCTCTACCACTGAGCCAGCTGGCCAGGGCCCAAATATATTTCTTTTCATTATTATTATTATTATTATTATTATTATTATTATTTAGGGAGAAAGACAGAGACAGGAAGGAAGACAGATGAGAAGCATCTACTTATAGTTGTGGCACCTTAGTTGTTCATTAATTGCTTGTTATACCTGCCTTGACCAGGGTGCTCTAACTGAGCCAGTGACCCCTTGCTCAAGCCAGCAACCTTTGGGGTCAAGCCAGCAACCATGGAATCATGTTGATGATACTATACTCAAACCAGCAACTCTGCACTCAAGCTGGTAAGCCTGTGCTCAAGCTGGCAATCTTGGGGTTTCAAACCTGGGACCTGAGGGTCCCAGGTTGACACTTCATCCATTGTGCCACCACTGGTCAGGCCAAATATATTTCTTATTATACCACACGCCTTATTCCTTTCTTCTTCTTCTAACTAACTTACCATAACAATGACATATACACAAATTCTATAGTGTAATTTTCCAAGCAGTTAATGAGTATGAATTTCATAAAATCTTTAACTTTTATGCCTGTTAGAAAAAGCAATAGCAATCTATTTTTAAACTCTGCAGATAATCCTTCAGTCTATTTGATCAAAGTCACATCAGTCCTGTCTGACATTTAAACCACAAACTCTCCATAACATTCAGGTTTTTCCAGGAAGATGGAAAACATTTTGCATGAAGGAAAGTGTAAAAGGCCCTTAGCCTGGGTCAATCTACTCAGAGAGATGAATTCCCCAAAAGATGGATCACCTATTTATAAGGAGGAAAATTTTCCCCTTCCTTAGCTTGTCAAACCTTTCAGAGTCTTTGACATTTCTGAATAGCCCAGTTCAGGGCAGAAAAAAAATGTTATTTCTTTTTTTTTTTCCATTTTATAGTAATTTTATTAAATTGATTTGGATATATTGTAGGTCAAATAATATTTTTGAAAGATACCAATTATGGAATTTAAACCTCAACATAAAATTAATAGCATTAAAACTATTAGTCATATTTCCCAGCAACAGCATGATGAAAATTCAACCACGTAGAAGGGTAGAACTCTAGGACCAACTAGAAACTCAGAAATCATTTAGCCTAATATCCTAATTATGTGAGAAAACTAGACGCAAAGGTTAACTGATAGACCCTGGTCAGTTAGCTCAGTCAGTTAGAGAGCATCATCTTTAAACAACAATGTTGTGAGTTCCAGCTCAGGTCAGGGCACACAAGGGAAGCAACAAATGAATGCATAGCTAAGTGGAACAAAAAATGAATGTTTTCCTCTCTCTTTTTCTCTCCCTCTCCTGTCCTATCTATGTCTCTCTAAAATCAATCAATTAAAAATAATAATAAATAAATGTTTAAGTGATCTGTCCAAGCTCACATACCTAACAGGAATAGAGCTATAAATTAAACCAATTTTTCCTGAAACTAAAATTCTCTGAATATTTCAACTGGCTCTCTATCAGCTGAAAGTCTAGGCCTTTCTAACACTTCACGCGACTGTGTCAGGAGTGATAAGACACAGCAGAAAGTCGTTGTGGAGGATTTCAGGCCTGGAAGGAGGGGCTTTGTCCCATAATTGAGCTAATCCTCCTCTCTTTGTGAAGAGAAGGTGTGAGACAAGACGTAACTCCCCAAAGGTTGGTCACAATGTCTGGAGAAAAACACAGACAGTGACCAATTAACCCCAAGTCCCATCTCTTTTCAGGGCCTGCCAACGAAACTGTGTGTTCCTTTTAAATCTCCTTTATGTATTGAGGTTTTAGTTATGCAAAAACCGCTTCCAGTCAAGCAGAAGAAAATTCAGATAGGAGAAAATCAAGCTTTTTCTCAGTATTTCCATGACTATTTTGAGCAGTTCATTTTCCAACCTCTCTGACAGTTGACAGACACCATGGATATGATCACCCATTTCAGAGCTTCACAGATCCTCAATTTCCCTCAGAGACTTCCTGAGCAAAAGAACGACATGTGGGAAATCAATGAAAACAAGAATGAGAAGAGAAACAAAGTTAAAAATTAGTCACCTTTTGAACTTGTCATTGGGGACTTTTAGTCCTCCCAGGCATCCCCAAACTACAGCCTGAGGGCCGCATGTGGCCCTCTGAGGCCATTTATTTGTCCCCCCACCACACTTCCGGAAGGGGCACCTCTTTCATTGGTGGTCAGTGAGAGGAGCACTGTATGTGGCGGCCCTCCAACGGTCTGAGGGACAGTGAACTGGCCCCCTGTGTAAAAAGTTTGGGGACCCCTCCTCCACATAAGTTTTTAATATCTAGCCAAAAAGAAAAAAAGGCCTATAAACATCAGATACTGAGAAATACAATGCCCATTGCCTGGTATTTCTATCTGACCTGGAGATTGACAGCTCTCTAGATTATGCAGATGATCATTTGGGTTCATATAGACTAAGGGTAAGATGAAATCTATACATCGGACAAAAGTTTGAGTCAGCTATGCTCACTGAAATTCTACTGTCTAGAAGAGACAACCTCGGGAGTCTGAGACTCTGAAAATAGAAGACCTTTATGGACTGTTGAGTATGTTAAAGTTTAGGGGAGTCAGGGAGCTCCCCAGACCATAGCTAGTTTCTGCCTAAAGTGCTCTGTTCTTCACATATTCAGAGCCCACCCACCCACCATACTGCCTTGCTTAGAACTTTGTCTCTCTTATTTCAAGTACCCCCAATAGCAGCTGCCTACCCTGACCCCTATCATGCCCTCACCTTCCCACCATTAATCCTTATAATCAGTTCCTTGCTTCAATTGGTTGGACCTGACCTCATCTGACCTCAACTGCCATCTGTTCCTGTAGTGGAGCTGAGGCACAAGCACACTGTATCTGTAATCCAGTTATTGCAGTGAGGCTCCCATCACTACCATTTAATTATAACTGCCAAGAAAAGGTAGCCTGCATCCACACACATGCACTCATGTGCATATGCGCACAAACATACCCACAGGCGCACAAACGCAAACACAGCTCAACACTGAAAGCTCATCGATCGCTGAAAAGAGAATTCCTAGAAAACAAAGATCTTCTGATTTTTCCTTGCCTTCTTTCTTAAAGCTATATTTTTAATGTAAAATTTTTTCTTCAGTAAAACGTTTTTTTTTCAGGACATAAAGGTTTTACAAAATTATTTTTAGTACCTAATATATCAAGTCATGCAGTTAATTCTGATCATTTTATTCAAGAAATCAGTAAAAAAAAAAAAAAAGTCTGGTTTTTTTTGGACTAAATGCACACAAAATATTAGCGTACCAAATATTTCCCTGGCCAGCTGGCTAAGTGGATAGAGCATAGACCTGGCTAATGGACATCTCAGGTTCAATTCCTAGTCAGTGCACACTGGAGAAATGATCATCTGTTTCTCCTCCCTCTCTTCCTTCTCTCCCACTTCCCGTCCCGCAGCCAGTGGCTTGATTGGTTCAAGTGTCGGCCCCTGCACTGAGAATAGCTGGGTTGGTCCAAACGGTGGCCTCAGGTGCTAAAAATAGCTTAATTGATTCAAGCATTGGCCTTAGATGGGGTTGCCGGGTGGATCCCAGTCAGGGCTCATGCAGGAATCTATCTCACTATCTCCCTTCCTCTCACCTGAAAATAAAAAAGATTACCAAATAATTAAATTATATTTGATGAAATGTTGTGTATATCCAATCTGTATAAGCTAAGGAATATAAAACAATGCTAAAACTTAGTAGAATGGGACCACTATAGAAAAATGGGAAAATTAAAACTGGATATACAGTTAAGTAAAATCACAGAGGGAAATAATAAATCAGTCAATTTGCAAGATATAGACATGATATATCCAAAAACAGATAGTTTAAGTATTTAGATGTGGATTATAGCTAACTTAAAAACACACAGGCAGAGATATATGTAAGCTAAATATATATCTAAGTAAATTACAAAAAACACATGCATCTATTATATTTTTGTGTAAAATGTAATTTTTACTAGTATTCTGTTTGAGTTAATACTTTCAAAGAGAAGGCAAATTGAAAGACTCATATAAATGTAGCAGAAAAAATAAAATATAGAAAAATAGTTTTACTAATGGCATAATTAATAAGTAGAAATATAAAATAAATGATTACAAAAAATGAAGTACTAATTGCTTTAGAAATCTGTCACTGACAAGATAAATTGACAAAAGTAAAGTTGACAAAGCAATGGCAAGGAGCAAGCTAGAGATAAGCACTTCGGGAGCTGAGTATTTCTTAGTAATCAGAGTGGAAGAAATGCGTTTGGGCCAAAAAGGCAGAAAAACTAGGAGCCAGCATTTGTCTGGCAATCTTGTCTGTGTAGCTTTACTGAACTGATCAAAACATTGCCAATTTGTTTTGTTGTGTTTCTGCTATTATAATGGATAGTTACTGAGCAATTGATTGTATCATTGCGCAGTTGATTGAATTTGGTCATTAAGATGGATGAAATGATTGGACCAAGTGTTTCATGGTCTGGCGATTTTGGTCACCTTAATGACCCAGTTGTATTGACTATGCAGAAACCTGACCAACATGCATTCTCTCCATCTCCAACTGATATAGTCCTATAATCCATATACTGTCCTTAAAGCTGTTTCCATGCTCTTGATTTTTTTTTTTTTGTCTCAGAGAACTAAGGTACTGCTAACGAGGATCTAAAATTCACACAAAACAGTAACGTAACTATATTAAGACATACAAATCTGTAAACATATTGTAGATAACAAGTTCATGAATACTACCTACTACTGAGATGCTTTTTTAAAAAGCTTCAGGATAAACTTTTCCTATAGAATTTATCATATTAAGGTTTGTAGGTCCTAACATGCCTTCTATCCCCACCCCGGTATAATTTTAGGTCCAACATTAAGTGTAAATTGGATTCTAGCAACAGCAGGGTGTGATGCCCTGATCTTCTGCCTGTATTCACTAGTGCTGCCGACACTTGAGAGGCTTTGCCTTCTCCCATCCTGAGCCAGTGCTGAGTGAGGCTGGTGAAACCTTGAATTAATTCCTGACTCCTAGACCTGAGGCACAAAAATTTAACTGTGGTTGTTGGGTTTTGTTCATGCCTCACACATATACTTTACTGCCCCTCAGATCCAAGCACTGGAATTCCAGAGTAAGCCCTGCGTTTCTGGGTGGCTTATGTCATAGAACTACCCTTAATATTGGTCATGGCCATGTTATCTCACTTCTGCCTAATTTCCTCCTCCTTGGTTTGCAAACAGTCATCCAGAGAGAGTCATCCCTTCCCTGTGACTAGAGCCCTACTCGGAACTGCAGTACATCTGGCCACGGCCTGGACCCCACCTGGCACCTGTCAGCTCTCCACCACAGGAACTGGAGTTTTGCCCAAACACAGTCTTCTGGCAGGGATTCTGCAACATATGTGCACAATTCCCAGAACCATGACTGCCACCTGCCTACCTCCCAAGGGCTCACCCACTGCTGTGCCCTGTCCTACCAAATTGGACCTTGTGCCCAAGATTGTTTGAACCATGCCTGAGCTTGCTCCCTGATTCTCAGCTGGGCTTCCTCCTTGCCCTTTCTGAGACTAATGCTATAGCCCATCTCTATGGCTCCTTCTCTACTAGCCTGATGCTTCTGATACCTAGCATATTTTTTCATGTAAAATCCACTCAAATTTTAACCTAATGGAGGAAACATCAAACTGGGGACCAGAAAACCAGGGAGTCTAGCATTGTTGCAAACATTAACTAGTCATTTTGACTTTCTTAGTCTGTTAAATGCACTGATGAAGGCTGTTGGAGCCCTTGATGCTAGAAGCTCAATTAAGTTCTGATCTCATTTATGACAAGGCTTAAGATTTGGTTTAGAAATGTGAACAAATTATAAAATGACCACAAACCAGTATACAGTCAATATTATACATTCTGATTTAGTTCTATGTAGTATTATATGTATGATCTAGAAAAGGCAGTTAACAAAACATGGGTGTAATTTGCAAGTTATATTATAATATATTAAATATTTATCAGCACTGGTAAAGAAAAAATTATATAAATGAGGCTAAAGAGGTTAGAAATATGAGTAGAAAATATAAGATTTTTACCTACAAAAATGACAACAACTATGTCACGAGAGAAAAATTATTCAAAACAGATGCTGTGTAAGTAGGAAAGGCACCGGAAACACTGTTTAAACTATCTATAGACACATGTTTGATAAACTTTTTGAACTAAGAAAACCATGGAGTAATGTAAGGTAAAAAACAATATGTATTGGGAAACATAGAACAGTGATCAGATACCTAATCTTAAGGCAGATAAGAGTTGGTGTTATATCCCCTTCTCTCTTTCTCTCACTATGGAGGGGTTTTGTGTTTTTTTTTAAAGATACTTTTCTAATTTCCCTGCTGTCTAGATATGACCATTCCACTCAGTTCTGTCCAATATGACATTGGGCAAAATTTTCCCAGAGGGTTCTGGTAAAGTTGCTCCTTTGTTACAAAAGAGACAGATATCAGTGCTGCCCTCTTCCCCTCTTACTACTGCCTGGAAGTGTCCGTAATACCTGGAGCTGCAGCAGCCATTTTATCACCAGAAGAAACACACAAAGGATAAACAAAACAAAATGAATCAAAACAACAGACAAACAAAACCATTAAATATAACAAAGAAAAATGGAAAAATATCTCAGTCCCTAATGATTCTCTCCAAAAGATGAATGAAATTACCTACCTCCACTTTTCTTGCTATAAAATACATAATGATTTGTTTTTAAAGTTATCATCAACTGAGTTAGTTATAACTCTAAAACCTTCCTGATACATCCCTTTTGTCCCTGGTTTTGTATCAGTACACATACATATATACTCCAAAATTTTTTACCCAACAGTAATGACTCATACATAAATGACAAGTAATGTCTATAGTACCATTTCTGTGGCAGTAGAGTTGGATTTGAAATTTAAAAATTTTTTTTCAAAAATTAAAAGGAAGAGAAAAAAGTTTACCCAATGAAAAAATGATTTTAATATTGGTACATTTATTTAGAGTGAATATTGAAATTCTAGTTTGAGAATCTAGATGAACAAGTACTGATCCCCAAAAGCCTGCATCAATTCACAAAGAATAAATCAGGCTACTTGCTACATTTTTTCTTTGATTGAAGTATAAAACATTAATAAGGGGAAGTTATTCAATGAACATATACTGAGTTACCTAAGATGTGCTTGATCATGTTCTAAGAACTGAAGAAGCAAAGACAAATAAAATTCAATTATTTCTTTTAAGAAATTTGTTAGTTTCGCAGTTTCCATATAATGATGAAAATAGGTGTGTGATAAGTGCTGGACTGGGACCTGCTTAAGAAAAAATAATAGCATAAAAAATGGTAGCATGAAGAATGTGGTCATGCACACAGAAGAGAGATTATTTTAGCTGTTAGTTAGAAGAATGAGAATTTTTTTAATAAGCACTGGGGAAAAATTATTCATTGAATCAAAGTCGGTATGTGTACCGGCATAAAAATAATTAAGACATAGTACTCTTTGAAAAATGCACTGAATTCAGTGTTTAGTAATGTCCTTGGAGAAGGAGATGAGCAGGCTGTGTGATGGTGTAACATTTGGACTTTTTCTGCAGTTAACTGGGAGTTACTGTGGGATATTAAGTAGAGGATGTAAAGCCAGTAGGCAGGGCCAGCATCACAGCAGCCCAGCCAGTGCAGGTTCGCATTGGATTCGGACAGTCGGTAAAGAAACAACGGAGCCACAAACTGGTGGGCCATAGTCTTTAATCCTAGCTTGCACCCGGCAGGCAAGTAAAAAAAATACACACTGGGCTCCAAAACCCAATCACATTCAGTGCTCACAAAGCCACTGACTTATCCAAGTTTCCTAGAATCAAAGGTTTCTAGCTCACCAGCCTTATTCTCCTCAGTTCCCCATCTCCTTCCTTATCCCAGATACAAACTCTGTACAAACTGGCATCTCACTCAGCACTCCGCCATCTTGGCTGCTTTTCCTCGCCTCCTCCACATGGCCTTCTTCCGCTGCTGGCTCTACTTTCTCTGCTCTCTCATGCTAACCTCAGGAACCAAGAGCGCAAGCTCCCGTTCTACCCCTATTTTATAGTGTAGCTTCACAACCTTTAATCCAATATACAAAATAGGGAAGTCTCCACTACAAAGTCACTTCTCTGAGGCATGATTGGATTGTACTGCCCCACATCAAAAAGGGTAGGAAAGGCCCAATCCCAAAACCAAGCCCCAGGCCACAATGATCCTGTCTGCCCCCCCCACACATTAATATCACCTGGGCGACGGCATCTCTAACAAAGTGAGCATAATACATTCCATCCGCCCAACAGAGGATATCTGTGTTCTTGTAGTGTCATGGTAAAAAGATGACTCTGGGGAGATTATAACATGGAGACAGAGTAGGAAGACATCCCAACTGCCACCTCCCAGGACCAAGTTGGATTACAACTAAACTTAAGGACAATCATCTTGAAAAACCAACTTTGGACTAAATAAAGACGAGTCTATAACCAAGGATCACATAAGAAGCCACATTGAAACTGGTAGGAAGGGTGGAGGGTGAACGGGGCTGCCTGGCTCCCAGGAGCGAGTGGCAGCAGAGGGTCTGGAGGGACTCTCACTGCAGGGAGGTTCACCCTAAGAGGTGAGGCTCTGTAAAGCCAGTAGCCAAGGCCACCATCACAGCCACCTGGCCCATGCAGGTTCGCATTAGATTCAGACAGATGGTAATGAAACAACGGAGCCAAAAACTGGTGAGCCATCAGCTTTTATCCTAGCTTGCACCCAGCGGGCAAGAAATACACACAGTGGGAAAACACTTCCCTTTTCATTCAGGGCTCCCAAAGCCACTGACCTATCTGAGTTTCCTAGAATCAGAGGTTTCTACCTCACCAGCCTGATTCACCTCTGTTTCCCATCTCCTTCTCTCTGTACAAATTCTACACAAACTGGCTTCTCCTTCAGTACTTTGCCATCTTGGCTACTTCTCCTCTCCTCCACGTGGCCTTTATCTGCTCTCCTCTCTAATGCTAATCTCAGGAACTGAGAGAGAGCAAGCTCCCAGTCTGCCTCATTTTATAGTGTAGATTCAAAACCTTTAATCCAATATACAAACAAGGAAATCTCTAATACAAAGTCACTTATCTGAGGCATAATGGGATTCCTCATGAGAGTGCACCACTCTACATCATGCAATCAGTCAAGGGTGTGGGGAAAACTTAGTTTTAAAACTAAGCCTTAGGCTATAACAACCCTGCCTGCTTACACACCCAATACAAACTATAAGCGAGCAAATATATACATATTATATTTACACACTTCTTTGACCAACAGAGTCCTAAGACCCAGGCCTGGAAACCCAGCCTAGAACCTCAGAGCCTAGAAGAGATATCCACATAGCATGTGGTAGTGAAATGAGGTGAGATTCCTTTCTATGAGAAAGAGAGAGAGCTCTCATAGACACAGGCTCCATCTTAAAGGGACAGCACAGAAAATCTTGGTCACAGCCACTTACCTGGGGCCCCAGCAGAGGGAGGGCTGAGAGGACTAGAGTTGCATGAGGAGAGTGTGAAGTTGTTGGCCCAAGGAGAGACACTGTAGGGGACAACCACCAAAATTCCTGCGCTGAGTCATTCTCTAATACTGCAGTTGCCATTCTTCTTGGGTAAAATAGTCCCCTCCCTGCAGCATCAGCCTGGGGGAAAGCAACTGCCCAACCCTATGGAGACTGTGCCATTCCAAGAAGTAAGCCAGGAAGCAAGGGATGCATCAATGACTCATTTTTCTAGCATTGAGGCCAGAGCTTTCCCTCACACTTTCCCAAGACTATGACTGGTTTTTCTACCTCGTGGAAGATTCAGTAGAAACTTCCCGGACTGTGGGCAGACCAAATGTCTGGGTTTTAGAAGCCACATCTACCAGAGTACTAGTGGTCACACCCTACAGAGGTCTGTGAAAAAAGTCTTTACAGACTGATACCTGGGGCCATAGGGTGGGAGTCACAACCACCACCCTTCCCAGTCCCTGAATTGCTCCAGGATCTAGACCAGGGGTCCCCAAACTACGGCCCCGCAGGCCACATGCCCCCTGAGGCCATTTATCCGGCCCCGCCGCTTTACGGAAGGGCACCTCTTTCATTGGTGGTCAGTGAGAGGAGCATAGTTCCCATTGAAATACTGGTCAGTTTGTTGATTTAAATTTACTTGTTCTTTATTTTAAATATTGTATTTGTTCCCATTTTGTTTTTTTACTTTAAAATAAGATATGTGCAGTGTGCATAGGGATTTGTTCATAGTTTTTTTTATAGTCTGGCCCTCCAACGGTCTGAAGGACAGTGAACTGGTCCCCTGTGTAAAAAGTTTGGGGACCCCTGCTCTAGACTCTACCAGAGGTTTTATGTCAGTGGTCAAGCCCAACAGGCAGTCAATAGATAAGAGTGCAGGAGATGGTTCTCAGGGAACTTTGGCCTTTTGCTGACCTTTCCCCAGGACCAGTGTGGGAAAAGCCAGCCTAGATGTGCACCTGGGCACAAACTCTGGATTGATTGTAGATCCCAGAAGATTGCTGAAGGCCAGTCATGGGCAGTATCCTCCACTGGTCTGTGCTAGGTTCCCTCGAGGGAGGCCCAAGGCTGGCACATCCAGTGGCCAGCTTCAGACAGTATTGGTTGAGGACCAAATGACACTTGCTGGTGGTGTGTTTTAAGAGAGGGCTCTTTGAACACTTGGCCCAGCTGAGGTGAGCTCCACTTTCTGTGGTCAGTACCTGTACAGTAGCTCATGCTCATTAGACAGGGTAGAGCTTCACAGTTGGCCAGCCTGGGTGCTGGATATCCTGCTGTTGGGCAGATAAAATGTATTATGCTCACTTTGTTAAAGATGGAGGCCATCGCCCAGGTGATATTAATGTGTGTTGGGAATCCTTGTAGCCTGGGGCTTGGTTTTGGGATTAAGCCTTTCCCACCCTTTTTGATGTGGGGTGGTACAATCCAATCATGCCTCAGAGAAGTGACTTTGTATTAGAGACTTCCCTATTATGTATATTGGATTAAGGGTTTGGATTTCTACACTATAAAATGGGAACGGAGTGGAAGTTTGTCGCTCTTGGTTCCTGAGATTATCATTAGAAGAGAGAGCAGAGGAGAGCAGAGAAAGGCCACGTGGAGGAGGCCAGGAGAAGCAGCCAAGATGGTGGAGTGCTGAGTGAGATGCCAGTTTGTGTAGAGTTTGTATTTGGGATAAGGAAGGAGATGGGGAACAGAGGTGAATAAGCCTGGTGAGCTAGAAACCTTTGATTCTAGGAAACTCGGATAAGTCAGTGGCTTTGTGAGCACTGAATGTGAGTGGGTTTTGGAGCTCAGTGTGTATTTTTACTTGCCCGCCGGGTGCAAGCTAGGATTAAAGACTATGGCCCACCAGTTTGTGGCTCCGTTGTTTCTTTACCAACTGTCCGAATCCAATGTGAACCTGCATGAGCCTGGCTGCTGTGATAGTGGCCCTGGCCGTGCCTCCTGGCTTTACACCTGCCCTGCTGGGGTAGGTCCACAGGAGGAAGGAAGAGGGGCATGGAGCATGAATATTCAAGGTATGGGTCCTCTGAAGCCTATTGTTGGGTCTAGTTGAGGGGCTTAGCCACTTTCTGGAAGGGCACACTTTCTGAAAGACTCTTTCAGTCTTCCTTCCTGAGACCAAAGGCTTTCCAGCTAGAAGAACTTCTGGAGAGGGGACTGTTGGTCACACCTATCAGAACCTGCTGCTAACCTCATTAGGGAGAAATAGAATTGGAGTATCCAGCAGTGTCTGAGGAATGAAGCTCTGGAGTAAGGGTCACTTTCCCCATACTGAGTTCCTGACCAAGAGACCTCTGAAATAGGGGGTCCCACTCATGTTGTATTCCCAACCTCAGCTTCCCTAACCGACTGTTGGGCAGATAAAATGTATTATGCTCACTTTGTTAAAGATTACGTTGCCCACGAGCAGGCCTTCACCCAGGTGATATTAATGTATGTTGAGAATCCTTGTAGCCTGGGGCTTGGTTTTGGGATTAAGCCTTTCCCACCCTTTTTGATGTGGGGCGGTACAATCCAATCATGCCTCAGAAAGTGACTTTGTATTAGAGACTTCCCTATTTTGTATATTGGATTAAGGGTTTTGAATCTACACTATAAAATAGGGGTAGAATGGGAGCTTGGGCTCTTGGTTCCTGAGATTATCATTAGAAGAGAGAGAGAGTAGAGCCAGCAGCGGGAGGAGGCCACGTGGAGGAGGCCAGGAGAAGCAGCCAAGATGGCGGAGTATTGAGTGAGAGACCAGTTTGTGCAGTTTGACGCTGGAGAAGGAAGGAGATGGGGAACTGAGGAGAATAAGGCTGGTGAGCTAGAAACCTTTGATTCTAGGAAACTCGGATAAGTCAGTGGCTTTGTGAGCACTGAATGTGAGTGGGTTTTGGAGCCCAGTGTGTGTTTTTACTTGCCCGCCGGGTGCAAGCTAGGATTAAAGAATATGGCCCACCAGTTTGTGGCTCCGTTGTTTCTTTACCGACTGTCCGAATCCAATGCGAACCTGCATGGGCCAGGCGGCTGCCGTGATGGTGTCCCTGGCCCTGGCGGCTGGCTTTACACCGACCAAGCTTAAAACCTGTAGAGGGATTGGAGGGGTGAGGCCAGTCTGAGCCCACACTACATTCTTTCAAGAGAAGATTCTGTAGGAACACCAATCAGCTGCAAGAGGAAGTGTGTAAAGCCAGTAGCCATGGCCACCATCACAGCCGCCTGGCCCATGCAGGTTTGCACTAGATTCAGACAGGCGGTAATAAAACAATGGAGCCAAGAACTGGTGGGCCATTACTTTTAATCCTAGCTTGCACCCAGCGGGCAAGTAAAAACATACACTGGGCTCCAAAACCCACTCATTCTGTGCTCACAAAGCTACTGACTTATTAGTGTTTCCTAGAATCAAAGATTTCTAGCTCACTAACCTTTTTCACCTCTGTTCCCCATCTCCTTTTCTCTGCATGAACTCTGCACAAACTGGCTTCTCCTTCAGCATTCTGCCATCTTGGCTGTCTCTCTTCTCCTCCATGTGGCCTTTCTCTCTCTAATGCTAATCTCAGGAACTGAGAGAGAGCAAGCTCCCGGTCTGTCCCCACTTTATAGTGTTGAAATCCAAATCTTTAATCCAATATACAATCAAGGAAGTCTCTGATACAAAGTCACTTATCTGAGGCATAATGGGATTCCTCATGAGAGTGCACCACCCAAGGGTGGGAAAGGCTTCTTCTTAAAACTAAGCCTTAGGGTATAACAACTCTGCCTGCTTACAGCCTGTCCCCCACACCCAATGCAAACTATAAGCAAGCAAACCTATATATTATATTTATAAACTCATTTGACCAACAAAGTGAAACAGCTAAAATGTGGAAGCAAATGTAAGGCCAGGAGCCACCATTGTCGCCATTCACATGCAGTTTCACATTAGATTTGGACAGACGGTAATGAAACAATGGGGACAAGAACAGGTGGGCCATCATCTTTAATCATAGCTTGCACCCGGCAGGTAAGTGAAAACACACTGGGCTCCAAAACCCACTCACATTCAGTGCTCACAAAGCTACTGACTTATCTGAGTTTCCTAGAATCAAAGGTTTCTAGCTCACCAGACTTATTCACCTCTGTTCCCCATCTCCTTTCTTCTCCCTGCACAGACTCTGCACAAACTGGCTTCTCACTCAGCACTCCACCATCTTGGCTGCTTCTCCTGGCCTCCTCCATGAGACCTTTCTCTGCTCTCCTCTTTGCTTTCTCCTCTAATGCTAATCTCAGGAACCAAGAGAGCAACTTCCAGGTCTGCCCCACTTTATAGTACCAAAATCAAAACCTTTAATCCAATATACAAAATAGGGAAGTCTCTAACACAAAGTCACTTATCTGTGGCATGATGGGATTGCACCACCCCACATCTAAAAGGGTGGGAAAGGCTTAGTCTTAAAACCAAGCCCCAGGCTACAAGGATCCTGCCTGCCCACAGCCCACCCCCAACACACATTAATATAACCTGGGTGACAGCTTCCACGTGGGCAGCACCATCTTTAACAAAGTGAGCATAATATATTTTATTTGCCCAGCCGCAAGTCTTACAAAATTTGGGACTTTTATGGAGCTGCTGTCATCTCTAAGCAGGAGGAAGCTGATCCTTATACACAGGTTGGTCATTCCCACACTATCCAGGCATAGAAAATGCAGACACAAATAGCAAACAGTAGTAGTAGCTCCAGACAGGTAACCCATGGTGGGTTAGAAACTGCTAGTGCCAATGCCAAGAGGACCCAGAACCAACACAACCAGTAGTGAGTGGCAGACCACACCAATGATAGACTCAGCTAACTACACAAGCATGCCCAACAGAGGAGTCCAGCAGGCACCTGATACTGTAGAGAATAAATATGCCCAACAGGACAGACACTATACAGTGTCTAATACATATGACCAAGGTTGACTCTGAGAGCCAGCCTGCCTGAAGGGATAACCCCACCCATGAAAGGGCCAACTGTATTCAATACTCACATGTAAAAGTAGGGTAAATATTACCCTTAAGAAGCCTTCTTAGAGCAAAGAACTCAGGTGGTCTGGCGGTCAGTAACACTGAGACCACCTTCTTCATGAAGATGGCATAACAGATTTCAAAATCAGAGCAAAGCTACCTAATACACAGACAAAATGGGCCACAAAGAAATATGACCCAAATGAATCAACAAGGGAAATTCTTAGAGCAAAGAACCTAATGAAAGAAATAACCAAACTAACAGACATAGAGTTTAAAATAATGGTTATCAGGATGCTCAAGGATATTAGAGCAACAATA